>NW_004444022.1:1828634-1889779 GCF_000243295.1 Trichechus manatus latirostris | reverse complement strand
AATAGATATATGCACACCCATGTTCATTGCAGCACTGTTCACAATAGCAAAAAGATGGAAACAACCTAGGTGCCCATCAACGGATGAATGGATAAACAAATTATGGTCTATTCACACAATGGATTACTATGCAACATAAAGAACAATGACAAATCCATGAAACATCTTATAACATGGAGGAATTTGGAAGACATTATGCTGAATGAATTTAGTTAGTCACAGGACAAATATTGTATAAGACCACTATTATAAGAACTCAAGAAAAGATTTAAATACAGAAGGAAACATTTTTTGATGGTTACAAGGGTGGTGAGGGAGGGGAAGCATTATTCACTAATTAGCTAGTAGACAAGAACTATCTTAGGTGAAGGGAAGGACAGCACACACTGTAGGGGAAGTCAGCACAACTGGACTAAACCAAAGCTAAGAAGTGTCCTGAATACAATCAAACACTTCGAGGGACAGAGTAGCAGGGTTGGGGGTCTGGGGACCATGCTGTCAGGGGACATCTAGGTCAATTGACATAACAAAGTTTATTAAGAAACTGTTCTGCATCTTACTTGGGTGAGTGGCATCTGGGGTCTTAAAAGCTAGCAAGGGGCCATCTAAGATGCATCCATTGGTCCCAACCACCTGGAGTAAAGGAGTATGAAGAATACGAAGGACACGAGGAAAGTATTAGCCCAAGAGACAGAAAGGGCCACATAAACCAGAGACTTCATCAGCCTGTAACCAGAAGAGCTAGATGGTGCCCAGCTACCACCAATGACTGCCCAGACAGGGAACAAAACAGAGAATTCCTGTTGGAGCAGGAGAAAAGTGGGATGTGGAACTCAAACTCTAGTGAAAAGACCAGACTTAATGGTTTGACTGAGACTGGAGAGATCCCGGAAGACATGGCCCCTGGACTCTATGTTAGCCCAAAACTATAACCATGCCAGAGGCTAAATCTTCAGACAAAGATTAAAGTGGAGTATGGGACATAAAATGGTACTCATGAAGACTGTGCTTCTTAGCTGAAGTAGATACATGAGACTAAATGGGCAGCTTCTGTCCAGAGACAAGATGAGAAGGCAGAGAGGGTCAGGAGCTGGTTGAATGGACACAGGAAATCTGGGGTGGAAAAGAAATGTGTGCTGTCACAGTATAGGGAGACCAACTGTTGTCACATAACAATGTATGCATAACTTTTTGTATGAGAGACTAACTTAAGTTATAAACATTCATGTAAAGCACAACAATAAAGAATATATATATTTTACTTTGTCTTCTCAAGCCAACCTTTGAAATCTTCTGTTCAGCTCTTTTACTTCATTATTTCTTCTGTTTGCTTTAGCTACTCCATGATTGAAAGCAAGTTTCAGAGTCACTTTTGGTCTTTCACTTTCTTCATGTATGATATCTTTGATGTCTTACCACAACTCTTCCAGGTTTTGGTCATTAGTATTCAATGTGTTGATTCTGACATCCTCAATTTTCATTGTTACTACTCAAAATGGAACTAGAGAACAGATGGGTTGGTTAGAAATTTCACATACCATCAACTCTCAATTATAGGTACTAATGGAAAGAAAAAGGGGCATGATTAATCTAAAACAGTAGGCTAAATGCTACAAATGTAATCTATTATCCCGTCTAACAGTTTGTCATACTGTGGTGGGTTGTGTGTTTCTATGAGGCTGGAAGCTGTGCCACTGATATTTCACATACCAGCATTGTCGCCCGTGGTAGACAGGTTTTAGCAGAGCTTCCAGACTAAGACAGACTATGAAGAAAGCCCTGGTGATCTACTTTCAAAAATTAGCCAATTAATTTCCTATGAATCACCACAGAATATTGCCTAATACAATGCTTGGAGATGACCCCCCCCCCTCCTGCCCCAGGTTAGAAGGCACTCAAAATACGACTAGGGTAGAGATGCCTTCTCAAAGTAGAGTTGACATTAATGATGCAGATGAAGTAAAACTTTCAGGACCTTTATTTGGTGTTGTGGCACAAGTCAAAATGAGAAGTAACAGCAGCAAACATCCATTCATAATCAGAATATGGAATGTATGAAGACACTGTTCTAGGCACTGGAAATATTGTAGTGAATAAAACAAAGAGCTTACTTTCTAGTGGAAGTAGATAGATACTAAAAAACAACCAAACTAATAAATAGGAAAAGGAAAATTAATAATAATGTATTATATGGCTCAGCCATGAAGTCACAGTTACACAAACACTGCATCTTGCTCTCACCATCAAAATTATCTACGACAAAAAGGTCGGCAGTTCGAATCCCTCAGCTGCTCCTTAGAAACCCTAAGGGGCAGTTCTACTCTGCCCTATAGGGTCCTATGAGTCGGAATTGACTCAATAGCAATGAGTTTTGTTTTGTTTTTTTAATTGGTAGAATAGGAGAATATGGAATGTGAATTAATGTGTATGTGCAGGATTGAGAGTAATGGAGGTAGAGGAGTAAATGAGAGGTAGATTCTCATCTTTGAAAGTAGGAGTAGAAATATAAGCATGGTATTTAGAGATATGGAGTCAAAGAGTAAAATAATCAGCTAAAATATTTGAAAACAATTGTCTCTGGGGAGGTAGGAATTTTTAAACATTCTTCATAGAACTATTTGATTGTTTTAGTTACACACACATTTAACTAGTAAATATATAGTATATAATGTGTCAGGTGGGAATGAGTACCACGAAGTAAAATAAAGTGGGGCTATGGGATAGAAAGTGTGGTAGGAGAATACTAGCTTCTCAAATATGTCCACATTCTAATCCCCAGAACCTGTGAACTTTAGGTTGCATGGCAGAGGGGAATTAAGTTTGCAGATGTAATAAGGTTGCTAGTCAGCTGACCTTAAAATAGGGAGATTATCCTGGGTTATCCAGGTGGGCCCAATGTAATCACAAGGGTACTTAAAAGTGGAAGAGGGAGACAAAAGAGTCAGAGTTAGAGGAAGATATGACTATGGAATAAAGGCACAGAGAGATGCAAGATTACTAGTTTTGAAGACTGAAGGAAGAGGACCATGAGACAAGGAATGTGGGTGACCTCTAGAAGCTAGAAAGGGCAAGTAAAAGTATTTTCCATGAAAGCCTCCAGATAGAAATTTAGCCCTGCCGACATCTTGATTTTAGCTCAATAAGACCACTGTTAGACTTCTGACCACCAAAATAAATTTGTGTTGTTTTAAGTCACTAAGTCTGTGGTAATTTGTTATAGCAGAGATAGAAAACTAAAATAGAGAGTAACAAGGTAGGGTGGTCTTGGAAATCATCTCTGAGGAGGTGTACAATGAGTTTTCCAAACTGCAAAGTCAGAAGGCACAGCCCTCCACAAGACAGCCCTCACTTTATACACTAGCCACAAATTCGGGGGTCCCCATGTCTACCCTCACTTCTAACAAGATGGCTACAAATTCAGCAGTTCCCATGAACATCCTCAGGTTTGATAATTCACTAAAATGACTCACAAATCTCACAAAAACAACTATACTTAGATTATAGTTTTATTTATAGCAAGATACAAATCAGAATTAGCCAAAGGAAGAAAAGGATAGAGTGGAATCTGGGACTGGGAGGATTCCAAACACAGAGCTTATGTGTCCTCAGGGACACATTACCTTCCAGGAATCAGTGTAGGGCAATACATGCACAGAATGTTGCCAGCCGAGGAAGCTCAATTACGCTTCAGTGTCCAGATTTTTTACTGAGGTTTCATTAACCAGGCACTATTGATTAAATCAGTGTCTAAATGGTTGAACTCAATCTCCAGCCCTCTCATCTCCCTGGAGGTTGGGCTGATATCTCATGATTCAAAACCCCAAGCCTCTAATCACATGGCTGGTTTTTCTGGTGTAAGCAGCCCCAATCCTAAATCTCCTCATTAGCATAAGCTATTAAGTGTGTCCCAGGAGCTCATCACGAATAACAAAGACACTCAATCACTTGAGAAATACCAAGAGTTTAGAAGTTGCCTCCCAGAAACCAGGAACAAAAGCCAGACAAATTCTTTATTGCACAGGTGACAATTGAATAGAGACATGAACAACATAAGGGAGTATGCTAGTCATATATACGGGGAAAGATAATTCCAGGTATGGAGGATTGCAAGTGCAAAGGCCCTGAGGAGGGATCATGCTTGAGTAGTTCAAGGAGGTGTGGTTGGATAAGAGTGAGTGAATGGTAGAAGAAGAGATGGGAAAGAGGATGGTGAGGAGAAGTATATCACGTAGGCCATTAAAGGATTTTAGCTTTAATTCTGAATGAGATAAGAAATGATTGGAGGGATCTGAACAGAGGTACAGCATGATTTAATTTGTTTTAAAAAGATTGTGCTGGCTTCTGTATGTTAGACTGTAGAAGTGCAAGGATAGAAGTAGAAGTAGGAAGACCAGTAAAGAGGTTTTTGCAATGACTGAGTAAATGCAGGATGTTGTTGTTGTTAGTTACCATCAAATCAACTCAGACTCATGGCAACTTTATGTTCAACAGAACAAAACACTGAATGGTCCTGTGTCATCCTCACAATTGCCAACATGTTCAAGTTCATCACTGAGGCTATTGTGCCAATCCATTTCACTGAGGGTCTTCCTTGCCCTCAACTGCCCTCTGCTTCACCAAACATGATGTTCCCCTCCAGCTATTAGTCTTTCCCAATGATGTGTCCAAAGCAAGATAGTCAAGCAATGTTCTGTTGTTATCCATGGAGTTATCATTGGTTAATTTTCAGAAGTAGGTCACCAGGCCTTTCTTCCTAGTCTGTCTTAGTCTGGAAGCACCACTGAAATCTATACACCATGGGTGACCCCGCTGGTATTTGAAATACCAGTGGCATAGCTTCCAGCATTGCAACAACATGCAAGCCATCACAGTATGACAAACTGAGAGACCCGTGCTAAAAATGCAGGATAGTGGCAATAAAATTAGAGTAGAAGGGGTGGATGCCAGAGACTGGAGGAAGAAGAGTGACTAGGACTTGGCTATGTGTCAAGGTGAACCATGGTTAAGTGAAAAGCTCAGCTACCATTTAAGTTGTTGGTCTGAATGGCATGGATAAAAATAAGGCTGTAAACAGAACCAGGAAGTTCTGAAGATGAGGAGCTATGTTTATGAGAAGACAGTTTGGAACGAACCTTATGGAATTAGAGACAATGGAACTCTTCCATGAAAATGTTCTCCTACGGGAAAAAAATGATAGAAAGATTGGTAATAGCTAGAGGGAGAGTTTTGAGACTCCTTCAGAGAGAGGTGATAGTTAAGTCATGGGAGATTGTCATATCCCTGAGTAGAGAAGAGTGGACAGAGAAAGGAATAGAGAGTTCTTATGGGGCACCCAACTCCCCACTCTAGACCATTACTTAGAATTAACAAATGTCAGGACCTAGAGGACCCTTTGAGACTACAATGCACCTATTTACCCCACATTGTATGAGTGGGAAAAATTGAAGCCTAGAAAGAGAATAAGATTTTTTCTAAGCTACACAGTGAAGGCCAGTGGCAGAGACTTCTTTTATTACATTACACTGCCAACTCCTGCTGCCATATCCCTTATTTCTGTAGGTTCTACCCAATCACTCTCAGAAATGTATTTTGGAGACGCTACTTCTAGACTGCGAAGAGTGAATCTGCATAGTTCTTACTGGGCCCCAGTTTCTCTCTCTGAAGGGTAAAGCTAATAGAGTTGATCAGTGTACTGGAAAAACCATGAGCATGCTAAAAAATAAGACTGGCTCTATTGGTTACATGCATGAACACAGACTAGGAAACAATCAAAAGAGGGAATAAGTGTATGTCACTAGCCTTTCCATTTGGCTGAATAATAAGCACTGATGTTTATTGAGCTCTGGTTCTTAAGATGACAGAAAAAAGGAAGTGAGATGGTTTTGATGACTGCATAGGCAGATATGATACATATAGTGTCTAAATTTCATCAGTTTCCTACTCCCACACACTCTACCCACTGATTTGGAGAGTTGAGCAAGAGACATTGACATTCCAACGCCTGGAGAAAGATCTCTGGCAGGCTGTGCCTGCCAACCTTTCCCCTGTCACCCTCCTGAAAGGACTTTTAATTTAATTCCAATTGATTTCGTCAAAAAGTTTGAGCGGATACCAGCCTTGATGTTAGATTTCTTAAAGGCATTGTCTCCTTTATTACCTCATAACAATGCTGTGAGTAAGGTACTAATTTTATTCACATTTTACAGATGAAGAGTGTAAGGCTCAGGGAGGGTAGGTAACTTTCCTGAGACTCCTATAGAGCCTATACTAGTTAAAACATAGCTGGGAATTAAACTCACACAGTCTGTAGCCAGAGAATGTGATCTAGCTATGGCTATCCAGTATGACTTCTTGTACTATGAGCTTCATTTCTGTAATTCTGGGCCCACCCAAGGACCTGAAATGCATCGGTGTCTGTTGTGTTTAACCAAATTGAATGTGGATAATGCTATGACAGGAGTTTAAAGTACTATAAAACCATAGGAAAGGGAAGAATTAAACACCCTAAGTGTCAGGAAAGGTTTTGAGGAGGAGGTGGTGGAATTTGAAATGTACCTTGAAGACTGGGTTGATCTTCTATAGGAAGAATTGGGGAAAAATAAAGAGGCTTCTAGAAGCTGAAATTCAGGGTGAAGCAGGATCACTTGTGTATGGTTGGATGAATTCCTCTTCCACACCTTTATCCTTGATTAGTCTGCTAGACTTTAACCTTCAGAAGTGAGCAGCTATTTTGCTTCAGAATAGAATTTGACCTATGCTATACAGGTAATCCCTGACTTACAATGTATTTGAGTTATGATAAACAGCATTTACAACCATCCATTTTTTGTTTTTATTTTTGTACATCTTATCATTAGTAATATGTACTACACATACAATGTTGCAGCACATAATTAGCTGATGTTATCATTCTCAGATATTCACTGACACATGTTCACTTTCATGATTTACTGTTCAAAACACTGTCATATAGATTTAGTTTTATAAACTAAATCAGGGGCTTCAGTTGCTTGAAAACATGGACCCAAATGATGACCGCTTTGCTAAAGTTCATAAGCAGATTTGGGAAGCAGTGAGATGTTACTGCAAAATATATAAAGAAAAAAAGAAAGGGACTATAGAGACAACTGTCACTAATTTTCTGACTAGAAATGTCATTCCCATTCCCAGGGATAATCCATATGATCCAGAACCTTCCACAAGTGGAGTTATTACCACAATTGACAAAATGCCAACATCATCCAACTCCTCTTCATTACTGGAATAAATTTTTATGATTTGTGTATTTTTTTATGTATGTATGTATTAAAATATATCAGTACATTTATATGTAATGTTTCCAACTCCCAAAGACAAATAAAGATCAGATTTATAAAGATACTGATAATAAAAGGCAATAATAATGAAAACTTAAAAAAAAAGAAACATTTGACTTATGTCAGAACTGCCTTACGAAGGAGTCTTCAGAACAGAACCCTGTTATAAGTCAGGGACTACCTGTACTCAAATCCATGTAATTGTACACCCTGTAATACAAATTCAACTGTACTAAGTATAAGTTTACATTCCCTGAGCACATACCATTTGAAGGATCTCAAGAAGGTTTCTGTGCCCACATTGGTCTTTTATCAAAATACCAGTAAAAATTTATTTAATCAAAATTCCAATAGAGTCAGAAAGTATATTACTAGTTGCCTAGGGCTGGGGGGTGGGAAAGGCAAGAGGGTAATGGGGAATGACTGCTAATGAATGCTAGGTTTCTTTTTGGGTTGATAGAAATGTTCTAGAATTGATTATGGTGATGGTTGCATAGCTCTGTAAATATATGGAAACCATTTGAATTGTACACTTTAAATACATGAACTTTACAGTGTGTACTTAGGCATTGGTAGTTCAGTGGTAGAATTCTCTCCTTTCATGTAGGAGACCTGGATTTGATTCCTGGCCAATGCACTTCATGTGCAGTCACCACTCATTTGTGAGTTGTGGATTGTGTCTTGTTACAATGCTGAAAAGGTTTCACAAGAGCTTACAGACTATGTTAGATTAGGAAGAAAGGCTTAGCAATTTTCTTCTGAAAATCAGTCAGTGAAAACCCTATGGATCACAACAGTGTCTGCAATCGATTATAGGGATGGTGCAGGACTGGCAGAAATTACTTCTGTTTTGCATGGGATTGCAATGAGTTCCAGTCTACTATATGGCAACTAACAACAACAACAATGATCTGTAAATGACATCTCAATAAAGCTGTTAAAAAATTCACCAACGTTTGGAAAGAATTTTTAATGATCTGTGAAAAAGCTTACAATACAATGTTAAGTAATAAAGCAGGATATGAAACTGTTCATATACTATAATCCCAATTATGTCAAAAATATAATGAACTTGAAGATAATTTTTATTTTAAGTTTTCTATACTTCCTAGTTTTTGCCAATGATTATGAATTTTATTTAATAATTTCATATAATATGCACCAAAATGTAAGCAGTGGTTGGTTTTAATCAGTGATCTTAAAAAATACTTGTAATTTTTCAGTTTTCCAAATTTTCTACAATTAAAATATATTATTTTTATAATCAGACAAAATTGAAGCATTTGAAAATAACATCTAAATAACATATAAAAATAAATAAGAAAAATTTAAATGATCCAATAAAACACTGAACAATCACTAGGAGACAACTTGTACAAGAAGTAATACATTTAACTAGTATTGTTGTGATGTTAGTTACCATCTTGTCTGCTTTGATTCATGGAGATCGTATGCGTAACAGAACAAAATGTTGTCTTGTCCTGCACCATCTTCATGATTGTTATTGTATTTGAGTCCATTGTTCTAGCAATTGTGTCAATTCATCTCACTGAGGTTTCCCATTTTCTCTGACCCTCTACTTTACCAAACATGATGTCCTTTTCTAGCAAATGGTCTTTCCTGATGATGAAAGTAAATAAACTTACATCTCATTCTGTTTGTGTTTCTTCTAACACTGACTTGAGAGGGGGTGGAACAAGATAGTGAAGTGAGTGGATGCTCCCACTTACTCCCCCAGCAACAAACCCACTGAACAACAAATAAAAACAAGCGCAGACTGAGATCTCAGAACTCTGGACGGCAGCTGAGGTGTTGGAGAGTTGAGATGAGTCCAGAAGCTGGGGAGAGGAAGAGTGAGGATGGCACAGAAGCTAGGATAACCTGACTGCTAACATCTGGAGAACTAACTCATCACAGCCATTTTGGGATGGGGTTGGGTAACACCCCAGACAATGAACACAAGAAAGGGAGGTAAACTGCGGATACTGCGGCCAGATTTTTAAGATGATGCAGATCGGTCATGGGAGTTCATGGGCCATGCAATTGGGAGGGGGTCAAAGGAGACCATGGTGCTGTGAAAGAGTGCTGTTGAATCTCACTGAGGCCTGAGATGAACGGGCACTAGGAACGGGAAGAACTGTAAGGGTATCAGGGCCAGGGGAACATTTCAGATGGGCAACACAGAGGGAAATGGCTGGCTACCTACCTGCAATTGGACACAATGGGAGAGCCTCTGCAGGGGAGCCTGTGAGGGAAAAACATAGACAGCACCCACCTTTGTCATGGGAAAATCAAGACCTCCTGCTTACATTAGCTTCTGAGATGGTGCATATTGAATTACAGAGATCAACCATCCAGAACTAATGAATCAGCACTTGGAAAAACCTAAGGATGGGTACCCTCTAGTGATTCTTAGGAGAAGACACTAAGCCCCTTGCTGTCAGGTTGATTCTGACTCATAGCGATGCTATGGGGCAAATTGGAGCTGCCCCATGGGTTTCCCAGGGCTGTGGGTCTTTCTGAATGCAGATTGTTGCATCTTTCTCCAGCGGAGCAACTGGTGGGTACGGGCTGCTGACCTTCCAGTTGGCAGCTGGGTGCTTGGCCACTGTGCCTTCAGGACACCCAGTCAGAAATTTTTTCAATGAAAATCAGAAAACAGGACTTACAGTAAAAAAGACAGAGAGATAAAAAAAGAGATAACAAAATGGTCCAAGTTCAACAAAAAAAAGTAAAATACACAAAATCATGAGAAACGAAGGATCAACCAAAAACAAAACATGAAGAAGAGGAAATTTCTACGGAGACCAGACTAGTGGAAAAAATTAAAAATTATCAGACTATGGTGCTAAATATGTTTAAAGAAAGCAAATATAGTGCACAGAAAACAAACTAGGTGAGACCAGGAAACCAATGGAGGAATAAAATGAGACAGTCAACAAGGAAATTTAAAAACAAATAACAAAGAGAACTACTGAAACTTAAAAACAAAACAACTAAATTAGAAAAAGCAAGAGAAACACCCAACAATAGAATGAAACAGACAGAAGGTAGAATAAATGAACTAGAAGACAAAATAATTGAACTCATTAAGTCTCAAGAGAAAAAAAAAGAACAAAGAAAATCAAACAAAACCAATGGAAATAAGTGATTCAGTTAAGAAATATAACATTAGAATTACTGGAATCCCAAAGCATCATGACAACAATAAAGACATAGAAATAATTTTCGAAGAGATAATCAGAGAGAATTTATCAGACCTGAACATAGAACCAAACCTGCAAATACAGGGAAGCTACACGAACCTCAAACAGAAGAAACACAGAAAGATCAACTCTGCACCATATTCTAATAAAATTCTTGAAAACCAAAGACGAAGTGAGAATTCCGAAAGCAGTAAGAGAAAAATGCAATATACTAAAGGTTTTTCATAAGAATCAGTGCAGATTTCTCCTCAGAAACTCTAGAAACCAGAAAATAATGGAGCAAAATATATAGAACACTGAATTAAAAAATTGCCAGCCAATAATTATTTACCCAGCAAAATTGTCATTCAAAAATGAGGGGGAAATCAAGACATTCCCAAACAGAAGCTCTAGGAACTTACCATTACCAGACCAGCTTTGCAAGTATTACTCACGGGAGTACTCCAAATGGAAAAGCAAAAGCATTAAATAAATAAATACTTGTACCTTTACACGGGAAAAAAATAAAAAAGATAGATCTCCAAAAAATGCAACAACATGGACAATCATAAAGACCAAGTTCGTAAGAGATAAGTACAAAGTAAACTTATCAAATATAGGTTGCATATTGATGTTAATGGAGACACATCAACAGAAATAGGGGAGAGAGGAGCATACCAGGCATAGATTTAATATGTTTAAAGTTTTGTGTTAACTGTTGTTCATATGTTAAATGCAGTTGCAATTGTAAGTTGTCTAATGTAATATATGTCATAACCGCTAAGAAGTCACTGAGAAAAAATACTCAGAGCTAAAACAAGAAGAAAGAAAAAAGCCTCATCACAAGAAAGCAGCCAAATACAAACAAAATCAAAAAACCAGAATTAAAAAAGAGAAGGTACAAAACACTCAAAAAACCAACAGCAAAATGATTGAGGTAGACACTTTGTTTTCAGTAATAACCTTAAATTTAAATGGTCTAAACACTCCATGCAAAAGGCAGAGAGTGGCAGAATGGATTAAAAAAAAAAAGATCCATCTTTTTGCTGTCTGCAAGAAACACACCTTAGACATAAAGACACAAACAGACTGAAAATAAGAGAATGGAGAAAAACATTCCATGCAATCAGTAAACAAAAAAGAGCAGGAGTAGCCATACTGATATCAGATAACCTAAACAAACAAACCTGTTGCGGTTGAGTAGATTCTGACTCATAGTGACCTTATAGGATGGAGTAGAACTGCTCCATAGGGTTTCCAAGGAGCAGTTGGTAGATTTGAACTGCCGACATTTGGTTAGCAGCTGAGCTCTTAACCATTACACCACCAGGGCCCCTGATATCAGATAAAGTAGACTTTAAATCAAAATCTATTGCAAGAGATAAAGAAAGATATTACATAATAATAAAAGGGGCAATCCAGCAAGAAGACATAACAATTATAAATATATATGTACCTAACAGTAATGCTCTAAAATACATGAAACAAATTATGACTAATATGTAAGGAGAAATAGACAAATCCACAATAATAGTAGGTACTTAAGTACACCACTTTCAATTATAGACAGAACATCTAAAAGAAGATCACTAAGGACATTGAGAACTTAAATAAAACTGTAAGCCAATTGGACCTAATGGACATATATAGAACACTCCATCCAGCATCAGAACCATACATATTCTTGTTCTGTACACATGGATCATTTTACAGAATAGATAATAAGCTAGGACACAAAACAAGTCTCAACAAATTTAAAAAGATTGAAATCATGCAAAGCATCTTTTCTGACCATAATGGTATGAAGCCAGAAACCAATAACAGGAAAAATAAGACAAATAAGATAAAATACATGGAAACTAAATAATACACTACTGAAAAACTATTGGGTCACAGATGAAATCAAAAGTGAAATTAAAAAATTACTAAAATGAAAATACAACATATTAAAATCTTTGGAACACAGCAAAAGCAGTGCTCAGAGGGAAATTCATAGCAATAAATGCCTATATTAAAAACAAAGAAATATCCAAAATATCAAAACATACTATATAGCCACTGTAATCAAAACAGCCTGATATTGGTTCAATGACAGACACATAAACCAATGGAAAAGAATTAAGAACTCAAAATTAAACTCAAGTTTTTGACAAGGGGTCAAAGTCTAATCAATGGGGCAGAATCGTCTCTTAACAAATGATGCTGGCAAAACTGGGTATCCACCTGCAGAAAAATGAAACAAGACCCATACCTCACACCAAACACAAAAACTACTCAAAATGGATAAAAGACCTAAACGTTAAACCTAAAACTGTAAAATTCCAGGGACAAAATTATGGGATCTAATCTTCTGTAAACATAGGATGACAAACAACAATACACGAATAGAAGAAGACAAAATAGATAAATGGGATCTCATAAAAAATCAAAACTTATGCTTATCAAAAGACTTAATTAAAAGTAAATAGACAACCTACAGACTGGGAAAAATATTCAGAAAAGATGTATCTGATAAGGCTGTAATCTCTAAAATCTATAGAAAATTGCAACAACTCAACAAGAAAAAGGCAAACAACCCAATCACAAAATTGGCAAAGGACATGAATAGAACCTTCACCAATGAGGACATCCAAGTAGCCAACAAGCATAGGAAAAGATGCTCAAGATTATTAATCACTAGAGAGATGAAAATCAAAGCTATAATGAGATACCATCTCACCCTGTAAAATGGCACTGATATACACACACACACATAACAACAAATGTTGGTGAGGATGTTGGGCGGTTGGAATGCTTATCCATTGCTGGTGGGACTGTAAAATGGTACAACCACTGTGGAGAACAGTATGGAGCTTTCTCAAAAAACTAGAAACAGAAATAACTTTATGATCCAGCAATCCCACTCATAGGTATATACCCTGTTGTATGAGAGGAGGAGGGGAGGAGAAAATACACTTTAGATTGTAGAAACTTGTTATTTTTGGTGATGGGAAAAGTGACACCGAGTGTGGGTGTAGTGAACACAGAACAATCAAAGTAAATTATGTCACTGAGAGACGCTTAAGGGAAAAGTTTGCCTTTACTAAAGAATTTGGCATATATAATATGGCAACAATTCCAACAGAGAACAAAAATGAGTGTTTGAGCTCACATGGATGGGTATAGGCGTATAGGTCTATTGGTAGGTACAGGTGTATACATAAGTGAGAACAGACAGAAGTATGCTACACCCGTTGCCGGCGAGTTGATTCCGACTCATAGCGACCCTACAGGACAGAGTAGAACAGCCCCATAGAGTTTCCAAGGAGTGTCTGGCGGATTCGAATTACTGACCTTTTTGGTTAGCAGCCATAACACCTAACCACTATGCCACCAGGGTTTCCACAAGTATCTACAGGTACGTGAAAATACAAATGCTTGGGTGCAGGCATATATTCATTGAATACACAACCTCAGACATAACCAAACAACTTCCAAGATTGGTTTTCTGGGTTTGAAAGCTTAAGACCATGGTCTCATGGGATAACTCAGTCAATTGGCCTAATATAGTTCACAAAAATCATGATCTGCATCCTAGTGAAGTGAGTAGCTTCTGGGGTCTTAAAAAGCTCGTGAGCAGTCATTTAAGATACAACTACTGGTCTCTACTCACCAAGAATAAAACAGTAAGAAGGTAACCAAAAGCTTATAGAAGAAGCAAGTCTACACAAGCCACGACCTCATCTACCCTGAGACCAGAAGAACTAGATGATACCTGGCTACCACTACTGACCTTTCTGACTGGGGTCAGAATAGATGGTCCTGGATAGAATGGGAGAAAAATGTGGAGAAGAATTCAAATTAAAAAAAAAAAAGCCAGACTAAACGGAACAGTAGAGAACAGAGGACTCTTTGAGACTATTGCCCTGAGACTCTTTTTAAACTTAGAACCGAGCTTATTCCCTGAGATCACCTTTTTTGCGAAATAGCTGGGTGGCACACAAAATAAAGGATATTACTAGTAAGGTTGGTGCTCTACTTAAAAACTGTCATATGAGACTCAAAGGTCAACAATTACTCAAAAGCAAAGATGAGAAGATAAGGTGGCAGGGAGAGTAGAGTACTGGAAATGGGGAAAAAATAACACAATTAAAAAGAATGTTTACACATTGTGATAAATGTAACTAATGTCAATGAACAATCTATGTGGAAATTGTGAAATGGGAACCTTGCTGTGAAAATTTTCACCAAAAACTCAATAAAATTTTATTTAAGAAAAGACTGATTTGATCATTTTTCTGCAAGTTGACAGTATAATGAATATTCTTTAACAACACCACAGTTCAAAATGCATCAATTCTTCTTCTGTCTTTCATTTTTCATTGTCCAGCTTTGATATGCATATGACACAATCAAAAACACCATGGCTTGGGTCAGGCACAAGTTAGTCATCAGAATGACATCTCTGCATTTGAAAACCTTTAAAAGATTTTTTACAACAGTTATGCCTAGTGCAATATGTTATTTGATTTCTTAACTGCTGCTTCCATGGACATTGACTGTTGATCCAAGTAGAATGAAATCATTGACAAGTTGAATTTCTTCTTCATTTATCATGATGTTGTTTATTGGTCTAGTTGTGCATATTTTTGTTTTCTACACATTCAGGCATAATTCACACTGAAGGGTGTATTCTTTGAGCTTCATCAGTAAGTGCTTCAAGTCGTCTTCATTTTCAGCAAGTAAGGTTGTGACATCTGTATATTGCAGGTTATTAACGAGTCTTCCTCCAATCCTGATACTGCATTCTTCTTCATATAATCTAGGCTTCTCTGATTATTTATTAAGCATACAGATTGAATAAATAAAGTGAAAGGACACAACCTATCAAATGCCTTTTCCAATTTTTAACCACAGAGTATCCACTTGTTCTTTTTGAATGACTATGTCTTGACCTATACAGAATCACTGTACCAAAAAGAATTGGTCAATGTTCAACCATTTCAGGAGTTATCATACGATCAAGAACAACTGGTACTGAAGGAAGGAGTTCAAGTTTCACTGAACCCAAACCCAAACCCAAACCCACTGCCATCAAGTGGGTTTACATTCTGACTCATAGCGACTGTCTTAGGCTGGGTTCTCCAGAGAAGCAAAACCAGTGAAGCCTATATATATACAGAGAGAGAGAGAGAAAGGGAGGGGGAGAGAGAGAAAGGGAGACAGATTTATCACAAGAAAATGTCTCATGCTGTTGTAGAGGTTGGCAAGTCCCAAGTCCATGGGTCAGGCTTCAGGCTGGAGGCTTCTCCTGACTCACCTAGTGTGGGGGCTGATGGACCCAAGGAAACCCCCTTTACAGCTGATTGGTTGATCACATCAGATAATAATATGGAGGAGATTGCATTATATCATAAAATAGAGGATAGCCACATTATTACATAACTGCCAAATTACATCATTACATAACTGCCAAACTACATCATTTCACAACTGCCAAACCACTGAGAATCATGGCCTAGCCAAGCTGACACACAACCTTAGCCATTGTAGTGGCCCTCTAGGACAAAGTAGAACTGCCCCATAAGATTTTCAAGGCTGTAAATCTTTACTAAAGCAGAAGCAGACTGCGGTTTGAACCTATGACCATTTGGTTAACAGCTGAACACTTTAACCACTGTGCTACCAAGGCTCAGCTGCACTGAAGGCATTGACAAAGGAAAAGGCTCTAGGAATTCGTGGGTTACCAATTGAGATGCTTCAAGAAAAACATGTCTGGAAGTGTGTACTCATCTACACCAAGAAAATTAGAAAACAGCTATCTGGTCAAAGAAAGGAGATGAAACGAAATGCAGAAATTATCAAACAATATCATTAATATCACATACTTGCAAAATACTGCTGAAGATAATTCAAAAATTACTGCAGCCATACATCCACAGGTAATTGCCAGAAGTTCAGGCTGGATTCAAGAAAGGATATGGAAAGAGGGATATCACTGTTGATGTCAGACGAGTCTTGGTCAAAGCAGAGAATACCAGAAATATTTGACTGTTCAATATAGGGAAATGTGCCCCACCTCACTTTTAATGGTCCAAATCTACATAAAAGTGGTATATAATTTAAAGTATGTTAAAGAAAATTTAAATTAAAATGATATATAATTTTTTATCATCAAATTTGGGAAAATTAAAATAGTTGAACTCTGTTTAAAAACCACTGAGTAATAGACTAAATCAAACATGGAATCAAAAAATTCCTACAATCAAATGAGAATGAAAAAAAATCATACTAAAACCTTTGGAACACAGCAAAGACAGTGCTCAGAGGTCAATTTATAGCAATAGGTGCACACATTAAAAAAGTAGAAAGAGATAAAATCAAAACATTAGCTACACTACTCAAACAAATAGAAAGAGAACACCAAAAGAAGCCCACAGCCACTGAAGAAAGGAAATAATAAAAATCAGAGCAGAAATAAATGAAACAGGGGACAGAAAAACAACAGAAATAATCAACAAAACTAAAAGTTCTTCAAAAGGATCAACAAAATTGACAAACCACTGACCAAGCTGACAAAAGAAAAACAAGAGAGGATGAAAATAACCCAAGTAAGAAATGAAATGGGGGACATTACAACAGACGCAACTGTAATAAAAAGGATCATAACAGAGTGCTATGAAGAAGTATGACAAATTTGAAACACTAGAGGAAATGGATAAATTTCTAGAAACACACTACCTACCCAAACTAACAGAAACTGATGTTGACAATATGAACCGACCTATAAAAAGAGGAGAAATTGAAAAGGTAATAAAAAAAAATTCCAACAAAAAAAGCCCTGGCCCAGATGGTTTCACTGGAGAATTCTACCAAACATTCAGAGAAGAGCTTACACAAGTACAACTCAAAATACTTCAAAACATAGAAAATGAAAGTGTACTTCCAAATTAATTCTATGAAGCCAGCATAACCCTGATACCAAAACCAGGCAAAGACACCACAAAAAAAGAAAATTACAGACCAACATCTCTCATGAATATAGATGCAAAAATTCTCAACAAAATTCTAGCCAATAGAATTCAGCGTCATATCCAAAAAATAATACACCATGACCAAGTCGGATTTATACAAGGTATGCAAATAAGGTTGAACATTAGAAAATCAATCAAGTAATCCACCGCATGAATAAAAGAATTCTATGATCATCTCAATCGACACAGAAAAGACACTTGACAAAGTCCAACACCATTCCTGATAAAAGCTCTCAATAAAATAGATATAGAGGGGAAATTCCTCAACGTAATAAAGGGCATCTATAAAAAATCAACAGCCAACATCATTCTTAATAGAAACAGGCTGAAAACATTCATCCTGAGAACAGTAACAAGACAAGAATGCCCTTTATCACCACTCCTATTTAACATTGTGCTGGAAGTCCTAGCTAGAACAATAAGGCAAGAAAAGGAAACAATGTGCATTCAAATTGGTAATGGAAACCCCAGTGGTGTGGTGGTTAAGAGCCGACTCAACAGCAACGGGTTTTTTTTTTTTTTAATTGGTAAGGAAGAAGTAAAACTCTCCTATTTGTGGATGATATGATACTATACATAGAAAACCCAAAAGACTCCATGAGAAAACTGCTGGAATTAATAGAAAGATTTAGTAAAGTAGCAGGATACAAGATAAATATACAAAAACTAATTGGATTACTATACAGCAATAAAGAGAATGACGAAAAGAGAATCAGGAAAACAATACCATTTATAATAGCCCTTAAAAAAATAAAATACTTAGGAATAAATCTAACCAGTGATGTAAAAGACCTTTACAAAGAAAACTACAAAACACTACTGCAAGAAACCAAAAAACCAAACCCATTGCCATCGAGTCAATTCTGCCACAGAGTGACCCTATAGGACAGAGTAGAACTGCCCCATAGGGTATCCAAGGAGCTCCTGGTGGATTCAAACTGCTGACCTTTTGGTTAGTAGCTGTAGGTTTTAACCACTATGCCACCAGGAATTCCAGAAATCAAAAGAGATCTACATAAATAGAAAAACATACCATGTTAGTGATCAGAAAAGATGCTTTGTAATATTTTGATGCTTTGGATTCTGTTAAGGCTTGCTTTATGGCCTAGTATGTAGTCTATTCTGGAGAATGTTCCATGTACATTGGAAAAGAAAGTATACTTAGCTTCTGTTGGGTGTAGTGTTAGGCATATGTCCATGAGATCAAGTTGGTTGATCGTAGCATTTAGATCTTCCATGTCTTTATTGAGCTTCTTTCTGGATGCTCTGTCCTTCATTGATAGTGGAGTGTTGAAGTCTCCTACTATTATTGTGGAGCTGTCTATCTCTCTTTCCAATGCTGTTGGATTTTATTTTATGTATTTTGGAGCCCTGTCATTGGGTGCATAAATATTTATCATAGTTATGTCCTCCTGGTGTACTGATCCTTTAATCATTGTATAGTGTCCTTCCTTATCCTTTGTGGTGGATTTTACTTTAAAGTCTATTTTGTCAGAGATTAATGTTTCCACTCCTGCTCTTTTTTGAGTGTTGTTTGCTTGATATATTTTTTCCATCTTTTGAGTTTTAGTTTCTTTGTGTCTCTAAGTCTAAGGTGTGTCTCTTGTCAGTAGCATATAGACAGATCGTGTTTTTTTTTAATCCAATCTGCCACTCTCTATTTATTGGTCCATTTAGTCCGTTTATGTTCAGCTTAGTTATTGATAGGTATGAGTGTACTGCTGTCATCTTGATGTCTTTTTTTGTGTGTTGCTGACAGGTTCTTTGGTCCATTTAATTTTCTGTGCTAAGTCATTTTTCTTTCTGTATTTTCTTTTCCTCTTTTTTCATTGTTGTTGATTTTATATTTGCTGAGTCTTTATATTTTTCTTGTTTTTTATTTTGATGTGTTGGATTGTTAGTTTTCTTTGCAGTTACCTTAATATTTACCTCCATTTTTCTAAGTTTAAGCCAGTCTTTTATTTCTTTATATTGCCTTGACTTCCTCTCCATATGTAAAAATCTGTCTACATTTATTAGTCCCTCTTTTTTGTTTTAATGTTGTCATCTTTTACATATTGATGTCTCTGTTTCTTTATTTTCTGTGTTTTAGTTTCTATTTATTTTTGTGACTTCCCTATCTGAGTCAATATCTGGTTGTTCTGTCCTGTGTTCTAGTCTTGGGTTGTTATCTGATGTTATTGATTTTCTAACTGGAGGACTCCCTTTAGTATTTCTTGTAATTTTGGTTTAGTTTTTGCAAATTCTCTAAACTTCTGTTTATCTGGAAATGCCCTAATTTCACCATCATATTTGAGAGACATTTTTGCTGGATATATAATTCTTGGCTGGCACTTGTTTTACTTCAAGGCTTTAATATGTCATTCCAATGCCTTCTTGCCTACATGGTTTCTGCTGAGTAGTCCGAGTTTATTCTTAATGACTCTCCTTTGTAGATGACTTTTCATTTATCTCTAGCTGCTCTTAAAATTTTCTCTTTATCTTTGGTTTTGGCAAGTTTGATTATAATATGCCTTGGTGACTTTCTTTTAACATCTATCTTATGTGGGGTTCGATGAGCATCTTGGATTGATATCTTCTCATCTTTCATGATATCAGGGAAGTTTTCTGTCAACAAATCTTCAACAATTTTCTCTGTGTTTTCTGTTATCTCTCCCCCTTGTTCTGGTGCTCCAATCACTAGTAGGTTATTTCTCTTGATAGAGTCCCATATAACTTTTAGGGTTTCTTCATTTTTTTAATCCTTTTATCTGATTTTTCCTGAAATAAGTTGTTGTCAAGTGCTTTATCTTCAGTCTCACTAATTCTGACTTCTACTGCTTCAATTCTGCTCTTATGACTTTCTATTGAGTTGTCTAATTCTGAAATTTTATTGTTAATCTTCTGGATTTCTGATTGATGTTTCTCTACGGATTCTTGCAGCCTATTAAATTTGTCATTATACTCTTGAATAACCTTTTTAAGTTCTGCTACTGCTTTGTCTGTATGTTCTTTTGCTGTCTCTGGGTTTTGTTGAATTTCCTCCCTAATTTCTTGAAGAGATCTGTATATTAATCTTTTGTATTCTGCCTCTGGTAATTCCAAGAAATTCTCTTTCTCCAGAAAATTTATTGATTCTTTATTTTGGGAGCTTGCAGAAGCCATCATGGTCTGCCTCTTTATGTGATTTGATATTGACTGTTGTCTCAGAGCCATCAATAAGTTATTATAATTTTTTATTTTACATTTGCTTACTGTGTCCTAGCTTCTTGTTTTTTGTTTTGTTTTCTTTTGATATGCCAAAATAAGCTGCTCGTGTGAGCTAGTTTGATTATTGGTGACTTTGAAGCTCTAATGTTCTGTCACCAGGTAATTAGATATGTTGCTAAGTATGTGAGCCCAGGAGTCCATTAAATTTCCTTGTATGGATTCAGCTCAGGTGTCCAGGCAGTTGGTCACCAAGTGTGTGGTGCAGGTTCTCAACTACAGTCTTAGAGAGGTATGAGTTATTAGTGTGGACATAGGTATCTGGCTGCCATAGGGGGTCATGCACTGAGCAAGGCTGGGGGTTGATGGCTGCCCCTGAGTGTCTGAAAGAAAAGCATATCCCTGTTCCCTAGAGCGAGTAAGTTGGTGGGTTTTGCAGCTAGACTATGAGCACCTGACACTGTTGGCTGTAAGGAATGAGGTGCACCACTTATTCTTGGACCCCTGTTGCACATGGCTAGGTTGCGTGGGTGGAGCCACCGGTCCTCAAAACCCTGATGTGGGCACATAAGGAGCCTGCTTAATGAGCAGAGTGGTGTCAAACATCACAAACCTGCCACTTCACAGCTGAAACAGTTGAAGTTATACTTCAGGTATTTACCCTGTTGTACTGTGGCAGTGAGGGTTTATGCTGTGAAATGGGCCCATGCAAGTTTATGCAGGGGTGAAAGGCATTTAAAGTCTGCAGACCCCTTATACTTGTCCCTAAGCAAAGGACTTGTGCCAACCCTGAGGTCCTGGCTCAGGGCAGCCAGTAGTTTACTTTTTCCCTGTTTGTTAATTTATTCCCTCTCCAAGGCTTGGATAATGGCTCAGGGAGCCTTAAGGGTCTTAACTGAAACTGACTGGAACCCAGTGCAGAGCAGTGAGGGGGGGAGGTAAATGGGAGAGAAGTTTTTCCCAAATCTGATTTTTTTTTAATCCCCAAGGTAGGTCACACAGAAGTACTTATCTTTAGCCACTTGAGTGAAGCTTTTCACTGGTTCTGGATGACCCAGTAGACTCTCTGCTACTAGGTCTCTCCTGATGGGGAAAAGGCCTCCTGAGCACAGCTGCATATCTGCTTCACTGCGCACCCTGTGCTGATCCAGGCTGAAAGGCTGCAGCTCCCACCGGGTCAGGTCTGGTAACTCCTCACTGTTTCTGAACGGTCTTTACCTCCCCCCACCACTCATTCTGATCCCTCAACTTTGCCTTTGATGTTCAGGTCTCCTAGATACTCATATACAATCAATTCATTTTTTGGGGGGGTCTTTGTTGTAAGAGGGACATAGGAAGAGTCTGACCACTCTACAATCTTGGCCCTGCCTCCATACCTTGCTCATGGATAGGTAGACTCAACATTGTGAAAATGTCAATTCTACCCAAAGCAATCTACAAATACAATGCAATCTGTATCCAAATAGCAATAGCATTCATTAAAGACATGGAAAAAGTAATCATCAACTTCATATGGAAAGTGAAGAGGCCCCAGATAAGTAAAGCACTATTGAATAAGAAGAATAAAGTAGGAGGATCTTCACTACCTGATTTCAGAGCCTATTATACAGCTACAGTAGTCAAAACAGCCTGGTACTGGTGCAATGACAGATACACTGACCAACGAAACAGAATTGAGAACCCAGATGTAAACCCATCCATCCACAGTCACCTGATCTTCGACAAGGACCCAAAGTCCATCAAATGGGTAAAAGACAGTGTTTTTAAGAAATGATGCTGGCAAAACTGGATGTCCATCTGCAAAAAAAAAATGAAACTGGACCCGTAACTCACATCATACAAAAAAACTAATTCAAAATGGATCAAAGACCTAAATATAAAACCAAAAACTGTAAAGATCAGAGAAGAAAAAATAGAATCAACCCTAGAGGCCCTAATACATAGAATTAACAGGATACAAACCATAACTAACAACACACAAACACCATAACATAAGCTGGATAAATAGGATATCCTAAAAGTTAAACACTTATACTCATCAAAAGACTTCACCAGAAGAATAAAAAGTGGAAGAGGCCAAGATGGCAGAGTAGTCAGGCATCCTGTGGTCCCCCTTACAACAAAGACCTAAAAAACAAAAACAAGTGAATTGATTGTATATGACATTCCAGGCACCCTGAACATCAAAGTCAAAGTTGAGGAATCAGACTGAGGGGAGGGAGAGGGAGAGATGGTTCAGAAACAGCCAGGAGTTGCCAGACCTGACCCGGTAGGAACTGGAACCCTGCAGGCTAGACTGGCTGGCATGCACGGTGAGGTAAGCAGTGACGCTATGGATGCGTTTTCCCCATCAAGAAAGACTGAGAGGTGGAGAGTCTACTCAAGGCTCCAGAATCAGTGAAAAGCTGCGTTCAATAGGCAAAAGATAAGTACATGCCTCTAACTTACTGCACAGATCAAAAAACACCCCTTTTGGGAAGAAACTCTCTCCCATTTACCTGTCCCCTCCACACTCTGCACTGGGTCCCGGGCCTGCTTCAGCAATTGCCATGTCCCCTGGGCTGGAAGTCAGACCTGTTGTGCACACTGAGCCATTCTACCAGCTTTGGAGGGGAAACAAATTAACAAACAGGAAAAAATAATCTGTAAGCTCCCCTGAGCCGAGAACTCAGGGTAGGCACAGGCTCTTTGGCTAGGAACAGGCATAAAGGGCTCATGGACTTTGAATGTCTTTCAACCCTGCATATACCTGTGTGGGCCTGTTTCAACATTGTAGACCCTCATCAGCACAGAAGAACGGTATATACCTGAAGTCTATTTTCAGCTGTATCAGCTATAAGGTGGAGTGGTAGATTCATGACATTTGACACTGCTCTGCCCGTTAAGCAGGGTTATTTTCTACCCACATCAGGGGCCTGTGGACTGGTGAATCCATCCATGCCAACTTTTCACCTGTGACAGGGTTCCAAGAATAAGTGGTGCCTCCCAGTCCTTAGAGACACCAGCATTGAGTGCCCATGGTCCAGCTGAAAAACCCACCCACCTACATGCTATAGGGAACAAGGACACACTTTCCTCCCAGACACTCAGGGGCAGCAATTAGACCCTTGCCTTGCTTAGTGCATGACACCCTACTGCAGCCAGATACCTGTGCCTACTCCAATCACCCCTGACCATCTAGGACTGTAGGTGAAAGCCTGCACCACACACTTGTTGACTTACAACTTGGATTTCTGAGCTGAATCCATACCAGAAAAATAAACAGACTCTTGGGCTCACATACTTAGTAACAGCTTTAACCACCTGGTGACAGGATGTGAGAGCTTCAAAGACACCAGTAATCAAACTAGCTCACATGAGCAGCCTATTTGGGCATATAAAAATAAAACAAAACAAAAAGATAGGACACAGTAAGCAAACATAAAATAAATAAATATAATAACTTATTGAAAGCTCGGAGACAACAGTCAATATCAAATCACATAAAGAGGCAGATCTTGATGGCTTCAGCAAGTCACCAAAACAAAGAATCAAGAAACCTTCTTGAGGAAGAGAACTTCTTGGAATTTCGAGAGGTAGAATTCAAAAGATTGATAAGTAGAGCTCTTCAAGAGATCAGGAAGAATGAGGGCAAAACACAGAACATGCCAAGGAACACACAGACAAAGCAATAGAGGAATTAAGAAGGTTATGCAAGAGCATAATGACAAATTTGACAGGCTATTGATAATCAGTAGAGGGACAGCAAATAGAAATCCAGAAGATTAACAATAAAATTTAAGAATTAGACAACTCAGAAAGTCATAGGAGCAGAAGTGAGGGAATAGAAGTCAGAATTAGTGGGATTGAAGATAAAGCACTTGACAACAACTTATTTGAGGAAAAATCAGATAAAAGAATTTTGAAAAATGAAGAAATTCTAAGAATTATATGGGACTCTAGCAAGAGGAATAACCTACAAATGATTGGAGTACTAGAACAAGGGGGATAAAAGAAAATTCAGAGAGTATTGTTGAAGATATATTGGCAGAAAACTTCCCTGATATCATAAAAGATGAGAAGATATCTATCCAAGAAGCTCATTGAACCCTACATAAGGTAGTTCCCAAAAGAAAGTCACCAAGACGTATTACAATCAAACTTGCCAAAAAAAAAGATAAAGAAATTTTAGAGATACTAGGGATAAATGAAAAGTCACCTACAAAAGGGTGTCAATAACACTAAGCTCAGACTACTCAGCCGAAACCATGCAGGCAAGAAGACAATGGGATGATGTATATAAAACCTTGAAGGAAAAAAAAATGGTCAGCCAAGAATTATATATCAGTCCTGCAGTTAGAAAATCAATAACATTATATAACAGTGCAAGACTAGAACACAGAACAGAACAACCAGATATCAACCCAGATAAGGAAGTCACAAATAAATCAAAGTTAAAATACTGAGAACAGGGAAACAGAGACATTAATATGTAAAAGATGGCAAAATTAAAAGAAAAAGAAGGGCTAAATAATGTAGTCATAGATCTTTCATATGGAGTGGAAGTCAAGGCAGCATAAAGAAATAAAAGACAGGTTTAAATGTATAAAAATAAGGGTAAATATTAAGGTAACCACAAAGGAAACGAACAATCCTACACATCAAAATAAAAATCAAGAAAAACACAAAGACTCAGCAGATATAAAATCAACAACAATGAAAACGATGAAAAGAAAATGCATAAAGAAAGAAGATTCGACACAGAAAATTAAGTGGAACAAAGAAACTGTCAACAACACACACAAAAAAGACATCAAAATGACAGTAGTACACTCATACCTATCAATAATTACACTGAATGTAGATGGATAAATGCACCAATAAAGAGACAGAGAGTGGCAGAACGGATTAAAAAAAACATGATCTGTCTATATGCTACCAACAAGAGGCACACCTTAGACCTAAAGACACAAACAAACTAAAACACAAAGGATGGAAAAAAAAAGTATATCAAGCAAACAACACTCAAAAAAGAGCAGGAGTGGAAATATTAATCTCTGAAAAAACAGACTTTAAAAGTAAAATCCACCACAAAGGATAAGGAAGGACACTTCTATAATGATTAAAAGACCAATACATCAGGAGGACACAACCATACTAAATATTTATGTACCCAACCATAGGGCTGCAAAATACGTAAAACAAACTCTAACAGCATTGAAAAGAGAAATAGACAACTCCACAATAACAGTAAGAGACTTCAGCACACCACTTCCTGTGAATGACAGAACATCCAGAAAGAAGTTCAATAAAGACACTGAAGATCTAAGTACCACAACCAAGCAAATTGATCTCATAGACGTATAGAGAACACTCCACCCAGCAGCAGCAAAGTGTACTTTCTTTTCCAATGCACATGGAACATTCTCCAGAATAGAACACATATAAGGCCATAAAACAAGTCTCAACAGAATCTAAGCATTGAAACATTCTCTGAAGCCATAAAAGTAGAAATCAATAGCAGAAAAAGCGAGGTAAAAAATCAAACACACGGAAACTGAACAACACCTTGCTCAAAAACTACTGGGGAATAGAAGAAATTAAGGCAGTAATAAAGAAATTCACAGAATCAAATAAGAATGTAAACATATCCTACCAGAAAGTTTGGGATACATCTAAAGGGGTGCTCAGAGGTAAATTTATAGCAATAAATGCACACATCCAAAAAGAAGACAGAGCCAAAGTCAAAACATTAACCCTACAACTCAAAAAAATAGAGAGCAGCAAAAGAATCAAAAAGAAGAAAGGGCCAAAATCAAACCATTAACCCTACAACTAAAATAGAGAGCAGCAAAAGAAGCCATTGGCCACCAGAATAATGCAAATAATAAAAATTAGAGCAGAATTAAAGGAAACAGAGAATAGGAAAACAATTGAACGAGTTAACCAGACCAAAACCTGGTTCTTTGAAAAGATCAACAAAATCAATAAACCATTCTCCAAACTGAAAAAGGAAAAAGAAGAAAGGAAGAAAATAACCAAGGTAAGAAATGAGATGGGCAATATCACAACTGAGCCAACTGAAATTAAAAGAATCATAACAGAATCCTATGAAAAATTGCACGCTAACAATTTTGAAAACCTAGAGAAAATGAACAAGTTTCTAGAAACACACTGCCTACTTAAACTAACACAAACAGAGGTAGAACAATTAACTAAACCTATAACAAAAGAAGAGATTGAAAAGGTAATTAAAAAATTTCCAAAAAAAAAAAAAACCCCAGGCCCAGATGGTTTCACTGCAGAATTCTACCAAACTTTGAGAGAAGAGTTAACACCACTACAACTAAAAGTATTTCATAGCATAGAAAAGGATGGAATACTCCCAAACTCATTCTATGAAGCCAACATAACCCTGATACCAAAACCAGGTAAAGACACCACAAAAAAAAGAAAATTACAGACCAATATCCCTCATGAACAGTGACGTAAAATCCTCAGCAAAATTCTAGCCAATAGAATTCAACAACATATCAAAAAAATAATTCGCCATGACCAAGGGTAATTCATACCAGGTGTGTACGGATGCTTCAACACTAGAAAAACAATGAATGTAATCCATCACATAAATAAGACAAAAGACAAGAACCACATCATCTTACCAATTGATGCAGAAAAGGCATCTGACAAAGTCCAACATCCATTCTTGATAAAAACTCTCAGCAAATTAGGAATAGAAAGGAAATATAATAAAGGGAATTTATACAAAGCCAACAGCCAACATCATCCTAAATGGAGAGTCTGAAAGCATTCCCCTTGAGAACGGGAACCAGACAAGAATACCCTCTTTCACTACTCTTATTCAACATTGTGCTGAAGATCCTAGCCAGAGCAATTAGGCTAGAAAAAGAAATCAAGGGCATCCAAATTGATAAGCAAGAAGTAAAAGTATCCCTATTTGCAGATGATACGATCTTATACACAGAAAACCCCAAAGAATCCACAAGAAAACCACTGGAACTAATAGAAGATTTCAGCAAAGTATCAGGATACAAGATAAACATACAAAAATCAGTAGGATTACTGCACAACAACACTGAGAACTTTGAAGAGGGAATCACCAAATCAATACCACTTACAATAGCCCCCAAGAATATAAAATACTTAGGAATAAATCTAATCAGATACATAAAAAGACCTATACAATGTCAACTACAAGACACTAGTGCAAGAAACCAAAAGAGACCTGCATATGTGGGAAAACATACCTTGCTCATGGATAGGAAGACTCAACGTTGTGAAAATGTCAATTCCACCCAAAGTGATCTACAGATACAATGCAGTCCTGATCCAAATTTCAATGGCATTTTTTAATGAGATGGAGAAAAAAATCACGAACTTCATATGGAAAGGGAAGAGGCCTCGGATAATTTAAGCATTACTGAAAAGAAGAACAAAGTGAGAGGCTTAACACTACCTGACTTTAGAAGCTATCGTACTGCCACAATAGTCAAAACAGCCTGGTGCTGGTACAACAACAGATACATAGAGCAGTGGAAGAGAATTGAGAATACAGATGTAAATACATCTACCTATGAGCAGCTGATATTTGGGGTGGGGAGGGAGGGAGAGGAGTATTCCCTAACCAGATAGTAGACAAGAATTATCTTAGGTGAAGGGAAGGACATCACACAATACAGAGGAAGGCAGCACAGCTGGACTAAACCAAAAGCTAAGAAGTTTCCTGAATACAACCAAACATTTCGAGGGACAGAGTAGTAGGAGTGGGGATCTGGGGACCATGGTTTCAGGGGACAACTAGATCAATTGGCATAACAAAGTTATTAAGAAAATGTTCTACATCCCACTTTGGTGAGTGGAGTCTGGAGTCTTAAAAGCTAGCTAGCAGCCATCTAAGATACATCAATTGGTCCTAACCCACCTGGAGCAAAGGAGAATGAAGAACACCAAAGATACAAGGAAAATATTAGCCCAAAAGACAGAATGGGCCACATAAAGCAGAGACTCCATCAGCCTGAGACCAGAAGAACTAGATGGTGCCTGGCTACCACCAATGACCTCCCTGACAGGGAACACAACAGAGAGCCCCTGATGGGACAAATGTGGGTTGCAGAACTCAAATTCTAGTACAAAGACCAGACTTAATGGTCTGACTGAGACTGGAGGAATCCCAGAGGGCCTGGCTCCCCGGACTCACTGTTAACCCTTTACTAAAACCATTCCTGAAGCCAACTCTTCAGACAAAGATTAGATTGGACTATAAGATGTAAAATGATACTCATGAAGAGTGTGCTTCTTAGTTCAAGTAAATACTTGAGACTAAATGGGCAGCTCCTGTCCGGAGGCCAGATGAGAAGGCAGAAAGGGACAGGAGCTGGTTGAATGGACATGGGAAATCTGGAGTGGAAAGGAGGAGTGTCTTGTCAAATTATAGAGAGCACAACTAGGGTCACATAACAATCCGTGTCTAAATTTTTGTATGAGAAACTAACTTGAGCTGTAAACTTTCACTTAAAACACAATAAAAGAGAGAGTAAAAAGAGAATCTACAGACTGGGAAAAAATTTTCCATTATGACAAATCCAACAAAGGTGTAATCTCTAACATCTACAGGAAAATTCAACACCTCTACAACAAAAAGAGAAATAATTCAATAAAAAATGGCAAAAAAAATGAACAGACAGTTCAACAAAGAAGACATTAAGCAGCTAACAGACATATGAGCAAACTCTCTAGATCACTAGCCATTAGAGAAATGCAAATCCAAACCACAATGAGATACCATCTCACCCTGGCATTACTGGCATGAATCAAAAAAACAGAAAATAATAATTGTTGGAGAGGCTGCGGGGAGATTGGAACTCTTATGCACTGCTGGTAGGAATGCATTATGGTACAATCATTTTGGAAAACTATATGGTCCTTCCTTAGAAAGCTATAAATAGAAATACCATGTGATCCAGGATTTCACTCCTAGGAATATATCCTAGAGAGAAATAAGAACTGTCACACAAGTAGACATATGCACAGTCATGTTCATTGCAGCACAGTTTACAATAGCAAACAGATAGAAACAACCCAGATGCCCATCAACAGATGAATGGATAAACCAACTATGGTACATACACGCAATGGAATACTACTCAACAATAGAGAACAATGATGAATCTGCGAAGCATCTCGAGACCACTAGTATAACTACTCATGAAAAGGTTTACACACAAAAAGAAACAATCTTTGATGGTTACTAGGCGGGGGGATGGGGATGGAAAAACAGTAAATAGACAATAAATAAGTGATAACTTTGGTGAAGGGTAAAACACTACATAATACTGGGGAAGCCAGCACAGCTTGTCCAAGGCAAGGTCATGGAAGCTCCATAGGCACATCCAAACTCCCTGAGGGACCGAATTACTGTGTTGTGGGCTGTGGAGACCATGGTCTCAGGAAACATCTAGCTCAATTGGCATAACATAGTTTATAAAGAAAATGTTGTACGTTCTACTTTGATAAGCAGTGTCTGGGTGTTTAAAAGCTTGTGAGTGACCATCTAAGATCCTCCACTGGTCTCCCCCTGTCTGGAGCAAGGGAGAATGAAGAAAACTAAAGACCCAAGGGAAAGATTAGTCCAAAGGAGTAATGGACCACAAATATCACAGCCTCCACGAGACTGAGTCTAGCACAATTAGATGGTGCCCGGCTACCACCACTGACTGCTCTGACAGGGATCACAATAGAGAGTTCCAGACAGAGCTGGAGAAATATGTAGAACAAAATTCTAACTCACAAAAAAATACCATACTTACCGACGTGATAGAGACTGGAGAAAACCAGAGAGTATGGCCCCCAGACACACTTTTAGCTCAGTAATGAAGTCACTCCTGAGATTCAACCTTCAGCCAAAGATTAGCAGGCCTATAAAACAAAACGAGACTAAAGGAGCACAGCAAACCAGGGGCAAAGACCAGTAGGCAGGAGGGACAAGAAAGCTGGTATTAAGGAGCTGAAGGCAGGAAAGGAGAGAGTGTTGACATGTTGTGGGGTTGGTAACCAATGTCACAAAACAATATGTGTACTAATTGTTTAATGAGAAGCTAGTTTGTTCTATAAACCTTCATCTAAAGTACAATTAAAAAAAAAAACTATTACCAGAAAAATAATCTTTAACCTCTGAACGAAAACTATCCCATGGGGCCATTGTTAAACTAAACAACAGTTTGACACAGTAAGTGGAAAATGTTTGCCTTGAGCATGGTGCTCTTATAAGGAACTTTCTTTATGAGCTCAATCTGACAGCAGTTTATCTAAAACACAGACGAGAACTTTAAGGGAGAGAGAGTCTAAGTTAATGGTGATGAAACAATATTGGTAGAGACAATGAGAATGCTGACATAATGTGGGGTGTGTGACCAGTGTTATTGAACTATTCATGTAGAAATTGTGAGTGGGTTTATGTTTGGTTGTGTATATTGCCACCAGAAATAAATAAAGTACTAAAAAAAAATCAGTTGATACTGCTCATTATTGGTGAAGGTGTGGAGAAACAGGCACTCTCTCACACTGGTGGCCAGAATGTAGACTGGTGTCACCACTTTGAAAGGCAATTTAGCAATATCTATCAAGATGAAAAACAAAAACATATATTTACTGAGCACTTGCAGTTTTAGGGTGTTATCCTACAGAAATATTCATACAAGTGTACAATGAAATACAAACAAGGATGTTTATTGCATCCTTGATTGTAATAGGGAAAAATTAGAAACAACCTAAATGCCCATCTAAAAGAGATTGTTTAAATCAATTATATATTGATTATAATGAAGATTATTACTAGAAGGTATTAAAACGAATGGGTTAAGTCTATATGTACAGCTACAGAAAGATATCTGCAATATGCTCTTAAGCGAAGAAATCAAATTATAAAAGAATACATAAGGCTATTTTTGTTAGAGAAAAATAATGGTTAATCTATGCATAGGAAAATTCTGTGAAGGATATATGGCAAACTGTTATCTACAGGGATGGGTTTATGGGGAACTTTCACTTTCTGAAAAGGAGGTGGATTGAGTTTGAATCCTAGATCTGCTACTTATTAGGGTGTGGGACATCTTATAAGTTATTTCACCTTGCTAAGCTTCAGTTCGATATGTAACAAGGAGGTAAAAACTGTACTTATTTCATAAGGTTGTCTTGAAAATAAAATGGAAAATACACATAAGTGCTCAATAAATTTCAGTTATTCTTTGTGTTGTTCTAGTTTTTAACAACTTTTATACATTGTTTCTGAAATTTAAAAAAATGATAAAGGAAAAATATAGACAATCCACATTCAGATAATAGGTTGGTGAATTTGTCATAGTAGCAAGCAAGGTCAGTAGAAATTGTCTAAAACCTCCCCATGGGGTTCAGCATATCTGGCAACTTGCAAAGGAGTTCCCTGAATGGGGAAAGTCTCTTCACTGTTCTTAAAGGTCATTGGAAACTGAAGCATTTTTACATACATTATCCCTTCTAATCCTCATCCGTATCCTGTTAATTCATATTATTACTCTGCTTTATAGATTAAACAGAGGCTCGAGGTTAAGTAACTTGCTCAGGGTCACACCGCTAGTACGTAGTGGAACCAGGATTCATACCCAGTTCTGTGTGAGTTCAAATTCTTCCTCTTTCATATTGCACAACACCCTCCAGATTTATTCCGGTGGAGAGTGAGTAATCTTTCCCTAATGCATCCTCTTAATTTCTTGCACAGGCATCACCTTTCACACACCCAGACTGTTTCTTTGCTTTAGGGACTGGAAAGTGGAAGTGGAACACCCTATGTTCGATCCTGGAACATTTCCAGGCTAAACCAAGAGTAGCTATGTGTACTGCTAGGTCATGAGTTTTTACTGACCACAGAGGTTGAGAAACCTTGAGCAAACCAAATTCTTCTGTCTCTCTGGTTTGGGGACAAAGCAGAAGTGGCAAAAGCTGACAAAGTTCAGCTGGAGGAGGACTGTTGAAATAACACAAATAATATGTTCTAACCTTTCTTCCGTCCTTATTCCTATACTTTATGCTACTGTATCTCTAATCTTGGAGGTGCTAGGTATTTTCCCTTCTCTTTTGCCCTGTTTTTCAGGTAGGTGCCTAATTATGTCACTTTCTTCTGTTCATCCTTATAGTTAAATTTCCGGTTGAGGTTATGTGTAGCTCACATGTGAACTACTTCTCATGGACCTAGCCATCTCAAATTTATCTTTAAATTTATCCCAAACACTCTATTTTGTCCATCTTTTCACAGTCCTCAAAACCTTCCACCAACTAATCACCACCTGGCTTTATTGTCCAAGGCCTTAAACCTGAACTTAAACGTCTCAGACAATCTAATAAGGGACAGATAGAAAGGAGGGGGCACAAAAATAATTTATTTCTAATTTGTGCCTTTTAGAATGTAAGCTCCATGAAGGAGGGATTTTGTCTATTTTGTTTACTGATATGTCTCATGTGCCTAGAAAAGTATTTGGAACATACTGGGAACTCAATAAATACTTGTTGAATGAATGAATGTAGTTCATTCCTATCTTAGTTACCGAATGCTGCTGTAACACAAATACTAAAAGTGGGTGGCTTTAAAGAACAGAAATTTATTTTCTCACAGTTCTGGGGGCTAAAAGTCCAAATCAGGATCTCGGCTGTGTTGATTCAGTCCTAGTAGATAGCCCCTGGCATTCCTTGATTCCTTGGCATTCCTTGGCTTGTGGATGATCCAGTCACATCATGTCTATCTTTGTCTGTGTGTGTATCTCTGTGTCTAATCTGCTCTTTTTATAACTCAGAAATTATAAGGTTTAAGATCCATCCTACTCTGGGATGATTTCACTAACAAAAGAAAACCCCTATTGCCAAACAAAGTTATATTTTCAGGTACAGGGGTTAGGTTTTCAACACATTTTTGCGGGGGACACAGTTCAATCCATACATTCCACCCTTTGGTCCTGAAAACTCATATCATTCTCATATGCAAAACATTCACCCTATTATATCATCCCTAACAGTCTTAACCCTTTCCAGCATCAACTCTAAATCCAAAATATCATCTTCTGAATCGCTAAATCATGTATGGTTGATACTCTGGGTGTATACCATCCTGGGGCAGAATTCTTTTCCATATGTGGCTCTGTGAAAGCTAGAATAAAATTTATTTGCTTCCAAAGTACAATGAGGGAACAGACAGTAGGGAGACATTCTCATTCAAAAACGGAAAATTGGAGGAAAAGAAGGGAACACAGATACCAAGTCTAAAACTCAGCAAGGAAAATCTCATTAGCTCTCAAAACTTGAAAATAATCCTCTGCTTTCCAGGCACATCTGAGCAATGGCGTTGCCTTGTAAACTCTGGGCATTGGCCATGATCTCCTGATTCTGGGTGGAGGCTTCTAGGACTCAAGTGTCAGCCCCAATTTCCAGGCGCACTGGGATGGCAATCCTGCTCCCTCAGCTTTTGGTGGCCCTGCTGTCCAGTCCACTGGCATGAGAGCCCCATTCCCTAAATTTTGGGCAGCAGCACCATTCTCTTGGCCCACTAGAATGGCAGCCCAAACTCCAGAGCCACGGTGGTAGCGACCCCACTCTTTGAAATCTAGGGGCACTGGGTCCACCCTTTGAAACCTAGAAAGCAGCAGCCCTACTCCCACCTCACCCTCATGCTCCTTGCAACAGTCCTCTTGATCTCCAACTTGCTCCCAGGATAGTTCCTTCTATTTCTTGGAGGACAACAGAAGTTCACAATCAAGTAGCTCCATAGGTTCTTTTTATGTCTATAGAATTCAAGGAGGCAGACAGCTTTCCTTCATTTTGTCCTGTCTCTGTACCTTTCAGTCTAAGCTGGCAGGGTTTCTGCTGAGATTGTTGATTAGATCCATCAGTCACAAGCCTAATCTGTTCAGCAAACAGTTGTGTAGCCACACCCTTGGTGTATTTTCAAAGGCATGTTCTCCTAGTGTTTACAATAGAATTTTTCAAATCTTTAAGTTCTGGTTTCTTTTTGTACAGGTCATTTCTAAGTCTATCTCTTTCCTCCTGCATTTTACTCTAAATGGTGAGGAGAAATCATGCCATGCCTGTAAAATCTTTCTTATAAATCTCCTTAGCTAAACATTCAAGTTCATCACTTATAAATTGTACTTTCCACAAAACATTCAAACATAATTCTGACAGATTCTTTGACACGTTATAACAAGGATCACCTTTCTTCCAGTGTTCAATCACATGTTCATCATTTCCTTTCAAAGCTTCCCCAGAAGCACATTTAACATCCACATTTCTAGCAACATTTTGTTCATGATGATAGAAGCTTTCTCTAAAGGATTAGTCATTTATTTCTGTGCCATCATCACAATCGCCATTAATGTCCATAATTCTGCCAACAATCTCTTTATGGCAATCTAGGCTCTAACTATCTAGTGCACCCAAATTCCTCCAACCTCTACCCATTACCCTATTCCAAATCTCCTTCCACGTTTTTAGGTATTTGTTAAGCAGCACCCAACTTCTTGGCACCAAATTGTCTTAGTCAGTGTTCTCTAATAAATCAGATCCAGTGATATACATATATGTACACACATATATACATATATATGCATATATATACAGAGAGAGAGGCAGAGAGATTTACTTCAAGGAATTAGCTCATATGATGGTAGGGAACTGGCAAGTCCAAAATCCATAGGTCAGGTGACAGGCTGGAGATTCCAGCAGGCTAGCATCCCAAGCTCTGTAGATCAAGTAACAGGAAAAATGAGATGGGAGTTCTGCCAAAATATCTATTTATAGTCTGGAGCCAGAACACATCCTAGGGAAACTCCATTTTTGCTCTTAAGACCTTCAATGGATTGATTATATTACCTTAGATTACATTATGGAATGTGATTACATTACATTAGGGTAAGTAATCTGCTTTACTTAAGGTCAGCTAATTTAATCACATGTAAGTACTCCATAACAGCACACGGAACCACTCCATAACAGCATCTAGACTAGTATTTGGCCAAACAATTTAGAACCATAGCCTAGCCAAGTTTTCACACATAATTAACTATCACAATTCCCTTTCTTTCTAGTGCTCGAAGAAGAATCAATTCTGCCCTTAAAGCTTAGAAGTGATATATTTCATGGAAGAAGGCTTTATAATTTTTATCAAAAACTCTTTCTATTTTCTAAAACTGCTCACTACTAGAAAGTTCATTCTTTTATTTATGTACTCATTCATTAAGTTTCTGAGTTTCTACTCTGTGCCAGACCCTGAGCTGGTGCCAGGAATAAAAAGAAAAAATGTGGGACACAGACACATAGGTACTGACTAGTCCATAAATTATAAGTTCTATGTGTGTACGGAGCCCTAGTGATGCAGTAGTTAAGCATTTGGCTGCTAACCAAAAGGTCGGCTGTTTGAATCCACCAGCCACTCCTTGGAAACCCTATGAGGCACTTCTACTCTGTCCTATAGGGTCGCTATGAGTCGGAATCGACTCGACAGCAACAGGTTTTGGTTACATGTATATACTAAATAGTCCAGAAGTGGAAGAAGAGAGCTTACCTTGAATTATGTTATGCGGAAAGAAATCCTAGTACAGGATATCTTTCCTGTGGAAGCTTAAGCACATTAGTGTCTCAGCAGAGAATGATTGACTGTCGTTTAGCATACCTTCCAAGATGTAAAGACGGCTAGCAAGGATGCCCCATTCCCTTAACACCCCCTCCTCCAGTCTTTTCTTCTCTATAATATAGAGAAGAACAAGGCTAATCTTAGTTCCATTAGCCTTGCTCTACAGGTCAGTTTCTCATGGCCTTGAACACTTTTTGAGAGTCCTTACTAGGTTCTGTTCTTAATGACTGTTCTAGTAAGCTGTGGCAGTTAACCCCATGACCGGGAAGTTGGGAAATTCAAGCACTCCCACAGGGTGTGCTGACTGAGATGGAGAAACGGCCTTGATGATCTAATAGTGAAATCAGACCTCTAATCCTATAGAGCATTTAGCAACTAGGGTGGCGTAGCAACAGGGTGCAGTTGGAAGATAAAGAGGGAAGGGGAGAGAAACAATCAAGTCAGACGTAAAAGGAGTTTAGAGAATGACCGGAGTTGCAGAGGTCACTACCATTTGCACTTCCTTGATTGGCTTTGTCACTGTAACCTAGATGAGAGTGGTTATCTTAAATTTATTACTATACTACTTTCTAAGGCTATTCCTGGCTGGCAGTACTAGAGATGAGGCATGAACATATAGATCTAAAGGTCCAGCTACTTTTGACAAAACTGGTTCAGTGGAACTCTACTGATGCTGAGCCATGTGAGGGAGTACAAAGTGTCCAATAGCAGATGTTAACTCTTCAATAAACATGAGTCACACAGTTTCTGGAGCTTGGAGCAACTCAAATGCAGCTGCTGCCCATCTCCACTTTGGAAGCCATTGCAAAGAAAAATCTTCTCAGAGCCTTGCAGTTGATGATACTTCCATCTGTCTGTCTCCCTTTAATTATTATATCACAATGAGAGTTATACATCACTGAAATATTTAAAAAAATGACATTTTCAAAACCACTTCATATTGTCAAAGGTTTGATAAACATTTTATATCGTTCAGGTATTAGAAAGAAATGTGTACTATCTTGAGGCACATGTTCATGCAGATGCTGTTTGAAGTAGCTTCAAGGGTTGGTTTGGTTGCAACTACTTCAGGGTAAGTTCTCAACTTTATGGATTCATAAATTCACTCATCAATTCTGATGAATGGGATAAAATTAACCACAGTTTTAAAACAGTGTTTCTCAGTCTTGACTGCACTTTAGAATCATCTTGAGAACATTTAAAAGTCCAAATGACCAGATAATACCTCATACCAATTAAACTGGGATCTTCAGGAGTGGGGTCCAGACATCAGTATTTTGTATAGCTCCCCCGCTGGTTGCAATGTGTAGCCAAATTTGAGAACCACTGAGTGAGAGTAATCACTGTGTAAATCCAAATGTCATTTGAGTTATTGTGATGAGAGATACAGCTAGGAAGATTTCCAGGTATTATTACTTCTTCTTCCCCCACCCATTTTTCTGGTGTGGACATATATTAGAAATGTTATCCTGGGAAACTGAACTTGGTTCTATCTTTGGTGAGTATGCAATCAGAGTGTAGAGTCAAGGACTCACCAGGCACAGGAGAAATTCTTATGATCTCGGAAAGTGTCTAAATGGGATAAAGGTAAGGGGATATACTAGAATTAGATATCAGATGCCAAGTCCCTTCCCCAACAGGCCCAAAATTACTAGTATGTAATACTATTCAGTATGCAAAGAGGCTGCCAATCATATTGACTTCTTTGATAAGTTTCCTACTCTATGACTTACTTCTGTGATTTATTCTTTAATGATAACCAATGTTACTTAAATTTTCATTTAATGAAGTTTATTTCCTAGTCAACTTTGTTAGAAGGCATATATTTCATAAAACAAGCAACAAATATATTTATCTTTGCCTAAAGATATCATGTCTTGAGAAAGCGCTTGAAGAAAGGAAACTGACATCTTCCTCCATTGTTCTAAAATCAGATCTACCAGTTCTCTTTTCCAAAGGACAATGCAAAGCAAAATGATCTAAGGCAGTTTTTGGAAAGATTTTCATTCCCCTTTCATATTTTCAAATCCCAGGTGCTTCAAAGTCTTCATAAAGCAGGTAAGTTCATACCAAATATATTTCCTTGTACATTTCAGAATGCACATTAAAAAAAAAGTTGCCATCCAGTTGACTCCAACTGATAGCTACCTTGTAGGACAGAATAGAACTTCCCCATAGGGTTTCCAAGGAGCAGCTGGTGGATTTGAATTGCCGACCTTTTGGTAAGCAGGTGAACACTTAACCACTGGGCCACCAGGGCTCCAGAATTCGCATAGTGTATCTCATTTTCGAGAAGTTACAGCTCTCTCCATAGCTGTATTTCAATTCACTGGGATATTTTACCCTTTCTCAGACAAGTGCACTGATAGGAATGTTCATGAAAGCAGTTGGGCACTTGCCTGACCTGGAAGAAGAGAATATGACTCTTTGTGGGAGAAGAAAGCAAGATCTACATTCCTGGAATTTACTTAGTGATCTGATATCAAGAGAATTTACCCAGATTACTTTGTGGTGGCCATACCACTCAGTACAGTGATTCTTTTTCTTCTATAAGCTTTCCAAAGTAGTGCAGTGGTAAGTTTAGAAAAAAATCTTACCAAAAGAAAGAAAAGTACAGGTTCAATATGCACTTTGTAAACATTAAGACCTCTCAGTCATTTGGTCTTTTGTTTGACTATTTCATTATCTATTCGGTATGGGCTGTGGACCCTGGGAAAACGGAAAGGATTTTGGTAGACTTATAAATCTTTGGTTCTTAAAGCTAACCAAACTACAGCCAGATTATTAATACAGCACATTAATTTAATCTCATTTTACTTGTCAGATGTTCTTGGTTGCTTCCTATTGCTTATTAGGTTAAAATGTAAATTCCCTAACTATGGACTTGGAGATACTGTCTTACTTAGCCTAACTCCCCCACCTCTTGTTCCTATTTTTAGTTCATGACCCAGCTATGTCATCCTCACCTCCAGTTCTCCCTCCGCTATTTCTTTAAACTCTCAACAGTCTTTAAAGGATTAAGCATGGAGTCTACTTCTCTTGTTAATATAGGACCACCTATCAATCTGGCTTACTTTTACTCATGCTACTTTGTGATTATACATATATATATATATATATAATGTATTATAATAATATATGGTAATATAATATAATGTAATATATAATATATATCTATTATAATATCTTATATATGTTATATATTATATCTAGTGTATATATGCCTCTGTGATGTTTTTACCTTGTATGCAACCACGCAACTAGAGAGGACTTAATTTAGACTTTTTTTTAAGCAGGAAAAAATGGTTCAAACACAAATTCATATGTATATGTGTTTCACACAATGTCTCATGCCTACATGCACATGCAGTGTTTTTTTTTTTGGTCATAGGGCTCAGCCTACCCCCAAAAACAGAACACTACGAAATGCATACTAAGTTCTTTATTAACTTTATGTTAGGATGTGGGACAAAATTATAGTGACAACACACCTTTTCCAATTTATGAAGAGTACTAAGTTCACTCTTACATATCAAAAGCACAGTCATGAGTAAAATGAAGTCTGACCTTTCTTAAGAATTTTAAAGATTGTGTAAACCAACATATTTAAGTGTACATGTTATTTTTAAGATAAATTGGCTGAAGGCAATAACAAAATCCTCTCTTCCCTGTGTTGAAACCCTAAAATCTTGCATATGTTTTAAAATGCCTCTACCAAATAGACGATCTAGAGTCTAAGTGTGGTGATGTGCACTGGTTGGGCAAAAATAAATGCTGCTGCAGGAAAAGTTTATATGAAAGTTGTTTCAGTTTGATAAAAAAATCTCAATATATCTGAAGCATAATTATTTCTAAAGGAATTACATACATGTCAGAGTTCACTAGAAGCAACTAGGCAGACTGTGGAAATGGGAGATATAGTTGAGAAAAGATTGACTGTTATAGTGGCTGCCAACTACTTCCATTTCTAATGAGTCACTTGGTCTGGGTTTTCCCCATGTTTTAGAGGGGAACTTGGCTCTTACAGTTCTTGCATAAGGCTTTAGACACTGAACAAAGATAACTCTTTGACTAGAACAATAGATACATAAAAACATTTCATGTTGAAACTTCAACTTTCCATAGGAAGTAAAAACTATAAATAGTAAATCTAGATTTAAGTAGTAAAACTGTAAAATAAATCTACCTGAAATTTTTAAGAAAAACCTTAGTTCCAACTTTAAGCATTTAAAATAAAAATTTTTAAAAACCTGCTTTTCAAAAACAGATTCAACTGTCCCCCCAAAAAAACCTGTAGTGATATAACTCATTTGCTATAAGCAAAACCAAGCTACATGGATCTGTTAATTATTTAGAAAACTGCCATACTTTGTAATATTTAACACAAATTTCTCTTCTAAACATGAAAAAGAGTGTTGGTTTAGAACTTTAACAATTTTTTTTATCCTGCCCCCAACTTTGATGTATTCCCCATCTTTTCTATGTGTTATGAATTCCATCCCAGGTGTTAAGCCTTGCCTAGATTCCAGGAGGCAACAATTTTAACTATATTTTTATGCTATAAAGCTTGGGAAATACATGGAGGGGGATATATTAGCTAGCCAAAGTATTTTCCAACAGTAAACTGGATTGGGGGGCATCAACATAAATTCAAGTAGAAGGCTCAATTTTAGTGGACTCTTCAATAATATTGGTAACAGGATTAAAAACAGCAAATGGAATAGCTTACATTCCCTGCTTGTTTCCTTAGATAACTGGGGCTTAAAGATTTCACTAGGATTTGTAACATGTTTTAGTGGAGAAGAAACATTCAGGGCTATATGATCATGGTCACATAAATCTGGTAAGACATTTGATGGATTCTTCAGATCATCCAAAAGAAGAACATTAGAATCTTGAAGACTTCCTTCAAAGTCACTTATTGGCACCTCCTCAAAGAAGGAAAGCAGGGGGCTTTTCATGTATTGTACCACCTTCTTGTCTGTGGAGAGACAGTGTTTTGTTATACATGATTTGGGAAAAGAAAGGGTAAGACAAAGTATAATTCACACATCTTACATTGCTAAATCCATCACAGCACAGGGCTAAGATTTTTCTCCCACTCTTCTGAGTCACACTTTCCAAAATGACCACTGGAGGGGCTACCTCAAATGCTGGGTCCAGTAAAAACATGAATCATGTACTCTTACTTCTGGTCTTAGAAGCTAATATCAGCCTTCACTAATATGCTCACTATTTCAATCTTCTTGATGTTTCTAGGGAAGAAGAATAAAGATATTAAAAATATAGTTATATCAAAATCTTCTGATTTAGGACTAACACTAATTGTTAGAATGTAAGTTACTGCAGGATTTACTTTTCATAAAATCTAAGTCTGACTATGGAGAACTAAGCTTAGTAAAAACAAAGGAAGTACTTTCCAAGATAGTGGAAATTTAGATGTGGTCTGCAAAACCCAAACTCATAGCACATTCCTTTGTTGATTTTTTTTCATGATTTTTGTCTTAAAATCTGAGACATCATAATATATTCTCTGTTAAGCTTACGTAGCAGATTTAAGGAATCTTTTATGTAAATATATATTATTTGATCTTCACAACAACCTATGAAGCATGAAGAGCAGTTATTATTATCCTTAGTTTACACTGGAATAAACTCGGGTTCAAAGTGGTTAAATAATCTGCCCAGGATCATATACCTATTTAGTGGTGGATCTGGGATTAGGAGAGACATATTCTGATCTCTCAACAAGTATGCTTTCATAACTTTTTTTTCCATTTGCTGAGAGTAGACTTAACTCTCCATATTCATTTTCATTAAACTTAGACTTTAGAGAGGAAGATAAAGCACTAGTATCTTTATCAGGTAATCATTCTAAGAGATGAAGTTAACTACTTTAAGTAAATGGCCTATCTCTTGAAAGTTTAATGGGAGTGAGAAAAGAATTTTCCTTTTTAAAGTTTGTAGTTTTCTTTCGAAGGGAGAAAATCAATTCATAGTGCAACAAGAGCCAACTATACCAAGAGGGTCTAGTTGTTTTTTAGCCTGAACTAATATTGATGAGTACGTATATGCCCAGTCAGAAATAAACATAACAAATATTGGATTTGAATCTGAGTCTTTGATGTATCTTCTAAATATTGTTATTGTGTGCCATGGAGTTGATTCTGATTCATAGTGACTCTATAGGACAGAGTAGAACTGCCCCATAGGGTCTGCTAGAATGTAATCGTTACGGCAGCAGATTACCAGGTCTTTTATCCCTCGGAGCTGCTACGGGGTTTACCACTTACCTTTCAGTAAGCAGCCGAGCTCTTAACCACTGTGCCACAAGGGCTCCCTCATTTCTTATGTACACCAAGGTAACATCACAATTAAAAAAAGTTAGTAATTTAGACTGGCTATTTTTCTGTAATTAGACAAAATTAAGGCAGAGGATAAAAGGCAGGAGTAAGTATTGGAAGAAGTACAGCCAGAATACTCCTTAGAAGCAGTGTTAGTGAGACTTTCTTTAACATACTTTTTTTTTAAAAAATTGTACTTCAGATGAAGGTTTACAGAACAAATAGTTTCTCAATAAACAGTCAGTACACATATTGTTTTATGACATTGGTTAACAATGCCACGATGTGTCAACACTCTCCCTTCTCGACCTTGGAGGATTTTTTCTTTTGGTGAAAATATACATAGCCAAAGTTACACCATTTCAAAAGTTTCTACATATACAATTCAGTGACATCGATTACATTCTTCCAGTTGTGCTGCTATTCTCACTATCCTTTTCCAAATTATTTCATCACCATTATCTTCAACTCACTGCCCCTTAGGCTTCCCATCAAACCTTTTGAGTTGCTGTTGTCCATTTGATCTCACATAGATAATTCTTTTTTTGTACCTTAGATGAAGGTTTGCAAAACAAATAGTTTCTTATTAAACAGTACACATATTGCCCTATGAAAATGGTTAACAACCCCACAACATGTCAACACTGTCCCTTCTCAAATTTGGTTTCCCTGTCAACAGCTTTCCTGTCTCCTCCTGGACTGTTGTGTCTCATTAGTTCCATTTTGTTTAATGAAGCTGTCCAATCCCAAGCTGAACGGTGAACTTTGGGAGTGACTTCACCGCTGAGCTAAAGGGTGTCCAGAGGCCATACTCTCGGGGTTTCTCCAGTCTGTCAGGCCAGTAAATCTGGTCATTTTTTTTGTGCATTAGAATTTTGTTCTATATCTTTTTCCAGCTCTGTCTCTCTAACATACTTTGGACATGTTATCTGGAGGGACCAGTCCCTGGAGGACATCATGCTTGGTAAAGTAGAGGGTCAGTGAAAAAGAAGACCATCAATGAGATGGATTGACACAGTGGCTGCAACAATAAGCTCAAGCATAACAATGATTATGAAGATGGCCCAGGACTGGGCAGTGTTTCTTTCTGTTGTACATAGGGTCGCTATGAGTTGGAACCAACTCAGTAGCACCTAACAACAACAAAGGCAGTGGGAGGATAGAGATAGTATGTCTTAAGCCATCCTACTTCATTCACTTAACTGAAAAGTTTTCCTGCTAATAACCTAGTGTCAATATTCATCAGTATGGGTACAATACAGAGTCTTACAGCTGGGTGGTACATAAAAAGCAATATAGAAGAAAAGAAATGTTTATTACATCTATTTCTGTCATGACATCCATATTCAGTAAAGTTTCAGTTTCACTTGTCGTCAAAGTAGGAAGTTCTGAACTGACTGGCTGAAAAAAAAGGAAGAATTATAAACCAAGTCCTCTCAATACAGTAACTTAAATTCTACACCTGTAGTTAGAATATAGGGTCGCTATGAGTTGGAACTGACTCAACAGCAACACGTTTGCTTTGTTTTAGTTAGAGGTAATGCGATTATTATTCAGATTTATGCATCAACCACTAATGCCAAAGATGAAGAAATTGAAGACTTTAACAACTTCTGCTGTCTGAAAATGATCTAACATGCAATCAAGAAGCACTGATAATTACTGGTGATTGGAATGCATAAGTTGGAAACAAAGAAGGATCGGTAGTTGAAAAATATGGCCTTGGTGATAGAAAGGATGCAGGAGATTGCATGATAGAATTTTGCAAGACCAACTACTGCAAATACCTTTTTACAACAACATAAACAGCGAATATACACATGGACCTCACCAGATGGAATACACAGGAATCAAATTGACTGCATCTGTGGAAAGCGACAAGGAAGAAGCTCCATATTATCAGTCAGAAGAAGGCCAGGGGCCGACTGCAGAACCGACCATCAATTGCTAATGTGCAAGTTCAAGTTGAAGCTGAAGAAAATTAGAACAGGTCCATGAGAGCCAAAATACGACCTTGAGTATATCCCACCTGAATTTAGAGACAATTTCAAGAATTGTTTTGATATATTGAACACTAATGACCAAAGATCAGATGAGTTGTGGGATGACATCAAAGACATCATACATGAAGAAAGTAAAAGATCATTAAAAAGTCAGGAAAGAAAGAAAAAATCAAAATGATGTCGGAAGAGATTCTGAAACTTGCTCTTGAAAGTAGAGTAGCTAAGGCGAAAGGAAGAAATGATAAAGTCAAAGAGTTAAACAGAAAAATTCAAAGGGCGGCTCGAGAAGACAAAATAAAATATTATAATGAAATATGGGAAGACCTGGCATTAGAAAGCCAAAAGGGAAGAACACGCTCTGCATTTCTCAAGCTGAAAGACATGAAGAAAAAATTCAAGTCTTGAGTTGCAATACTGAAGGATTCTATATGGAAAATATTGAACGACATAGGAAGCATCAAAAGAAGATAGAAGGAATACACAGAGTCACTATACCAAAAAGAATTGATGTTCAACCATTTCAGGAGGGAGCATATGATCAAGAACCAATGGTAGTGAAGGAAGAAATCCAAGCTGCACTGAAGGATATGGCAAAAAATAAGGCTTCAGAGTTTGATGGAATACCAATTGAGATGTTTCAACACATGGCAGCGTGGGAAGTGCTCACTTGTCGATGTCAAGAAATTTGGAAGATAGCTTTCTGACGAACCAGTTGGTAGAGATTCATATTTGTGCCCATTCCAAAGAAAGGTGATCTAACAGAATGTGGACAACTGGACCAATAAGCAACATCATGATAAATGGAGAAAAGATTGAAGTTGTCAAGGATTTCATTTTACTTGGATCCACAATCAACACCCATGGAAACAGCAGTCAAGAAATCAGACAACATATTGCATTGGGCAAATCTGCTGCAAAAGACCTCTTTAAAGTGTTAAAAAGCAAAGATATCACTTTGAGAAGTAAGGTGCGACTGACCCAAGCCGTGGTATTTTAAATTGCCTCGTATGCATGGAAAACTGAACAATGAATAAGGAGACCAAAGAAGAAGTGACGCCTTTGAGTTATGGTGGTGGCGAAGAATATTAATTATACCATGGATTTCCAGAAGAATGAAAAAATCTGTCTTGGAAGAAGTACAACCAGAATGCTCCTTGGAAGCAAGGATGGCAAGACTTCTTCTCATATATTTTGGGCATGTTATCAGGAGGGATCTGTCCCTGGAGAAGTACATCATGCTTGGTAAAGTGGAGGGTCAGTGAAAAAAAGGAAGACCCTCAGTGAGATGGATTGATGCAGTGACTGTAGCAATGGACTTAAGCATAGCAAAGATGTGAGAACGGTGCAGGACTGGGCAATGTTTCTTTCTGTTGTACTAGGGTAGCTAGGAGTGGAACTGACTCAAAGACACCTAATAACATTTACCATGGGGAAATAGGCTTTTAGACATTATTGAGGGATAATGTGATAACAAGAGGAACTTTGGATACTTGAAAAACTATTATTATTCATCATGATTCTACACAAGGGCTACTTTCATACTGATTAAGTGATTAAAAAGAAACAACAACAACCAAACCAGTTGCCATTGAGTCGATTCTGACTCATGGTGACCCAATGTGTTTCAGAGTAGAACCATGCACAGGATTTTCAATGGCTGTGACCTTTCAGAAGTAGATTGCTAGGCCTTGCTTCCATGGTGCCTCTGGTGGATTTCTGGCTCCAGTTTTTTCCATTAGTAGCCAAGTGCTCAAATGTATGCACCAGCCAGGGACTCCTTTAAGTGATTAGAGCAAGGTAGAACACCACATCATAACAAATAAATCATGATATTACTAAAGGAAAAAACTATACTTCTTCATTTTACAGTTCAGAAAACAAAGATGTAAACACTATATACAATAAATAAAATCAAGGTTACAAATTCAAGTATTCTTGAATCCCAGCCTAATATTATCTTCAGTGTCAGTTGTCATATATCACTCCTTTTTTTTGTTTTTATTGTGCTTTAAGTGAAAGTTTACAATTCAAGTTAGTCTCTCATACAAAAATTTATACATACATTGTTATGTGACCCTATTTGCTCTCCCTATACTGTGACAGCACATTCTTCCTTTCCACCCAGGATTTCCAGTGTCCGTTTAACCTGCTCCTGATCGTCTCTACCTTCTCTTCTCACCTCCGGATGAGAGCTACTCATTTAATCTCATGTATCTACTTGAGCTAAGAAGCACACTCTTCCCAAGCATCATTTTATGTCCCATAGTCCACTCTAATCTTTGTCTGAAGATTTGGCCTTGGGAATGGTTTTAGTTTGGGGCCGACAGAGAGCCCGGGTGCCACGTCTTCCAGGGTCCCTCCAGTCTCAGTCAAACCATTAAGTCTGGTCTTTTTACTAGAATTTGAGTTCTGCACTCCACTTTTCTCCTGCTCCTTCAGGGACTTTCTGTTGTGTTCCCTGTCAGGGCTGTCATTGTGGTAGCCGGACACCATCTAGTTCTTCTGATCTCAGGCTGATGAAGTCTCTGGTTTATGTGGCCCTTTCTGTCTCTTGGGCTAATACTTTCCTTGTGTCCATAGTGTTCTTCATTCTCCTTTACTCCAGGTGGGTTGGGATAAATTAAAGCATCTTAGATGGCCGCTCGCTTAGCTTTTAAGACACTAGACACCACTCACCAAAGTGGGATGCAGAATATTTTCTTAAAAATCTTTGTTATGCCAGTTGACCTAGATGTCCCCTGAAAGCATGGTTCCCAGACCCGTGCCCCTGCTACTCTATCTCTTGACATGTTTGGCTGTATTCAGGAAATTTTTTAGCTTTGGTTTAATCCAGTTGTGCTGATTTCCCCTGTAGTGTATAACTCCTTTTTTTTAAATAATCCACTTAAATGCTTTAAAGTCTCAAAAATGAATTGATAGACTTACCTCACTGACATGGATCTGGGTCATAATTCACTTTCTTCCTAGACAGCATTGACATTAGCTTCACCAGATTATTTTCAGTATAGCACATCTCATCCCTTAAATGACAAATGAGAGAGAAGGAGAAGTCAACAACTCTGCTGCTTATCAGGATGAAGGTAGATGGAAAAATGGTAATCTAACTGCCAGTAGACACACAACCCTAAGACTAATACCAAACTCAGTCTCAGAAAATACCACAAATACAATAAATTTCACAGACTGAGGCAGGTCCTTCACCAAGAAACCAGAAACCGTATGGCATTTTCCAGTTAGAGATATTTTACTTCCAGACTATAAAGCCTACTGCTATTCAGAAGATTGTGGTACATAATTCATCGGTTAGAATTCAGCCAGAGTGACCCATTTCCAAGTAACATACCAGAGTTTGTAACCTGAAGAAGCCCAGAAAAGAAGGATGGAAGAAAAAAGACATTGGTTTGTTCTCTAGGAAACCTAAATAGAAAGTATTCTTCAATCCAGGAAAGCTCTCAGTCCAAAGAGTGCCTTTTTGCCCATGTGGTGCCAGGTAAAGATTATAAATCACTTTACTGTTCCTCACCAGAACAGAGTAAGCTGCAAGTTACTACAACAATGTAGCTGGCTGATCCAAATGTTCTTTAGGGTCCTTCCATCTATGAAATTCTACAAGTTCACAAGTTAGGCCTTGAAATTGCTTTATTCCTCCCAATAAACAGCTCTCAGTCTGAATTTCATCAATAGATCAGAGCCTCAGACTTGGGAAGGCTCATATGCCAGTTGTCAGTCAGTAGAAAGGTTGCATATCTTGACTTTACCCTAAGGTGCAGCTCTTTGCTTCACTTTATGATGCCATTCATTAGGCAAATCAGGTGCTCGGAGGACCACTTGTGGTATTACTGTCAACTGATACTATTCAGAGGAATCCTGGTGTGAAAAGCCCAGAATGCCATTATATTCCTATAGGCAACTAACACAGGAAGCCTTTGGTCTTCTCCATGTCTCACTCAGTCTAGCAGAACTTGAACTCAGTTTGGAGGCCAATTCAGGCACTTAGTGTAAAAACTACTTAAAATAATCATCTCAACTGACAAAGTTGCCATGATCAGGTAGCGTTCTGAAGAGCTCGAGTGTTCTGAAGAATGAAGATTATTTCATTACTAGAGTAGTTCCCTTTGGCACAGGTCTGAGGGTACGGTCTGCAGTGAAGTTTGGGATCAGACTGAGGAAGCTTACAATGTGCCATTTTGGTTCTCTATCACTAGCATAGAAGAAAAACACTAAAGTGTGTTGTTCAGGAAGCTGTTTATGTGAAAAAGAATCTATCAGTGCTCACACATGAGCTTTTTCTCCTTGAGGGTGGGAAATAAAGGAGACTCAGTAGCAGGGAATAGTACAAATAGAAAATGATAAAGCATGTAAACAGACAAACTCTGTAAACACTGCTGATGAAGGTGAAACTTAGGCAGACACACCTCTTCCACATGCCACTCAGGGTTTTCATGGGTAGCGATTTGCTGACAGATTTGCTGATGATAGTGCCTTTGTGGCTCTAATTCAGTGGTATTTTTGCTGAAGCACAGACAAGTCTTAGTTTCAGGAAATGAAGACATCTTTTTTTTTTTTCCTCTCTCTCTCTTTTTCTACAGTTCTGTGCCAAGCAGAAGTATGACCTTACTTAAAGAGCTAATTTCAAATATAAGATCTACTCTACAGATGAAGGATGCATTTTACACTATCAATCTTTCGGTCTCATTTTCAGAAGACCACAGAGGTGGAAACACCAAATATATTACCGAGGAGTGCATTTGTGGTATATGAGAAACAGTGTTAATGTTTGGGAGTGAAAGTGCAAGGGAAATAAATGTTTCCTTAATCCTCAGCATAGGGCAAAGAGTTACTTTTCTAACTCCAGAAGAATACATGCCTGAAAATCAACAACCAGATTTCCTCAGAAACACAAGTGCTAAGTTCCAGTATAAGGTGTTGATCATAATTTAGTTTTCACCTAAAACTGTCTGATTGGTTAAGATTTCAAAGTAGTGTAGATTCAATATTCAACTGTACAACTATGGGTATAGCATAGAATTATGCTATCCTTTAACTAGATTTGTGGGGGTCACTAACTATAAACTTGGATTTCCAAGTCTTCATCATTATTGTAAGCAATGTTTTCTGGGCTTCTCAGAAAGGAAAGGGAAGAGTGGGCAGAGGTACTCCTCAAAGATTCTGTAAGCTATCGGTGATATATCCCTTCCTTTCCTCAGTTATCGGAAACAATTTCAAAGCTATGAGAAATCATACGAACAGACATCTTCCTCAAAAACTTTTGAGTACCTCCTAAGTTAGAAACGGAAAAAAGTTGTATACCTGTTCATTATAGTGTTACACTGAATGTCTGATTTGTCTTCACTCAGTATTGTATCATTGCACTGAAAAGGAGAAGACATTAACTCTGAACAAATATCTTTACTTTTCTGTCTAAAGGATTCCTTGATCATTAGTTCTTGAAAATCTGGTATGACCAAATTCAAATCAATGGCAAGTGAAAGTTCCCTCATAAGAACATTGTGAATTGGCATTTCAGAGTCTTTTCTGAGAAGTAGTCAACACACACAAGAGAATATTAATCCAACATGTTGCCAAGAGTTCAGAATAAAATGTGGTATATCCATGCAATGGAATATTATTAAACAATAATAAAAGAAATGAAGTATTGATACATGCTACATGAATAAACCTTGAAAATATTATGCTAAGTGAAATAAGTGAGACACAAAAAAATCACTGTTTTTATTCTATTTGTATGAAATGTGCAGATATGTCATATCTATATAGAAATTATATATTATAAATCATCATGAGCAAACTATTTGGGGTGATAAAAATGTTCTAAAACTGGATTATGATAATGGATGCACAACTTGGTAGATTTATCAAGGAATTTTATCACATATAAATGAATTTTATGATATGCAAATTATATCTCAATAGAGTTGTTTGTTCATACACATGTATGTATATATATGTATATGTATGTATCTAGAAAACCAAACCAAACCTGTTGCCATCGAGTAGATTCCAACTCATAGCGACCCTATAGGACAAAATAGAACTGCCCCATTAAAGTTTCCAAGGAGCGTCTAGGGGATTCCAACTGCCTACCTTTTGGTTAGCAGCTGTAGCACTTAACCACTATGCCACCAGGGTTTCCATGTATGTGTCTAGCTAGGTAGATATGTGTGCGTACAACCTAAAATGCACTAGCCACATTTACATCTTATGTTTTGTAATAAGTAATGGAATAAGGAAGGGAAGAAAACAAAGATGTTTACTATCTGTCTGTCTATCTGTCTATCTATCTATCTATTTGTATGTATATACATGCACACATACGGAACCCTGATGGAGTAGTGGTTAAGAACTCGGCTGCTAACCAAATGGTTGGCAGTTAAAATCCACTAGCCACTCCTTGGAAACCCTATGGGACAGTTCTACTCTATCCTAGAGGGTCGTTATGAGTCGGAATCGACTCCACGGCAACAGGTCTGGTTTTGGTTTTTATATATATACACACACACACGTACTACAAAACAAGGAAGAAATACTAAAAACCAACTATAGCCTTCGTTTCTGCAACTGTTTACATGGTTGTAGCTGGTATTTAGAACTACCTTCTTCTGCCACCAATTCTATATTCCCTTTTCCCTCAGCAAGAACCTCAGCTGGCCGTGGTTCTTTAGCTGGTGGGGTGACCCAAACCTTCATTCCTGAAGGGTCTGTGTTATTAGTAGTCATACTGAGATTTGGTTGCTGTAATTTTCCACTGACTTTAATCACAGGGCATGGTAGTAACTAAGACACCATAAGGGATCTCCTGCATTTCAGACATACTCTTCTTTACCTCCATTATGTAATATCAATGTAATTTCCTCTTGGTGATCAGAATCAATCACACCAGTCAATATGGTAATTCCCTTCTTTGCCTGTTGATCCAGAGGCATAAGGACCCCAAAGTAGTTGGGTGGCATTCTGAATTTCCAGTTCAATGGAATAAATGATGTGTCTCCAGGTAGGAACATTCCTCCCTTTGAAACAAAGACCTCTAGACCCACAAGCTTAGGGTAGAAGAGACAGGAAGCAAAAATTTTGTGAGTGGGTCACTAGGGGTAATAGTGAGTGGTGCAACTCCCATTTTCACCCCTTGATTCCTGGACCTATGAATCCTGGCTATAGGAGAAACAACACCATATATTGGATGCTGGTTTAGAACATATACCGCCCCCTGGAGAACATTGCCCAACACTGCAAGGTATTGCCACCTACCTGGCACAGTAATTGTGTCTTTAGAAGGTCATTCCATTATTCTATCAAGCCAGCTGCTTCAGGGTAATGGGGAACATGGTAAGACCAAAGAATTCCATGAGCATGGTCTCATTGCCACACTTCATTTGCTGTGAAGTGAGTCCGTTGATCTGAGGTGATGTTGTGTGGGATACCATGACAGTGAATAAGGCATTCTGTAAGTTCAGAGATGATAGTTTTGGCAGAAGCATTGCATGCAGGGAAGACAAATCCATATCCAGGGTAAGTATCTATTCCAGTAAGAACAAAATACTGCCCTTTCCATGATGGAAGCAGTCCAAAGTAATCAACCTGCCACCAGGTTGCTGGCTGATCACGTCCAGGAATGGAGTCATGTCGGGTACTAAGTGTTGGTCACTGCTGCTGGCAGATTGGTCACTCAGCAGTGACTGTAGCCAAGTCAGCCTTAGTGAGTGGAAGTCTATGTTGATGTACCCATGCATAACCTCCATCCATGGCACAATGGCAATTTTGTTCATGGTGAACCCATTGGCAATGACGGGAATAGCTAGGGAAAGAGGATGACTGGTTTCCACAGAACGCGTCATTCTATCCACTTGATTGTTAAAATACTCCTCTGGTGAGGTCATCTTTTGGTGAGGAGTCACATAAGAAACAAACATCTTCACTTCTTTGACCCATTCAGAGAGGTCTATCCACATACCTCTTCCCCATAAATCCTTGACTCTAATTTTCCAATCATGTTCCTTCCAAGTCCCTAAAAATCCAACGAAATCTTTGGCTACATCCCATGAATCAGTATACAATTGCACATCTGGCCATTTCTCCTTCCACATAAACTGAACAACCAGGTGCATCGCTCAAAATTCTGCCCATTGGGAGAATTTCCCTTCATTACTGTTCTTCAGGGAGGTCACTGAAATGGGCTTTAGTGCTGCCTCTGTCCACTTTCGAGTGGTGCCTGCATATTGCACAGAACTGTCTGTAAACCAGGCACTAGTTTTCTCTTCCTCAGTCAACTGATCATAAGGAACTCTCCATGAGTCCATAGGTGCAGACTGGGAGATGGAAGGTAATGTGACAGGAGTGGAGACCATGGACATTTGGGTCCCTTCCTCATGCAACTTGTGCCTTCAGGTCCTGCTCAGTGGCACAATCTTGTACATACCACTTCCATTTAATGGTGGAACTCTGCTGTGCATGACCAACTTTATGGCTCTGTGGGTCAGACAATGCCCAGTTCATGATGGTCAGCTCAGGCTGTTCATGTGACCTTTGATTAAGTGTTCAGTCTCTACTAAGGCCCAGTAACAAGCCAAAAGCTGTTTCTCAAAAGGAGAGTAATTATCTGCAGAAGATGTCAGGGCTTTGCTCCAAAATCCTAATGGTCTGCTCTGTGATTCACCAATAGGGGCCTGCCAAAGACTCCAAATAACATCTTTGTCTTTCACTGACACTTCAAGCACCATTGCATCAGCAAGATCATATGGTTCAAGTGGCAGAGCAGCTTGCACAGCAGTCTGAACCTGTTGCAGAGCCTTCCCTTGATAAATAGACTGGAGTAGCACTCCCAAATGAGAAATATATTCTCTTCAAAATCCAGAGAGGCCCCTAAGCATTGTGCCTCCTTTTTAGTTGTGTGTGTGGGGGGGCAGATGCAATAACTTATCCTCCACTTTAGAAGGAATATCTTGACCTTTACATGCCCCACACCACTGGAGTCCTAGAAATTTCACCGAGGTGGAAGGCACCTGAATTTTGGTCAGATTAATTTCCCACCCTCTATCACACAAATGTTTTACCAATAAGTCCAGAGTCATTGATACTTCTTTCTTACTAAGTCCAGTCAACATAATGTCATCAATGTAATGGACCAGTGTGACATCTTGTGAAAAGGAAAGGTGATCAAGTTCCTTCCGGACTAAATGATGGCATAGGGCTGGAGAGTTGATATATCTCTGAGGTAAAACAGTGAAGGTAATTGTGGGCCTCGCCAGCTGAAGGAAAACTGTTTCTGGTGGTCCTTCAAACAGTATGGAGAAAAAGGAATTAGCCAGATAAATAGCTGCATACCAGGTACCAGGAGATGTATTAATTTGCTCAAACAATGAAACCACATCTGGAACAGCAGCTGCAATTGAAGTTACCACTTGGTTAAGTTTTCAATAATCCACTGTCATTCTCCAATAGCCATCTGTTTTTTGCACAGACCAAATAGGCAAGTTGAATGGGTATACGGTGGGAATCACTACTCCTGCATCTTTCAAGTACTTGATGGTGGCAGTAATCTCTGCAGTCCCTCCAGGAATGCGGTATTGCTTTTGGTTTACTATTTTCCCAGGTAGGGGCAGTTTTAATGGCTTCCACTTGGCTTTTCCTACCATAATAGCCCTTATTGTCAGGGACCCAACATAGGAGTTCTGCCAGTTACTGACCATATCTATTCCAATCATGCATTCTATAACTGGGAAATCACTACAGGATGGGTTCAGGGACCCACTGGACCTACTGTGAGATGGACTGAGCTAAGACTCCATTAATAACCTGACCTCCATATACCTCCACTCTGACTGGTGGGCCACAGTGACGTTTTGGGTCCCCTGGAATTTGTGTTAGCTCAGAGCCAGTCTTCAGTAATCCCTGAAACGTTTGATTATTTCATTTTCCCCAAAGAACAATCACTCTCGTTAAAGACCGTAGATCTCTTTTGGGAAAGCTTGAAGAAAGATTAACAGTATAAGTTTCTGGCAGTGTAATGAGGTCCTTATTCAAGGGGATCCAGCCTCCCCTTCATTCAAGACGTTGTAGGTCTTTAAAATTACTCTAACATGGGAATTGAATGAGAAGCCATGATTCTCTATTCTGGTGATTCTAGTTAGACCACTGTTTGTTTGACCTAGAATGCTTCCGCTTGTATAGATCAAGTAAATATTTAGTAGATGCCCATCTATTTCACTCCTAGAGACACATGACTAAGTAGCCAAAGCCATAAATCCATACAAGTCAAATTATTCTAATTACTGCTTTGACTCCACTGTTGATTATAACCATGCCTGTCCAAGTCATCTAGTGCTGCTATAACAGAAATACCACAAGTGGATGGCTTTAACAAAGAGAAGTTTATTATCTCACAGTCCGATAGGCTACAAGTCCAAATTCAGGGTGTCAGATCCAGGGAAATGCTTTCTTCGTCAGCTCTGGAGGAAGGTCCGTGTCATCAGTCTTCCCTTGGTCTGGGAGCTACTCTGCGCAGGAACCTCTGGTTGAAAGGATGCACTCTGCTCCTGGCGCTGCTTTCTTGGTGGTATGAGGTTCCCACGTGTCTCCGCTCACCTCTTTCTTTTATATCTCAAAAGAGATTGGCTTAAGACACTATCCAATCTTGTATACTTCATCAGTATAACTGTCGCTAATCCATCTAATTAGATCACAGTGATTGAATTTACAACACATAAGGAAATCACATCAGACTACAAAATGGTACACAATTATGCAATACTGGGAATCATGACCCAGCCAAGTCCACACATTTTGGGGGACACAATTCAATCCATGACAATGCCCATCTTGTATTTTTTGATTGAGTGCTACCACTTGGCTCCTAACACCATGGAGTCCAATCAGTCCATTGTAGTTAATTGTCGTAATTCAGTTAGGACAATTCTCGCTGTGAAATATGACTTACATAAAATAGCAATCACAGCAGTCTTCCAGGATGCTGGGGGGCTCCCATCACAAATTTGTTCCTCACTGTTGTTGTAAAACGTGTGTTTTCTGGGCACTCCGTGTGTGGGTCTGTGTGTCTAAATTGATAAGTCCACTCTAACGTGTCAGTTTCCCTAAGTTTTTGGATACCTTCTTCTACAGTATACCAAGGCAGGTCTGGTACTTCTACTTGATTTAGTGTAGTCCACCGCATAATCCATGCTTCATAATCTCAACCAAATAAACTATTATATCCTTTCCTAACCTCTCGAGCTGAAACATTGAATGAAGAATCTGTGCTTAGTGGGCCCATATCAATAAATTCAGACTGATCCATCTTTGTGTTCCTTGCACTATTATTCCACAACCTTAATAGCCATTCCCACACATATTCCCCAGGTTTCTGTTTGTATGTATTAGAAAAGTCAAGCAGTTCTTTTGGAGTGTAGTGTACCTTCTCCTGGGTCACACTTGGTACTTTAATTTTGGGGGTCTCTGGAACTTAGTCTAGTTATAGATCTAGAAGCAAAAATGGGTGGTTGGTATATATTTTGATAATATTCAGCATTGTAAGCCATCTGCCTCAGGCAATGTCCCAGACAATGACTCAAAGGCTATCCAGACACAGCTGGGTTAATCTCATCACATGGGAGTGGAGGGGATAATGGTTTTACTGGAGAGGGTGGTTTAGCAGACAAAGATGGAATAATCTCTTCAGATGGGAGTGAGAGAGCTGGTTCTGTTGGCAGCAGTGATTCAAAGTAATTTAGGGTCTCAGTGTCTTCTGCTTCCTGATTATCTGCCCATATGTCCCCAACCCAAGTTTCAGGGTCCCATTTCTTCTCAATCAGTGCCGTCACTTTAACTTCGGACACCACTCACAGTTGGGAATTCAGTAGGCATTGTAATTCAGTCACTGTTAGAAGAAGACTCCGGGTTTGATTTTTGGCAATATCAGTTCTGTTACTACAAGAAATAAGGCTTTGTTTCAAGGCACAAGTGGAATCTTTGAGGTCATTTATGTAGCACTTGAGCTTTGACAATGAAGCCCTGAGCTCATCTCTTTCTTTCACTACTTTGTCTAGTGAAAGTAGGACCAACCAACCAGCTTACTGTTACTTCTCATTATGACAAAATTGTAGAAAGGTTCAAACATGCGTTCACCAATGCCTGATCTATTGGTGGTGATATTTTGTGTATTTCTATAGCTATCTCACACAATGGATTAACAATGCCCTCTTTACTACTGGAAGCAAAGTCATTAACATGTTCAAGACTAATCAGACTTTAAAATCAATTTAGACAACTCATTCTTACAATTTTGTTTCTCTAGAACCACTCTCAGTACCAAATGTCTTAGACTGGTTTCTGTAGAAAAGCAAAACCAGTGCAGTGAATAACTAATATATAGAAAGAGATTTATACAAAGGAAATGGCTCACTTGGTTGTAGAGTCTTCAAAGTCCCCAGTTCCTGGGTCAGGCTGGAGGCTTTTCCTGACTCATGTAGCCACAGGTGTTGATGAGTACAAAATCAGAAGGTCAGATGGCAAGTAAGCTACTCGCTCAAGTCCCAAGAACTGGAGGTCAGATGAGCAAGAGCCAGCTGCAGGATCCAGAGTGAGCAAAAGCCGGTGAGCCTTGCCAGAAAGTCCACCTATATTGAATGCAGGTCACACCCCCAAGGAAACTCCCTTTCAACCAATTGGCTGTTCACACCATATTTCATCATGGAGGTAATCACATTATATCAGCTCTCATTATGGAGGTGATTACATCATTAAAAAGCTGCCTAAGTACATCATAACTGCCAAACCACTGAGGATCATGGCCCAGCCAAGTTGACACACAACTTTAACTATCACACTAGCATTACGTTTTTGTTTATGTCGATGAGAAATAAGGTAATGGATATTGCTGATGGTTGCACAACATGATTGATTGTGATTTTTTCATTGAATTGTTCAAATGACAAAAACTGAATGTGAAATGTGTTATTTAAATTTTTTACAACAATAAAAAGTTAAAAAAAAGACACTTAGTCTTTTTTAAAATATGATTTATTTTATTTTTTGTTGTTGAGAATATACACAGCAGAACACACAAAAACACACAAATTCAACAATTTCTACATGTATAATCACTGACATTGATAACACTCTATGAGTTGTGCAACCATTGTCACCCTCCTTTTCTAGTTGTTCCTCCACAAATAACATAAATTCATTGCCCCATAAATTTCTTATCTAACCTTTCAAGTTGCTGTTGTCAACTTGATTCCATATAGTTTTTAAATTTTGTTTTGTTGTTGAGAATATACACAGCAAAACATACACCAATTCAACCATTTCTACATGAACAATTCAGTGACACTGAATACATGCTTTGAGTTGTGCAACATCGTCACCTTCCTTTTCTGAATTTTTCTCCCCTATTAACATAAACTCACTGCATCGTAAGGTTCCTACCTAATCTTCTGAGTTGTTGTTATCAGTCTGATTCCCTATAGATAGTTCTTAAAAGAGGATAATGCTCAAAGCAGGCATTTTCAAACCAAAAATCTCCCCATATAGATATACTTTAATAGAGGCTTAAGGCAGACATTCTTTGCTAGTTATGCTAAACTACTGTTTGGTCTTAAGAAGACTTCAGGGGATATTTTTGGTTCAAGATTTGAGGTTTAAAGATTATCTGAGGGCAATAGTTTCAGGGCTTCATACAGCCTCAATGGCTCCAGAAAATCTGAATTCCATTGAAAACTTGAAATTTTGTTCTGCATGTTCCCTCTTTCGATCAGGGTTCTTCTATAAAATCTTTGATCAAAAATATTCAGTAATGGTAGCCAAGTACCATCCAATTCTTTTGGTCTCACGACAAGGGAGGAAGTTGTTCATGGAGGCAATTAGTCACACATTCCATTTCCTCCTCCTACTCCTGACTCTCTTCTTTGTTTCTCCAGGTGAATAGAGACCAAATTGTTGTATCTTGAATGACTGCTTGCCAGCATTTAAGATCACAAGCACTATGCAGCAAACTAGTAGGTAGAACAGAAGCACTGAACACATTAATAGGCCAATTAACTGGGATGTTCCATGAAACCTTGACCCAAAACCTCCAGAACAAGTATTATCTAATATAATAACAAAAGCACAAACAGTAAAAGAGAAAATAAACAAATGAGACTTCATAAAAACAAACAAACAAAAAAAACTTTTGTTCTTCAAAAGACTTTACAAAAAAATTGAAAAGACATGTTACCAACTTGGAGAATATCTTCAGAAACCGTATATCTGATAATAATCTTATAACCTTCAGCAAAATGTTACTTGTGTGTGACATAAAAGATATTCTTTGATAATTTCGTTATTCTGTTGGATCATCTTTCTTTGGAATGGGCACAAATGTGGATCTTTTCCAGTTGGTTGGCCAGGTAGCTGTCTTCCAAATTTCTTTGCACAGACAAGTGAGCAGCTACAGAGTTGCATTCATTTGTTGAAGCATCTCAGTTGGTATTCTGTCGATTCCTGGAGCCTTGTTTATCAACAATGACTTCAGGGCAGCTTGGACTTCTTCCTTCAGTACCATTGGTTCTTGATCATATGCTACCTCCTGAAATGGTTGAATGTCAACCAATTATTTTGGGTATAGTGACTCTCTATTGAATGACTTGAAGATCTTTCAAAAGTGGTTGTAGCAGTACATCGACAGGGAACTGCCAGAAATTCAAGTCAGATTCAGAAGAGGACGTGGAAGAAGGGATATCACTGCTGATGTCAGATGCATCTTGGCTGAAAGCAGAGAACACCAGAGAGATGTCAACACGTGCTTTATTGACTATGCAAAGTTATTTTACTGTGTGGATCATAATAAATTATGGATAACGTTGCGAAGAATGGGAATTCCTGAACAATTAATGGTGCTTATGCGGAACCTGTACATAGACCAAAAGACAGCCGTTCAAAAACAACAAGGGGATACTGAGTGGTTTAAAGTGATGAAAAGTGTGCATCACGGTTGTAACCTTTCACCATGCTTATTCAATCTGTATACTGAACAAATAATCTGAGAAGATGGACTATAAGACTAAGAATAGGGCATCAGGATTAGAAGAAGGCTCATTAACAGCCTGCAATATGCAAACGACAAAACTTTGCTTGTTGAAAGTGAAGAGGACTTGAAGTACTTACTGATGAAGATCAAAGACTACAGCTTTCAGTATGGATTACACCTCAGAATAAAGAAAACAAAAATCGTCACAACTGGACCAATGAGCAACGTCATGATAAATGGAGAAAATATTGAAGCTGTCAAGGATTTCATTTTACTTGGATCCACAATCAATGCTCATGGAAGCAGCAGTCAAGAAATCAAAGAAAGTATTGTGGGCAAATCTGTTGCCAAATACCTCTTTAAAGTGTTGAAAAGCAAAGATGTCACTTTGAGGACAAAGGTGCACCTGACACAAGTCACAGTATTTTCAATTGCCTCATATGTATATGTGAAAGCTGGACAATAAATAAAGAAAACCAAAGAAGAATTGACACCTTTGAATTATGGTGTTGGCAAAGAATATTGAATATACCATGGACTGCCAAAAGAATGAACAAATCTGTCTTGGAAGAAGTAAAGCCAGGATGGTCCTTAGAAGTGAGGATGGCAAGACTACGTCTCACATACTTTGGACATGTTATCTGGAGGGACAAGTCCAAGAAGGACAGCATGCTTGGTAATGTAGAGGGTCAGTGAAAAAGAGGAAGGCCTTCGATGAAATGGATTGATATAGTGGCTGCAACCATGGGTTTAAGCATAACAACGATTGTGAGGATGGTGCAGGACCAGGCATTGTTCGTTCTGTTGTACGTAGGGTCACTATGAGTGGAAACCAACTACAGGGCACCTAACAACAACAACAACAATATTCCATTGTATGCATATATCCCATTTTGTTTATCCATTCATCAATTGATGGACATTTTGGTTGTTTCTGCCTTTAGGCAATTGTGAATACTGCTGCAATGAACATTTACGTACATATGTCTGTTTGTGTTGCTGCTTCTGCTTTCAGGTCTTTTTGAGTGTATATCTAAGAGTGAAATTGCTGGGTCATATGGTAGTTCTATGTTCAACTATTTGAGGATCCACCAAACTGTTTTCCAGATTGACTGTACCATTTTTCATTACTATCAGCAATGGATGAGGGTTCCTGTTTCTCCCCAACCTCACCAAAACTAAATGTATTATCTCAATACATTTTCATAATTGTTTTTCCAAGAAGGTATTCCATATTTCTTATTAAATTTATATTGTTTGGTAATTTGCTTTCTTGAATGGAATCTTTTTTCCACTATAATTTAAAATTTACATGTGGCAGAAGTATTGGTTTTATGTATTTATTTTATATTCAAATAAACATATTTTATTTAACATATTACATATTAACTATATTATATATGTATTATATAATACATTATATTACATAT
>NW_004444022.1:1811246-1828534 GCF_000243295.1 Trichechus manatus latirostris | reverse complement strand
ATTAAAATTAATGTATAAAGTAAGTTCTTTTAAATATAGCTTATTAAGTAAGGCATATTTTAAAGCCTTATTTCTTCAATAATCATGCTACTGGATAAATTTTTTTAATGGGCCTGTTGATATTTCTCTGGTCTGTGGCCACAAAATATGGGACAAACTAGCTATTTTGCAAGTGTGTTTTGATGGTCATAAAGTGGACTAAGCAAGATCATGGACGACGGTACAAATTTATTACCACTACTAAGAAACAAACTCAAATGTATAATATATAGACAGGCTGACAGTAGTGTTATTGTCATAAATGAAGGAAAGCAATATTTGTTCACTTAAAAATAGGATATGCCCTGTGATCTTAACATGATTGCAGTTCATATTATATTTCATTATCTATACACTGCCCACAAAGTTGTTTATCCATCATATCCAGTTGCTTGGTCCATAGATAAAACTAAGTTTTTGGTTCATCTTTCAAAGTAGATAAGATATTGTTTATGATATTTTTATTTTTTCTCTTCAAGTGCATAACCATTTTTTAATATTTCCATCTAAATAGGAAGGCTAGAGGAAAATAAAGTTCTTAATATATGTTTACACATTGATCTTTCTCAGATCATATTTGATGTAATTGCCCTTGAGAACATTCAACAACAGTATGAGAAACAATAACAGCAAACACTAGAAATTTTATTGACAATAAACATGACTTTGACCCATCCACCATTATGTCATTCCAGAATCTTACGGCTTCTTTCTTTTTCTATGCTAATATATGAAAATATTGACAAGCACATTTGGAAGGTGAAGCCTCAGATGTGACTGGTAATGACCTGCAATGAGATCCAGATTTCATTGTTATTAGCCACCTAAATTTTGCAACAGTCAGCCAACACTGCTGTATGGAACCTAAATCTTAATCATCATTGTCAGAATGATTCCCATTAGACATAAAATTTCTGGGATTCCAGAAGCAAAGTGAAAGAAGGAACCAGCACATTTAAATGGGTGTAATTTAGAAGAACTAGTGACAAATTGGAATATTATCTCTGTAGGTAAGCTTCCTCCTGAGTGTCTATAAGAAAATCTAAAAGATGGATTTTTAATCAACACGTTGTTGTTGTTAGTTACCATTGAGTCAATTCCTGACTCATGGTGATAAAACTGAAACAAAAAGCAAAAGAAGACACCAGCCTCCTTGGAGAAATGGCTGATTCCAGAGCTGCTGCAGGTAAACTACAAGACAGACAGAGAGAGAGAATGATAAGTAAGACAAAATGTTAAAACTGAAGAACCTGGGTGTTATGGATTGAATTCTGTCCACCAAAAATATGTCAACTTGACTAGGCCATGATTCTTAGTATTGTGTGGTTGTCTTCCACTTTGTAATCTGATGTAATTATCGTATGTGTTGTAAATCCTAACTTCTATGATGCTAATGAGGCAGGATTAGAGGCAAGTATGTTAATGAGTTTGGACAAAATCTACAGGATTAGGTTGTTTCTTGAGTCAATCTCTTTTGAGATATAAAAGAGAAAATTGAGCAGAAAGAGGGAGGGAACTCATTACCACCAAAGAAGAAGAACAAGGAGCACAGTGCCACCTTTGGACCCGAGGTCCCTGCTCTGAGAATCTCCTAGACCAGGGGAAGATTGATGATAAGGACCTTCCCCCAGAGCTAACAGAGACAGAAAGCCTTCCCTTGGAGCTGGAGCCCCGAATTCGGACTTCTAGCCTCCTAAACTGTGAGAGAATAAATTTCCATTTGTTAAAGCTACCCGCTTGTGGTATTTCTGTTATAGCAGCACTAGATAAGTAAGACATTGGGCAGCAGGTACATGGCAGTCCTTTGTACCATTCTTGTAACTTTTATGTAAATTTTAAATTATACTGAAATAATAAAGTTTACCCCCAAAATCAAAAGTGGGTATAAAGGGCCTACTGAAGTGGAAGACAATATAACATAGCTGTTAAGAGCTAAACCTCTGGAGTCAATGATTCTGCTACCTAGATTTGCATTTTGGGTCTCTCAATTGTTAGCTATGTGACCTTGGACTAAGTATTTAATCTTTCCATGTCTTGGTTCCTTCATCTATGATATGAGGATATTAGATCTTACCTAAAAAGATTGTTCTGGAGCCCTGGTGACACAATGTTTAAGAGCCCTGCTGCTAACCAAAAAGGTCGGCAGTTCAAATCCACCAGCTGCTCCTTGGAAACATTATGAGGAAGTTCTACTCTGTCTTATAGGCTTGCCATGAGTTGGAATCAACTCTATGGCAATGAGTTTGGTACACGTTAATAAGATTGTTATGCGATTTAAATGGATAATCTATGTAAAGCAATTAGCACAGTATTTGGCATACCGTAAGTACTTGATAGACATTAGCCATTCATTATAATACAGCGATTCTACTTTGCTTAATCAAGTCTGAAGAATCAAGCCAATAACATAGACTTTACGCCTCAGGAATAACTAAATGATATCCTGCTCTACAATTACATACTTTGTATTCTAAGGTCTTACACAAAAAATCCTACAATCTTAGATTGAAAAAGGCCAGTTACGATGGAACTAGGAACTCCTAATTATATCAGAAATCATATGTAAAAAGATTTTGTTCTGCCTGGGTAGTATAATCCCTTGTATAAAGAAACTCTATGGGAGTTCTGGGGTTCCTTGACAGAGTGAAGATCAGAAGTTATCTTCCAATTTATTCTAGAAGAATCCCAGGTACACTGTCAGTTGTATTTCGTTCCTCAGAGTTTACTAGAAGCTTCAGAATGACTGGTATTTCCCGGGCCATCTTTACGGCTTAATGAGACCCCTATTACCACCTTAAGGAGTCACACAGAAAAAAACTGGAGCCAGCAGCTAGTGAATGCTTATCATGATCACACAGTAGCAAGATAGTCTGTACCAGTTTAAAAGTATGAAAAAATAGAAAAATAATGTATATTGAACTGACAGCCTGTTTGGCTTTCATTGGGAGGTATCTTTTTTTACTCTGATATTGCACACATAATTTATGCATGCTGACTAACTTCTCTGAACTAAAAGATAAGAATGAGCTTTGAATGAGAAAAATTATGAGACATTAAAGGGGCCTTTTATAACCAAGAAAATACTTGGAATCAATAAATTCACCTTTTTCTATTCATGTTTACTATGTAGTTTCCACTCATCAAACTAAAGATAAGCTGAAAACCCTAAAAAATCATGAAGAATATTTTAGATAGGACATAATGCTCAATTTTTAAAGAAAGCAATAGAAGGAATGTATAAAAGATCCACTAAACACTACTAAAAATGAATATATTTTTATTTTGGCTTTCGCAGGACTTTATAGTGTCATCATTTTATATCTAAACCAAGAATGCCATAGAAGAACTGTAATCGACACTTTACAGAAAAGTAAAGATAAGGACCCTTCAAAAGTCTGAACTGGTATTTAGTTTTAATAGCTGCTGTTGTTTGCAGTGCTTCTGTCTTAGGTTTGTTATTTCAGCCCAAAAGTTGTATGTTCCCTGCAACATTAATAGATCCCTCAAATGAAAGAGAATAGAAAGGTATATGTAGAATTTTTAGGATACAATATCTAAAAAATACTGAACTCTCTGAGTTAACAACATTCACAATGTTCTTCATGAGGATTCTGACTTTATTACCCTGACTGAGCATTTCAGGCTTAAAATTTAATTTCTTTCAATCTTTCAGTCAGTCAACTAGTCTGTAGAGGTATCACAGTAACAGTTTTGAAAGTCCAGACTACCTTAATCATCTTCTTAACTTGAGAATACGAGACTTACTGCAAACCAAGATAATACTAATGCATATTCCTTACTAACAAGTATAGGAGTAGAAACACACTTCAGGCTGGAAGAACAACTAAATCTCTAGGTAAGTGAGTTTATGCCACACTAATATATCTGTATTTCCATTGAACCATATGACAAAAGACACCTTGCATTAGATTTAGAGACTGCAAATTTCTCATATAAAACTAATTTTAAATGTGATCTAATATAATCCAAATTCTAAAATGAGAAAGTTTATCAAATATTTGGCTAAAAGGAACCATAAAAGGTCTCTTAGTTCACTTTTAACCAACAGTTTTTGGTTTGATTTACCTACAAAACCAGCTAGAACCCACTGGCTCATCATCAACCACATGATATATACATATATGTTACGGTAAACATTTAACTACAGGCTGATGTCCAAAATTAACATGAAGGGTTAGCTCATGGTCAAAGTCAATGAAAATCTTGACTCATAGTCAATGGTGACAAAAAGGCAAGAAAAATACCTCCACCCCCTTCACTCCCTCTCTGTTTTCTCCTTTGCTATATGTAAAAAGTTTAATTTACTAAGTCAATTACAAAATATAGATTCATGAAATGAAAGGTAAGTTTTCATTTCACTGAAAGATTGGAAAATGAGTTCAAGTTTACACTGAATATTGATGAACATTTGCTAAAACACATTCCCACATATCTTTTCTAAGGTAAATAATGGGTTATAACCTATTCTCACACTTATTATTGTGCAACTATTTAACCATTTTAATTTTACCTTTGACCACTATTGCCTGAACAAAAACTTTAATATTAGAGCCATTGTACACTGTGTTATACACTCTTTGTTTCTTTATAGAGTGATGAACAAAGTACTTATTTTATAGACAAGATAAACAAAGTCAGAGAAGTAAATAATAGAGTATCATTGGACTCACCAAAAATTACCAAAAACTAAGGAATGGAAGTCTGGGTACCTAAACACAGAACCTATAAATCTAACATCTTTTTCTGTTTTCTTACTATCAAATGGTAACTGCTATCTGTATATTACTCATACCTGTGTGGTCATCCTAATGCTGGTAACTTTATTTCTGATTTATACAATGGTTTACTAGTCAGCCAGTGTTATATGAGCTGAGCCATTGGGACTTTAATAATAGCCCAAACACTAAACCACATGATTCAGTGCTGTGGTTTTACTTAAAAGGAACCTCACTAAACAGCTATGGAAAACAACAATTCAGTTTCTCAACTGAGAGGAAGTCAACCTTGAAAATCTTGGAAACAGGCACTGGAAATCTTGATAAACATCCACTTCTTCATTTCTTCAAATTTGGCATCCATGTCATTCTGCTTCCCTCTCATGTCTTACACTTTAGCCATCATTTTCTGGAACTCATCAGGGTAGATTCTGCTATCCTCCTTTTTTATCGTTGGCACCTAAAAAGGAATTAGACAACAGCTGGGTTGGTTAGAAATTTCACATACCATCAACTGTTAATTATAGGCACTAATGGAAAGGAAAAGAGGCATGATTAATCTAAAACAGCAAGCTAAATTCTAAAAATGTACCTTTATTATCCTGTTTGTCAGTTTGCCGTACTATAGTGACTTGGTGTTGCTATGAGGTTGGAAGCTATGCCACCGGTATTTCACATACCAGCAGGGTCACCCCTGGTGGACAGGTTTCAGTGTAACTTCCAGATTAAAATAGACTAGCTAATAAAAACTCCATGTTTAACAACAGAATATTACCTGATATAATACTGGAAGATGAGGCCCCCCGGGTTAGAAAACACTCAGAATATGACCAAGAAAGAGCTGCCTTCTCAAAGTAGAGTCAACCTTAATGATACAGGTGGAGTAAAGCCTTCAGGATCTTCATTTGCTGATGTGGCACAACTCAAAATTAGAAGTACCACCCAAAAACATCCATTAGTAACCAGAACTTCAAATGTATGAAGTATGAATCAAGGAAAATTGGAAGTTCTCAAAAATGACAACTTGATAAACATCCACTTCTTCATTTCTGCAAATTTGGCACTCATGTTATTCTGCTTCTCTTTTATGTCTTGAATTTCAGTTGTCATTCTCTGCAAGAGCTACATCCTAGGTGTTAGTGAGCTAAAATGGACTGTATCGGCCCTTTTGAATCTGAAAATTTTATGGTCTATTACCCTGGGAAAGACAATTTTAAAAGAAATGGCCTTTCATTCATGACTAAAAAGAACATTTAGAGATCTATCCTGAAGTGCAATGCTGTCAGTGATAGGTTAATATCATAGGCCTACAAGGAAGATCAGTTAATATGACTATTATTCAAATTTATGCACTAACGACAAATGCCATATGAAAAATGAAGAGTTTTACAACTTGCTGCAGTCTGAAATTGATTGAATGTGCAATCAAGATGAATTGACAATTATTAGTGATTGGAAAGTGCAAGTTGGAAGAAAAAGAAGGATCAGTTGTTGGAAATTATGACCTTGGTGATAGAAATAATGCTGGAGATCGCATGGTAGAATTCTACAAGATCAACCACTTTTTTCAACAACTTAATTGACAACTATACAAGTGGATCTTGCCGGATGGATTACAAAGGTATCAAATTAACTACATCTGTGGAAAGAGACTGGAGAGAAGGAAAAGAACAAAATGAATGTCAGAAGAGATCCTGAAACTTGTTAAGTGCAGACTAGCTAAAGCAAACGGAAGAAATGACGAAGTAAAAGAGCTGAATAGAAGATTTCAAAGCACAGCTCTAGAAGACAAAATAAAGTATTATGATGAAATGTGCCAAGACCTGATGTTAGAAAACCAAACATGATCGGCATTTCACAAACTGAAAGAACTGAAGAGAAAATTCAAGCTTAGAGTTACAATACTGAAGGATTCTATGGGAAAAATATTGAAGGATGAAGGAAGCATCAAAAGAAGATTAAAGGAATATACAGAGTCCCTGTACCAAAAAGAGTTGATTGCCATTCAGTCATCTCAAGAGGTAGCATATGGTCAAAAACCACTGGCAATGAAGGGAAAAGTTCAAGCTTCACTGAAGGCATTGGTAAAAAGCAAAGCTCTAGGAATTGATAGAATACTAAGTGAGATGTTTCAACAATTGGAAGTAATGCTGGAAGCACTTACTCATCTATGTTAAGAAATTTGAAAGACAACTACCTGGTTAACTGACTACAAGAGATCATATTTGTATCCATTCCAAAGAAAGGCAATCAAACATAATGCAGAAATTATTGAATGATATCATTAATATCACATGTTAGCAAAATTTTGCTGAATATAATTCAAAAACAACTGCAGCCGTACAAGGAACTTCCAGAAGTTCAGACTGGATTCATAAAGAGGACATGGAACCAGGGGTGCCATTGCTGTTGTCAGACGGATCTTATCCAAAACCAGAAAATACCATAAAGAGGTTTATCTGTGTTTTGCTGACTACATGAAGACATTTGACTGTGTGGATCATAACAAATTATGGATAATAATTTGTTTCCAGAACACTTAATCATTTGTATGCAGAATCTGTGCATGAATGAAGAGGTAGTAGTTCCAACAGAACAAGAGGAGACTGCGTGATTTAAAATTGGAAAAGTTGTGCTGCATGGTTGTGTCCTTTCACCTTACTTATTCAATCTGTATACTGAGCAAGTAATCTTTGAAGCTGGACTGTATGAAGAAGAACATAGCATTAAGATTGGAGGAATACTCATTAACAACCTGTGATCTGCAGATGACACAATCTTGCTTGCCAGAAATGAAGATGACTCAAAGCACTTACTGATGAAGGTCAATGACTACAGCCTTCAGTATGGATTACACCTGAAAGTGAAGAAAATGATTATCTTCACAACTGGACAAATAAACAACATCATGATAAATGGAGAAGAAATCAAAGGTGTCAAGGATTTCATTCTACTGGGATGCAGCAGTCAAGAAATCAAGTGAAGTATTGCTTTGGGCAAATCTGCTGTAAAAGAATTATTTAACGTGTAAAAAGGCAAAGATATCACTTTGATTACTAAGGTATGCCTGGACCAAACTATGGTCTTTTCAGTCACTTTGTATGCATGTGAAAGCTGGATAATGAAAAGGGAAGATTGAAAAATCGATGCATTTGAATTGTGGTGTTGGCTAAGAATGATGAATATACTATGGACTCCAAAAGAATGAATAAATCAGTCTTAGAAGAAATACAACCAGAATGCTCCTTAGAAGCAAGGATGGCAAGACTTCATCTCCCTTACTTTGAACACGTCTTCAGGAAAGACCAATCGCCAGAAAAGGACATCATGCTTGGCAAAGTATAGGTTCAGAGAAAGTGAGGAAAACCCTCAATAAGATGAACTGTCGCAATAGTCACAACAATGAACTCAAACATACCAACAATCATGAACATGGCACAGGACAAGGAATCATTCCGTTCTGTTACACATAAGGTCATTACGAGTTGGAGCTAACTTGAAACAAGTAAAAACAACACTGACCTCTGTTATAGCACTAAGCACGGTATGGCTTTAACAAAGAGATATTTATTTTCTTACAGTCTGTGTAGGCTAGAAGTCCAAATTCAGGGCATCAGCTCCAGGGGAAGACTTTCTCTCTCTGTCGGCTCTGGAGGAAGGTCCTTCTCACCAATCTTCCCCTGGACTAGGAGCTTCTCCACGCAGGAATCCCGGGTCCAAAGGACACACTCTGCTCCTGGAGCTGCTTTCTTGGTAGTATGATGTCCCCTTGTCTCTCTGTTTGCTTTTTCTTTTATATCTCGAAAGAGATTGGCTCAAGACACAGTCTAATCTTGTAGATTGAATCCTGCCTCATTAACATAACTGCTGCCTATCCCCCCTCATTAACATCATAGAGGTAGGATTTACAACACATAGGAAAATCACGTCAGATGACAAAATGGTGGACAATCATGCAATACTGGGAATCATGGTCTAGCCAAACTGATACATAGATTTTTGGGGGACACAATTTAATCCATGACTCTTCATATTATAATTATTACATACATGCTCATCCTTTCCAGTAATTTGATAGCTTCTGGAAGATTAAAACTATCTTCTCCCTTGACCCTTCTCCTAAACCTCCAGAACAATACCTTACACATAGTAAACCAAAACCAAACCTGTTGCCATCAAGTTGATTCTGAATCATAGTTCCCCTGTAGGACAGAGTAGAACTGCCCCATAGGATTTCCAAGGAGCCACTGGTGGATTTGAACTGCCAATCTTTTGGTTAGCAGCCTGAACTCTTAATCACTGTGCTACCAGGGCTCCCTAACACACAGTAGACTCTCAATATATTTTTTACTGAATTTAGTGTATATATTTAGCATATAACTTTTACATATTAAGAACTGTGAAGGGATTGCATAGATGAATAAGCCACAGTTCCTATCCCAAACAAATTGAAAATATCCTACAGCAAGAACAAAATATGTATACAAAAACCTAGAATTCAACACAAGCAATCTAAAATCATTTAAATGTGACTTGGACACACAGGGAAGTATATTAATTTAGAAACACTCACAAATCTCATTCTGTTCAAACTTGAACTCTGACCCTCTCCCAGTTCTTTTCTATTGGAAGAGATTATGAAGCGTATTGAGAAGGAGGTTTTATCTCATGGATAATCTATAGTATGGGTAATACTCATAAACAATCCAAAGTAGAATGTAGTCTCCTTTTATAAGCCCACTGGGATAGGAGTACATTGAACTAGGTATTTTAGAAAATGAAGCACAAGGCTAGCAATCTACAGAAGTTCTAAATTCAAAATAATGACTATGACTACAATGTTGTAATTATTTCAATACTTGGTGACTAAACAGGATTTCATGATTTGGATCTGCACTGTATGAGTACGCCTATAGGATGTATTATCACCATATGTAATAAACCAAAATCAAACCTATTGCCATCGAGTTGATTTAGGCTCATAGCAAGCCTATAGGACAGAGTAGAACTGCTCCATAGAGTTTCCAAGGAGAGCCTGGTGGATTTGAACAGCTGACTTTTTGGTTAGCAGCCATAGCACTTAACCACTACACCACCAGGGTTTCCATAGTATGTAAAAGATCTTAAACATAAATGTATTCACTCTGAATCTCATGATAAAAGCACAATAAATTTTTCATTAAAACATTTAATAAGCAGTAATGAAAAATAAACTTTAATGGAATAAAGCAATGCATCACATTATCAATTACTGCAAAAGTGTAACTGTACATCTTGCCACTAACATGAATAAACTTTGGTTTCTGCAAGCAAGGAATTGTAGACTGTAGGTTTCTCAAGTTGAAACTTGGGAAATGTGAACAGGAACTTCCAAATTGTTTTTATCCATTGTAAAGATGTCTGAGGAATGAACTCATTAACAAAAGATCCCTCATGAAGTTAACAGATCAGGAAAGAAGGTTATATATTTAGACACTTAAAAATTGACTAGGTATTCAAACCAATATGTCATAAATGGCAAATGTGCAGCTGTCACGGATTGAATTGTGTCCCACCAAAACTGTGTGTATCAATTTGGCTAGGCCATGATTCCCAGTGTTGTGTGGTTGTCCTCCATTTTGTGATCGTAATTTTACATTAGAGGATTAAGGTGGGATTGTAACAGCACCCTAACCCAGGTCACATCCCTGATCCAACGTAAAGGGAGTTTCCCTGGGGTGTGGCCTGCACCACCTTTTATCTCTTGTAAGAGACAAAAGGAAAAGGAAGCAAGTGGAGAATCAGGGACCTCACACCACCAAGAAAGAGGCACCAGGAGCAAAGCGCATCCTTTGGACCCGAGGTTCCTGCGCAGAGAAGCTCTTAGTCCGGGGGAGGACTGATGATGACGAGGACCTTCCTCCAGAGCCTTCCCCTGGAGCTGACGCCCTGAATTTGGACCTCTAGCCTACTAGATTGTGAGAAAATAAATCTCTCTTTGTGAAAGCCATCCACTTGTGGTATTTCTGTTGGAACAGCACTAGATGACTAAGACAGCAGCATAGATAACAAATATTATCAGGATTCAGAATATGGAGCAATTACATTTGGAATGAACCACATGTCAGTTTTGATTCTGTGATAATGAAGAAATTGACTGCCATCAGTTTATCCCAGAACCTGGTCATCTCTTTTGTGGATGGCATATAACATTTCCTTAAATATTCACTATGCCAACGGACTCAAAATCTAACAAGCCAACATAACACTAGAAAAAGCAGCTGAAGTTTTTGTTTTCTTCCTTAAGAAAATAGATGAAAAATCTGGGATACTTTTTAATCTGTCAAAATTGTCACTTGCACCAACAAGATGAGAGTCATTGCTGCTTATCGATAAGCTTTAAACTCAAATAAAATACTGGTCAGTTCAGACGTCTAAATATTACTCTGAATGAGACCAACAAGATATGAAATGCTAAGTAGATTCAGACATGTCTGTACATGGCTTCTTTTTCAATGGGATTGGACACTGATTCATCTTAGTTTAGCTTTCTCCTTCATTTTCCTCATACAATGGAAAAGGTCATTACAAGGCCACCACAATCAAAACAAATACCATGTTATTTGGTATTAAAAAAGCAAGTGCTGTGTGAAATTAGTTTGGTCTATGTCAGTGGTTCTCAAAATCTTTAGACTTGTTGCTGCTGTTAGGTGCCTTCGAGTAAGTTCCACTCATGAGTGACCCTATGTACAACAGAACGAAACACTACCCTGTCCTCCGCCATCCTCACAATCGTTGTTATGCCTGAGCCCATTGTTGCAGCCACTGTGTCAATCCATCTCATTGAGGGTCTTCCTCTTTTTCATCAACCCTCTACTTTAACAAGGACTGATCCCTCCTGATAATATATCCAAAGTATGTGAGATGATGTCTCACCTTCCTTGCTTCTTGGGAGCATTCTGGTTGTACTTCTTCCAAGACAGATTTGTTCGTTCTTTTGACAGGCCATGGTATAGTCAGTATTCTTCTCCAACACCACAATTCAAAGGCATCAATTCTCCTTTGATCTTCCTTATTCATTGTCCAGCTTTCATATGCATATGAGGCAATTGAAAACACTATGGCCTGGGTCAGGTGAACCTTAGTCTTCTAGGTGAGGTCTTTGCTTTTTAACACTTTAAAGACGTCTTTTGCAGCAGATTTGCCCAACGCAGTGCGTTTTTTGATTTCTTCACTGCTGCTTCCATGGATGTTGATTGTGGATACAAGTAAAATGAAATCTTTGACAAGTTCAATCTTTTCTCTATTTATCTTGATGTTGCTTATTGGTCCAGTTGTGGGGATTTTTGTTTTGTTTATGTTGAGGAGTAATCCATACTGAAGGATGTGGTCTTTGATCTTCATCAGTAAGTGCTTCAAGTCTTCTTCACTTTCAGTAAGCAAGGTTGTGTCATCTGCATAACACAGTTTATTAATGAATCTTCCTCCAATCCTGATGTCACATTCTTCTTCATATAGTCCAGCTTCTAGGACTATTTGCTCAGTATACAGATTGAATAAGTATAGTGAAAGGATACAACCCTGATGAACAACTTTCCTGACTTTAAACCATGCAGCATCCTCTTGTTCTGTTGTAATGACTGTCTCTTGATCTATGTACAGGTTTCTCATGAGCACAATTAAGTGTTCTGGAATTCCCATTCTTCACAATGCAAAGAATCTTTACTTTTATGACAACTTTATACTCATTTTTTGAGGAACCCTAAGAGCTTTTGTTTCTGTGGTTTACGTATATCAGTATTTACCAAGCTATAATTTAAAGCTGATAAAATTTTAAATGTTTGTGAATTTCTTTAAAAATTATAATATATACAGTTCATTTTAACATTAGAATTATGACGTTATCACTTGTCATGTGGCCTTGGAAAAATTCCATGAGAGAATGAGATTGAAAAATTCGAATACTATCTTCATAATTTATGACAATAGCTTTGGCCTCACAGGTCCCCAGGGGTCCCCAAATCATGCTTTTAGAACTGCTGTTCTAAGAGATATTCCAAATATTCTTGATCTTGCTTTTTGCCTTGAACTCTAGAACACAGACCTCATCTGTAGATAATATTCACGCATAATATCAACATAAATAGATGTCTCAGAAGTGAAAAACTGTGTTACTATTTTATATTCTGCCTTGGCTGGCAAGCAGTTCTGGGTTATAACAAGAAGGTTTAGCAGATATTTTGGTCATTAAGAAAACCAAAAAGAACAGAAAAATGGCCACCTAGCACATGAAAAGATGCTCAATGTCATTAGCCATCAGAGACACTCAAATTAAAATCACAATGAGATAACATTTCATGCCCACTAGGATGACTAAGATAAAAAAAAATCAGAAAATAACAAATGTTGGTGAGGATGTGAGGAAACTGGAACTCTTATCCATTGCTGATTAAAATGCGAAATAGTACAGCCTTTGTGGAAAAAAAATGAGGTGGTCCCTCAAAAAATTAAAAATACAACTACTGGAGACTTCTGGCAACATGGCACTCTAGGCAGAAGCACCATGCCATCCCTCCACAGCAAAGATCTGAAAAACTAAGCCAAACAGAGAAAACAGCAATCCTGAAACCCTAAACATCAAATGAAGACATAAAGAACTCAGCCAAGCACCAAATGTAATAAGAAACTGACAGAGAACAGACAGCGAGGAGACATACATGCAGAGGTCCCCTATTAGCTAACGCAGCACGGATCTGCCATCTTGGACTCCTATCAGAGACCAGCAAAGAGAGGGTACAAGAAAGCAGCTTCAGGGAGCTTCCAGCAGGAGACAGAACAACTGGCGATATATGTTTTCCCACCCCCCACCCTTCTTCACTCCCAGTCATCCTCCTCTGCTTCCTGCAGCCACAGTCTCTTGGCCAGGAAGCACTGGCTGCTTGAATTCCACACATCCACACTGGCCAAATCCCTGAGTGTCATTTCTTGGCTGCTGGTGTTGCTTTTTCCCACTTCTTTTGATTTCTTCCTTACCTCTCACCACCTACCCCTCCTTTCACTCAAATACCTGGCTCCATGCGCCATATTTGCTTCTTTCTGAGGGGCTGTGGATCTCCTCTCAAGTGCGGAACTGCTTCCCAGTCTGTGCTGCCATGCTGGTGGGATCCCAGGGGTTTTGTTTGTTTGTTGTGAATTGTTTGTTTGTTTCTTTCTCTTTTCTCGATTTGGGAGTCTGTTGTGGCCAGGCAGTGCTGCATGGCTTGGGACCTAACCTCTCAGCTTCAGCAGAAGTGCGGAAGGATCCATGAGGGCATTTTTTTTTGTGTTTTTTTTTTCTTTTTTTGGGGGGGTTGTTCTTTTTTTCAAATTTGTTTTGTTTTCCTTTCCCTCTTTTTCCCTTTTTGTTTTTCCTCATTACTCAGTTTCTTGTCTCTCTATACCTTCCTTCTCTTCCTGTCTCCTGAATACCTGGTGCTGAGTGACACCTCTACGCTTCCTAGCCAGGCTGAACTTCAACACCTGGAAACAACTCTCCCAGACCTCATAGATGGACCGGTGGGATCCCTGGGAGCTTTTCTTTTCTTTTGTCTTTCTAATTTTTATTTATTCATTCTTTTCTTTTTTGTTCTTATTTCCCATTTTGTTTCTCTGCATTTCATAATCTCTCATCTCTCCACTCCAATGGCAAGCTCCCCTAGCACTCTTTTGTTTGTTTATATGTTTGTGGCTCCTGTCCCTCTCTCCTCTCTCCCATACCCATCTTAGCCCCACACATCACAGTTGCCCCCCTCCTTCGTGCCTACCTTCACCGTGCGCCTAACATCACACCACCAAGCTGCACACACATGTCCTACTGGTACCTGCTGTGCATTGATTACTGACCTGTCCTGGTGGCAGTAGTGTCACAAACAACCCATTCCAGCAACTCCTCTTCAGCTAGACTTGCCCTGCTGTAACATATCTGAGCGACTGACCCTGCCAATTGGAGAAGAACACAAAAAGTATCATGCCCACAGACGAGCAAAGAACAAGAACACACAGCCCGCGTGCTCAGACACAGCCAAATTTTAAAAAAAAGGAAGAGACAAACAAATCTTCAATCAATAAATAAGAAAAATGACTAATGAATGCCCAGAAGACAGTAGACAATATCAAAACTTTTTCGAAAACAAGACAGGATGGTTCCTGCAGGTGTCCAAAATAAAACAAGAGACGACTTTCCAGTGGAAGAAAAGGCACTAGAACAACCTGACAGGGAATTCAAATCTCTAATACTCAGAATTATCCAAGAGTTGAAGCAAAAACAAGAGGAAAAAAAAGACAAATTCATGGAAAAGGCAGAAAAATTCATGGAAAATAAAGACAAAAAAAGGACGAATTCAGGAAAATAATGCAGGAACAAAATGCCAAAATAAATTCACAACTAGAAATTATACAAAAAGAACAATTAGATATTCAAATGATAAGCAACAAGATTTCAGAAATGGACAGTGTCATAGAAGGGCTGAGGAGCAAATTTGAAACGGTGGAAGAGAGGATCAGCGAATTGAAGACAAACACAAGGATACAAACCTGTTTGAGGAAAACTCAGAAAAAAGAACAAAGAAAAAGGAAGAGACGCTGAGAATTATGTGGGATACAATCAAAAGCAAAAATTTGAGAGTGATCGGAGTGCCATAACAAGGGGAGAAAACAGAAAAGGTAGAGAGGATCACTGAAGAAATGCTGACAGAAAACTTCCCCAATATGGTGAAAGATGAAAAGTTGGCCATCCAAGAAGCTCAATTAACCCCATATAGTACAAACCTCAAAAGAAAATCAAAAAGGCATATCATAATCACACTCTCCAAAACCAAAGACAAAGAATCCTGAGAGCAGCTCATGAAAAACAAGAAGTCACATACAGAGGAGAAACAATAAGACTATGATCAGATTATTTTGCAGAAACCATGCAGACAAGAAGGCAAGGGGATGACACATATAAAACCTTGAAAGAAAGAAAAAAAATGCCAGCCAAGAATAATATATTCTGGAAAACTCTCATTCAAATATGATGGTGAAATTGGGACACTTCCAGATAAACAGAAATTAAGGGAATATGTAAAACCCAAACCAAACTTACAAGAATTATTAAAGGGAGTCCTTTGATCTGAGAACAAACAACTTCAGCTCACAGGCTGAATCTTGGATGCAGGATTGTACCAGCCAGATACCAACCTAGGAAATGAACTCTCGAGGATTATCCACAACCAAAAGAAATACAACAGGGAATCAGAGCATTAATCTGTAAATGACAACAATATCAGAACAATAAAAGAGGGAATAAATGGTGTAGGTATAGAACCTTCTAATGGAGAGGAAGGCAAAGTGATACCAAGTAATAATAGACTGCTCCAAACTTAGAAGGTAAGTCAAAATTTCACAGTAACCACAAAGAAAGTTAACAGACATACTGATAAAAAATAAAGAAGAAAAAGATAAAGTCTCAGTAAAAAGAAAAGAAATGAAAAAAAAATCCTCAGATAAAAGGAATTCAGCACAGGAGAGTAAGAAGAACAACGAAAATGTCAGCACCACAAAAAAAGCACTACAAAATGACAGCAATAAACTCACATCTATCAATAATTACACCAAATGTAAATATGTAAATTGACTCAATGCACCCATAAAGAGACAGAGAGTGACAGAATGGAAAAAAATAACAGAATCCATCAATATGCTGTTTAGCAGAGACACACCTTAGAATCAAAGAGGTGAATTTATTAAAAATCAAAGGTTGGAAAAAATATACCAAGCTAATAACTACCAAAAAAGAGCGGGAATGGCAATACGAATCTCAGATAAAATAGATTTTAAAACAAAATCCACCATAAAAGACAAAGAAGGACATAACCATAATAAACATCTATGCATCCAATGAAGGGCTCCAAAATACATCAAAAAACTCTAACAACACTGAAAAGAGAAATGGACAGTTCCACAGTAATAGTAGGAGACTTTAACACACCCCTCTCAGTAAAGGACAAAACAACTAAAAAGAAATTCAGCAAAGATACAGAAGACCTAAAGGGCACTATCAGCCAACTTGATGCATAGACATATATAGAACACTACATCCAACAGCTGCAAAGTACACATTCTTTTCCAATGCACATGGAATGTTCTCCAGAATAGACCACATCTTAGACTGCAGAGCAATCCTCAAGAAGATCCAAAACTTTGAGATAATTCAAAGTATTTTCTCTGACCACAACATCATCAAGGTGGAAATTAACAACAGAAAGAGCAAGAAAAAAAATCAATTCCAAGGAAACTGAATAACATCCTGTTTACAAACCACTGGGTAATAGAAGAAATCTGAGATGGAATCAAAAAATTCCTAGAATTAAAGGAGAATAAAAACTCATCAGACCAAAACCTTTAGGACATAGAAAAAGCTGTCCTCAGAGGACAATTTATAGCAATAGATGCACACATCAAAAAAGAAGAAAGGGACAAAATCAAAACATTAACTACACAACTCAAACAAATAGA
>NW_004444022.1:1808985-1810738 GCF_000243295.1 Trichechus manatus latirostris | reverse complement strand
CCTACCACATAAATAAAAGGAAGGAAAAGAATCACATGATCATATCAATTGACACAGAAAAGGCATTCGACAAAGTCCAAAACCCATTCTTGATAAAAAACTCTCAATAAAATAGGTATAGAAGGGAAATTTCTCAACATAATAAAGGGCATCTATGTAAAACCAACAGCCAACATCATTCTTAATGGAGAGAGGCTGAAAACATTCCCCTTGAGAACAGGAACACGACAAGGATGCCCTTTATCACCACTCCAATTTAACATTGTGCTGGAAGTTCTAGCTAGAACAGTAAGGCAAGAAAAAGAAATAAAGGGCATCCAAATTTGTAACAAAGAAGTTAAACTGTCTCTGCAGATGATGTCATACTATATATGGAAAACTCAAAAGACTGAACAAGAAATTGACTGGAACTAGTAGATTCAGCAGACTAGCAGGATACAAGATAAACATACAAAAATCAGTTGGATTCCTATACACCAATAATGAGAACAATGAAAAGGAAATCAGGAAAACAATAGCATTTATAATAGCCCCTAAAAAAAAAATACTTAGGAATAAGTCTAACCAGGGATGTAAAAGACCTATACAAAGAAAACTGCAAAACACTACTGCAAGAAACCCAAAGGGATCTGCATAAATGGAGAAACATACCATGCTCCTTGATAGGCAGGCTCAACATTGTGAAAATGACAATTCTACCCAAGGTAATTTACAAATACAATGCAATCCCAATCCAAATACCAACAACATTCTTCAAAGAGATGGAAAAACTAATCATTAACTTTGTATGGAAGGGGAAGAAGCCCAGAATAATAAAGCACTATTGAAGAAGAAGAATAAAGTTGGAGGACTCACAGTACCTGATCTCAGAACCTACTATGCAGCTATGGTAGTCAAAACAACCTGGTAATGGTATAACGACATATACATTGACCAATGGAACAGAATTGAGAACCCAGAAGTAAATCCATTTACCTATGGTCACCTGATCTTCGACAAGGGCCCAAAGTCCATCAAATGGGGAAGAAGTCTTTTTAGCAAATGGTGCTGGCAAAACTGGATATACATCTGCAAAAAAAATGAAATGGGACCCACACCTCACGCCATATACAAAAATTAATTCAAAATGGATCAAAGACCTAAATATAAAGACAAAACCCATAAAGTTCATAGAAGAAAAAATAGGACAAATGCTACAGGCCCTAATACACGGCATTAACAGGATACAAACCATAACCATCAACACACAAACCCCAGAAGATAAGCTAGATGACTGGGATCTTCTAAAAATTAAACAACTATGCTCTTCAAAAGATTTCACCAAAAGAGTCAAAAGAGAACCTACAGACTGGGAAAAAATTTTTGGACAGGACAAGTCAGACAAAGGTCTATCTCCATAATCTACAGGAAAATCCAATACCTCTACAACAAAAAGACAAATAATCCTATTAAAAAATGGGCAAAGGAAATGAACAGACACTTCACCAAAGAAGAGATTCAAGTGGCCAACAGACATATGAGGAAATACTCGCGATCACTAGTCATTAGAGAAATGCAAATCAAAACTACAATGAGATACCATTTCACCCTGGCATTATTGGCACTAATCAAAAACACTGGAAATAGCAAATGTTGGAGAGGCTGCGGGGAGATTGGAACTCTTACGCACTGCTGGTGTGAATGCAAAATGATACAACCATTTTGGAAAATGATATGGCGCTTCCTTAGAAGGCTAGAAATAGACATACCATTC
>NW_004444022.1:1801712-1808885 GCF_000243295.1 Trichechus manatus latirostris | reverse complement strand
GCATTGTTCACAATAGCAAAAAGATGGAAACAACCTAGATGCCCATCAACAGATGAATGGATAAACAAACTATGGTACATACACACAATGGAGTACTAAGCCATGATAAAGAACAATTATGAATCTGTAAAGCATCTCATAACATGGATGAAACTAGAGGACATTATGCTGAGTGAAATAAGTCAATCACAAAAGGACAAATATTGTATGAGACTTTTATTGTAAAAACTCATGAAAAAGTTTACACACAAAATGTAACAATCTTTGTTGGTTATGAGGGATGGGAGGGGTGGGGGAGTAATACTAAATATGTAATAATTAAGTGGTATCTTTGGTGAAGGGTGAGACAGTACACAATACTGGGGAAACCAGCAAACCTTGTACAAGGAAAGGTCATGGAAGCTCCACGGACACTTCCAAACTCCCTTGAGGGACTGAATTGCTGGGCGGAGGACTGTGGGGACCATGGTCTCGGGGAACATCTGGCTCAACTGGCATATCACAGTTTATAAAGACAATATTCTACGTTCTACCTTGGTGAGTAGAGTCTGGGGTCTTAAAAGCCTGTGAGCGGCCATCTAAGATACTCCACTGGTCTCACCCCTTCGGGAGCAAAGGCTATTGAAGAGAACAGGATACAAGGGAAAGATTAGTCCAAAGGACTAATAGACCACAGCTACCAAGGCCTCCACCAGACTGAGTCCAGTACAGCTAGGTGGTGCCCGGCTACCACCACTGACTACTCTGACCGGGATCACAACAGAAGGTTCTGGACAGAGCTGGAGAAGGAAGTAGAAGAAAATTCTAACACACACAAAAAAGACCAGATTTACTGGCCCGAAAGAGACTGGAGAAACCCCGAGAGTATGCCCCCCGGACACCCTTTTAGCTCAGTGGTGAAGTCACTTCTGAGGTTCACTGTTCAATTGGGGATTGGATAGCCCCATAAAACAAAATGTGACTAATGAGGCACAGCAATCCAGGGACAAGGACTAGAAGGCAGAAGGGGACAGGAAAGATGGTGATAGGGAACCCAAGGTTGAGTAAGGACAGTGTTGACATGTAGTGGAGTTGTTAACCATTGTCATAGGGCAACATGTGTACTGTTTAATGAGAAGCTATTTTGTTCTGTAAACCTTCATCTAAAGTGAGAATAGCAGCACAAGCAGAAGAGTGTAGTCGATGTCACTGAACTGTGCATGTAGAAATTTTTGAAATGGTGTATCTTTTGCTATGTATATTTTCATTAAGTAAAAGAGGTCGAGAAGGGAGCATGATGACATATCTTGGGGTTGTTAACCAATGTCATAAAACAATACTTGTACTGACTGTTTCATGAGAAGTTATTTGTTCTGTAAACCTTCACCTAAAGTACAATGAAAATAAAAAAAATACAACCACCATATGACCCAGAAATTCCACTCCTAGGTAGGTACCCAAAGGACTTGAAAGCAGAGACACAAAAAGAGATTTGTACACCAGTTTTCACTGCAGCACTATTCACAATAGGCAACAGGTGGAAACAACCTAAACACCCATCAGTGAATGAACTGAGAAATAAAATGTGATACATATATGCAATGTGTCTTAGGCTGGGCTCTTTAATAAGCAAAACCAGTAAAGGGAATAAATATACACACAGAGAGATTTACGTCAAGGAAATAGCTCACACTACTGCAGAGGCTGGAACGTTACGAATCTAAGGGTCAAGATATGGGCCTCTCCAGATTCACGTAGCTGCAGGGGCTGGCAAAGCCAAGATCGGCAGGTCAGGCAGCAGGGCTCTTGCTCACAGGCTGCAAAGCCTGACGAATCCCAAGATTGACAGGCCAGATGGCAGGTAAGCTGCTAGCTCAAGTTCCAAGAACCGGAATTCAGATGGATAGGAGCAAACTGCAGGATCCAGAACAAGCAAAAGCACACAAGCCTTGCCAGAAAGTCCACTTATATTCGATCCAGACCACTTTCTCAAGGAAACTGCTTTTCAATTGGTTGGCTACTCACAGCAGTTCTGATCATGGAGGTGATCACATTATATCAAATCTCATCATGGAAGTGATTACATCATCATACGACTGCCGGACTACATTGTAACTGCCAAACCACTGAGAATCATGGCCCACTGAAGTTGACACACAATCTTAATGATCACACAATGGAATACTATTCCATCAGTAAGAGAAATTAAGCCTTGATAATATGGATAGAGCTTGAAGACATTATGCTGAGTGAAATAAGTCAGTCACAAAAGGACAAAGATTGTATGACTTTGCTTATAAAAAAAGGCAAATGTATAGAGACCAAAGTTTTTTAGTGATTACTAGGGCGGGAGGGAGGGGTAAAGGGGGTTTATTGCTTATGGAGTACTGTTTCATTTTATGGTGATGAAAAAATTACATTGACTAAGGGTAGGTTGCACAGCTGATTAGTGAAAGCACTTTCAGTAAGTTGTATACCTGTAAAAAGTTGAATTGGCAAAAATTGTGTGATAGATACATTTACAATAACAACAAAAAAGAGTAGCTGCAGAGGCTGCTTATGTACAACCAAAAACCTCGTGGGATTTGTTTCCTTAGCTTGGAATTTTAGGGTCACGGTTTCATGGGACATCCCAGTTAATTGGTCTAATAAAGTATTTCCTGCTCTATTCTACCTCCTAGTTCATTGTGTAGTGCCTGGGGTCTTAAAAGCTTTCAAGAGGCCATCCAAGACACAACAATTGGTCTCTATTCACCTGGAGCAACAGGGAGAGGAGAGTCAAGGATTGGAGGAGGAAATGGAATGTGTGCTAATTGCCTCCATGAACAACTTCCTCCTTCTCCCTGAGACCATAAGAACTGGATGGTACCCGGCTACCATTACTGAACATTTCAGTCAAAGATTCTATAGAACAATCTTGAACAAAAGGAGGGAAATGCAAAGAAAATATCAAATTCTTATAGATTCCAGACTTTCTGGAGCCTTGGAGGTTGGACGAACCCCTGAAACTATTGCTCTGAGATAATCTTTAAACCAAAAATGTCCCCCGGAGTCTTTTTAAAACTAAACAAAAGTTTATTTTAACTAGGAAAAAAATGTCTGCCTTGAGCGTTATGCTCTTTTAAGAATTATCTATATGGGATCAAATTGACAACAGCAACTCTAAAGATCAGATAGGAACATTAGGGGGCAGTGTATTTATCTTAATGGGGGAGGAACCACCCAAAAAAGGAGGATGAGAATGGTTGCACAACTCGAAGGATGTAATCAATGTCAATGAATTTTGCATGTAGAAACTGTTGAATTGGTATATGTTTTGCTGTGTATATTCTCAACAGCAACAAAATAAGTAAAATTAAAAGAATAAAAATATCCAATAAAGTTATCCTAGGCTCCACTGCCCACTTCTTAAAATGTTACACCCCATCTGCATGGTAAAAAATAAGAAATAAAAGTGTTTGAATGAATTGATATCTATTTACATGTATATAAATATTTTTATTATACTTTAGATGAAGGTTTACAGAGCAAATGCGTTTCTGACTAAACAATACGCATATTGTTTTGTGACATTGGTTGCCAACCCCACAACACGGCAACACCTCCTCTTCTCGACCTTGGGTTCCCTGTTACCATCTTTCCTGTCCCCTCCTGCCTTCTTGTCCTTGTCCCTGAGCTGGTGTGCCCATTTAGTTTCATTTTGTTTTATAGGCCTGTCTAATCTTTGGCTGAAGGGTGAAGATCAGGAGTGACTTCAGTACTAAGTTAAGAGGATGTCAGGGGGCCATACTATCAGGGTTTCTCCAGTCTCTGTCAGACCACTAAGTCTGGTATTTTTGTGTGTGTGTGTTTGAATTTTGTTCTATATTTTTCTCCAGCTCTGACGGGGCCCTCTATTGTGATCCCCGTCAGAGCAGTCAGTGGTGATAGCCAGGCACCATCTAGTTGTGGTAGATGCAGGGAGGCTATGTTAGTTGTGTCCATTAGGCCTTTGGACTAACCTTTTCTCTGTGTCTTTGGTTTTCTTCATTCAACCTTGTTCCAGACGGGGAAGTTTCTGGAGTTTCTTAGATGGCTCCTCACAAGCTTTCTTTCTTTCTTTTTTTTAATTATACTTTAGATGAAGGTTTACAGAACAAATAGTTTCTCATTTAACAGTACAAATATTGTTTTATTACAATGGTTAACAACCCCACAACATGTCAACACTGTCCCTTCTCAACCTTGGGTTCCCTATTACCAGCTTACCTGTCCCTCCCTGCCTTCTAGTCCTTGTCTCTGGACTGTTCTGCCCCATTAGTCTTGTTTTGTTTTATGGGGCAATCTAATCTTTGGCTGAAGGGTGAACCTCGGGAGTGACTTCATTACTGAACTAAAAGGGTGTCCGGGGACCATACTCTCAGGGTTTCTACAGTCTCTGTCAGGCCAGTAAGTCTGGTCCTTTTCTGCGAGTTAGAAATTTGTTCTACATTTTTCTCCAACTCTTTCTGGGACCCTCTGTTGTGATCCCTGTCAGAGCAATCAGTTGTGGTAGCCGGGCACCATCTAGTTGTACTGGACTCAGTCTGGTGGAGGCCGAGTAGTTGTGGTCCGTTAGTCCTTTGGACTAATCTTTCCCTTGTACCTTGCTTTCTTCATTCTCCCTTGCTCCCAAAGGGATGAGACCAGTGGAGTATCTTAGACGGTTGTGCACAGGCTTTTAAGACCCCAGGCACTACTCACCAAGGTAGACTGTAAAACATTTTCTTTATAAACTATGTTATGCTAATTGAGCTAGATGTTCCCTGAGACCATGGTTCGAACAGTCCTCAGCCCAGCAATTTGATCCCTCAGGGAGTTAGGAAGTGTCTGTGGAGCTTCCATGACCTTTCATTGTACGAGTTGTGCTGGCTTCTCCGGTATTGTGTAATGTCTTACCCTTCACCAAAGTTACCACTTATCTATTGTCTGTATAGTATTTCTCCCCCACCCCTCTCATCCCTCATAACCAACAAAGATTGTTTCTTTTTGTGTGTAAACCTTTTCAAGAGTTTTTACAATAGTGGTCTCAGACAATATTTGTCTTTTGTGATTGACTTATTTCACTCAGCATAATGTCCTCCAGTTATCATCCATTATGAGATGCTTCACAGATTCATCATTGTTCTTTATCATTGTGTAATACTTCATTTGTGTGTATGTACCATAGTTTGTTTATCCATTCGTCTGTTGATTGGCACCTAGACTGTTTCCATATTTTTGCTATTGTGAACAATGCTAGAATGAACATGGGTGTGCATATGTCTGTTTGTGTGATGGCTCTTATTTCTGTAGGATATATTCCTAGGAGTGGGATTGCTGGATCATATGGTATTTCTATTTCTAGCTTTTTAAGGAAGTGCCATATCATTTTCCAAAATGGTTGTACCATTTTGTAATCCCACCAGCAGTGTATAAGAGTTACAATCTCCCCAGAGCCTTTGAAACATTTGTTATTTCTTGTTTTTTTGATGTCAGGGTGAGATGGTATCGCATTGTAGTTTTGATTTGCATTTCTCTAATGATTAGTGATTGCGAGCATTTCCTCATGTGTCTGTTAGCTGCTTGAATGTCTTCTTTGGTGAAGTGCCTGTTCATATCCTTCGACCCTTTTTTAAACTGGATTATTTGTCTTTTTTATGTAGAGGTGTTGGATTTTCCTGTAGATTTTAGAGAGTAGATCTTTGTCGGATTTGTCATAGCCAAATTTTTTTTTCCCCTGTCTGTAGGTTCTCCTTTTATTCTTTTGGTGAAGTCTCTTGATGAGCATAAGTGTTTAATTTATAGAAGATGCCGGTTATCTAGCTTATCGTCTGGTGTTTGCGTATTGTTAGTCATGATTTCTATTCTGTTAGTGCTGTGTATTAGACCTCTAGTGTTGACCCTATTTTTTTCCTCTATGATCTTTATAGTTTTTGGTTTTATATTTAGGTATTTGATCCATTTTGAATTATTTTTTGTGTATGGTGTGAGGTATGGGTCCTGTTTCATTTTTTTCAGAAGGGCATCTTGTTTTGCTAGCACCATAGGTTAAAGAGACTATCTTTTCCCCATTTGATGGACTTCAGGTCTTTGTCAAAGATCAGGTAACCTTAGGTGAATGAAATTACATCTGGTTCTTGATTCTGTTCCACTGGTCTACGTGGCTGTTGTTGTACCAGTACCAGGCTGTTTTGACTACTCTAATCGTATAGCAGGTTCTGAGGTCAGGTAATGCGAGTCTCCTGCTCTGTTCTTCTTCAATAGTTCTTTACTTATTCTAGGCCTCTTCCCTTTCCATATAAAGTTAATGATTAGTTTTTCCATCTCATTAAAGAATGCTGTTAGTATTTGGATCGGGATTGTATTGTATTTGTAGATTGCTTTGGGTAGAATTGACATTTTCACAATGTTGAATCTCCCTATCCATGAGCATGGTATGTTTTTACATTTATGTAGTTCTCTTTTGTTTTCTTACAGTAGTATTTTGTAGTTCTCTTTGTATAGGTCTTTTAAATCCCTGGTTAGATTTCTTCCTAAATATTTTATTTTTTAGGGCTATTATAAATGGTATTGTTTTCCTGATTTCCTTTTTATCATTCTCTTTATTGATGTATAGGAATCCAACTGATTTTTGTATGTTTATCTTATATTCTGCTACTCTGCTGAATCTTTCTATTAGTTCCAGTAGTTATCTCGTGGAGTCTTTTGGGTTTTCTATGTATACTATCACATCATCCACAAACAGGGACAGTTTTACTTCTTCCTTACCAATTTGGATGTCCTTTATTTTTTTCTTGCCTTATTGCTCTAACTATGAATTCCAGCACAATGATGAATATGAGTGGTGATAAAGGGAATCCTTGTCTTGTTCCTGTTCTCAAGGGGAATGTTTCAGCTTCTCTCCACTAAAAATGATGTTGTCTATTTTTTTTTTTTGGTATAGATGCCCTTTATTATATTGAGGAATTTCCCTTCTATACCTAATTCGCTGAAAGTTTTTATCAGAAATGGGTGCTGAACCTTGTCAAATGACTTTTTTGTGATAACCATGTGATTCTTTTATTTATGTGCTGGATTATATTGATTGATTTTCTCATGTTGAACCATCCTTAAATACCTGGTATGAATTCCACTTGGTTGTGGTGTATTATTTTTCTGATATGATGCTGAATTCTATTGGCTAGAATTTTGTTT
>NW_004444022.1:1793029-1801512 GCF_000243295.1 Trichechus manatus latirostris | reverse complement strand
TCTTGTTATGGGTCTGTTCAGATTTTCAACTTCAGTTGTGTTTGGGTAGGTGTTGTGTTTATAGAAATTTGTCCATTTCCTCCAGGTTTTCAGATTTTGGGGGTATAGTTTTTCATAGTACTTGTTGTGATCCTTTTTATTTCATTTGGGTCTGTTGTAATGCTCCCCATTTCATTTCTTATTTGGGTTATTTGCATCCTTTCTTGTTTTTCTTTTGTCAGTTTGGTCAATGGCTTGCTGATTTTGATGATTCAAAGAATCAAGTTTTGGTTTTGTTGATTCTTTCTATTGTTTTTCTATTCTTTATTTCATATTTCTGCTGTGATCTTTATTATTTCCTTTATTCTAGTGGCTGTGGGCTTCTTCTGCTGTTCACTTTCTATTTGTTCAAGTTCTTTAGTTAATGTTTTAATTTTGTTCATTTCTTCTTTTTTGATGGGTGCATCTATTGCTATAAACTGACCTCTGAGCAGTGCCTTTGCTGTGTCCTAAAGGTTTTGGTATGATATGTTTTCAATCTCCTTTGATTCTAGGAATTTTTTGATTCCATTTTTGATTTCTTCTATTACCAAGAGGTTTTTAAGCAGGGTTTTATTCAGTTTCCATATATTTGATTCTTTTTCCTTGTTCTTCCTCTTGTTAATTTCTCCTCTTATGACATTGTGATCAGAGAAGATACTTTGTATTATCTCAGTGTTTTGTATTTTGTTGAGGGTTGCTTTGTGGCCTAAGATGTGGCCTATTCTGGAGAACGTTCCATGTGCTTTGGAAAAGAATGTGTACTTTGCTGCTGTTGGATGGAGTGTTCTGTATAGGTCTATGAGGTCAAGTTGGTTGATTGTAGCCTTTAGATTTTCTGTATCTTTGTTGAATTTCTTTCTAGATGTTCTGTCCTTTACCGAGAGTGTAGTGTTGAAGTCCCCTACTATCATTGTGGAATTGTCAATTTCTCTTTTCAGTGCTGTTAGTGTATTTTATGTATTTGGGAGCCCAGTCATTTGGTGCATAAGTATTTATTATGTTTATGTCTTCATAATATATTGTCCCTTTAATCATTGTATAATGTCCTACTTTGTCTTTATGATGGATTTTGTTTTAAAATCTATTTTATCTCAGATTAGTATTCCCACTCCTGCTCTTTTTTGTTGCTGTTTTCTTGGTATATTTTTTCCATCCTTTGATTTTTAATATATTTATGCTTCGTTTCTAGATATGTCTCTTGTAGACAGCATATTGATGGGTCCTGTTTTTTATCTAACTGTCACTATCTCTTAATAAGTGCATTTAAGGCATTTATGTTCAGTGTGATTATTGATAGGTGTGAGTTTTTTGCTGCCATTTTCTAGTGCAGTTTTTGTGGTGTTGATGTTTTGTTTGTTCTTACTCTCCTGTGTAGAATTCCTTTCGCTTGTGAATTGCTTTTTTGTGTCTTTCATTTTTTTAGATTTTGTGTTTACTAAGATTTTATGCTTTTCTTCTTTATTTTGATAAGTAGGTTTGTTAACTTTCTTTATGGTTACCTTGAATTTTACCCCTATCTTCCTAAGTTTAAACCAGTCTTTTGTTACTTGGTATCACCTTGACTTCCTCTCCATTTGAAACTCCTATATCTACACCGTTTATTCTTTCTTTTATTGTTCTGACATTGCTGTCACTTACAGGTTGACCTCTATGGTTCCCTATTGTAAATCTTTTAATTTTGTTTTATCCTTGAGAGTTAATTACCTAGGTTGGAATCTGGATGATGTGGTCCTGCATCATAGATTCAGGCTGATGTCTGATGTTGTTTCTCTAATGGAAAGACTCCCTTTAATAGTTCTGGTAAGTTTGGTTTGATTTTTACATTCCCTTTATTTCTGTTTATCTGGAGATGTCCTAATTTCGCAATAATATTTCAGCGAGAGTTTTACAGGATATATTATTCTTGGTTGGCAATTTTTTTCTTTCAAGGCTTTATATGTCACCCCATTGTCCTCTGTCTGCATGGTTTCTACTGAGTAATCAGAGCTTAGTCTTATTGTTCCCTTCTGTAGGTGACTTTTCATTTTTCTTGATCTGCTTTCAGGATTCTTTCTTTGTGTTTGATTTTAGCAAGTGTGATTATGATATTTCTTGGTGATTTTCTTTTTGGTCTATTCTACATGGGATTTTTTGAGCTTCTTGGATGGTCAGCTTTTCGTCTTTCATGATATTGGGACAGTTTTTTGTCAGCAGTTCTTTAATGATCCTCTCTGTGTTTTCTCTCCCTTTTCTGGAACTCTGATCACTCACAAATTTTTGCTTTTGAGTGTATCCCACATAATTCTCAGGCTTTCTTCATTCTTTTCTCTGATTTTTCCTTAAAGTGGTATCCAAGGATTTGTCTTCAATTTCTCTGGTCCTGTCTTCCTAAGTTTCAAAGTTGCTCTTCACAACTTCTATGACATTGTCCATTTCTGAAATCTTGTTGCTTATCATTTGAATTTCTAATTTTTTTTGTATTATTTCTAGTTGTGAATTTATTTTGACATTTTTTTCCTGTATTATTTTCCTGAATTCTTCCATTGTTTTCTCTGTCTTTTCCATGATTTTTTCTGTATTTTCAATGATTTTGTCTATTTTTCCTTATTTTTTGTCTGCTTTTTCCCTCATCTCTTAGATAGCCCTGAATACTACAGTTTTGAATTTCCTATCAGGTAGTTCCAGTGCCTTTTCTTCTACCAGAAAGTCATGTGGTGTTTTTTGTGGATGCCTACTGGAACTATCCTGTCCTGTTTTTTTCATATATTTTGATATTTTCTGCTGTGTTTGGGACATTCAGTAATTATTTTCTTCATTTATTTGTTGTAGATTTGTTTGTTTCATCCTGCTTTTTTGTTTTATTCAGTTATGTCTGGGCAGACAGACTGGGTGTTCTTTTTTGTTTGCTCATCATTGGGCATGATACTTCTCACTGCCTTGTCCAATGGGCAGGGCCAGTTGCTTAGCTATGATACAGCTGGGCAGTTACAGTGGATGGGTAGTGGCAGGGATGGGTTGTTTGTGGCAGGTACTGTGGCTGACAGACCAGGACCAGTGGGTGATGCTGGGCTGCGTACAATGATACGCACCAGTGCCACACAGAGATGTGGTGCTCAGTGAGCAGTACAGGCAGGCAGGAGTGAATGAGAGGAGCTAAGTGATGTGGGGAAGAAGAGAAAGAAGACAGAGAAACAGAAGCCAAACAAACAAACAAACAAAACAGACAAAAACAGGTGCTGTGGGAGCCTTCCTTTGGAGTGGCACTGGGTCTGTTAAATAAGTATTTGTGGATTGACCAGTGCTCCTTAAACCATCTTTTCCTTTCCAGTCATGCTGCACTATGTTCAGTGTCATTGGGATTGCTTCCCAAATGGTCTAACTCTCGGCCTTTATCTCCATACCATCCTGTATACATTTGCCAGATATATTTCCTCTGCTCATAAAATTACAGTGGCTTGCCCATTGTCTACCACATAAAGTTCACATCCCTTAGCATGGCATTCAATGCCCTCTTCACAGTGGTCCAAATTTACCTTTTCTTCCTTAATATCCACTACATATGTGAAGGCACATGACCTGTGATCCAGTAAAAGTGTATGTATATATATGTATATATATATCACTCCTCTCCGAATGTACTCTGTACTTTTCTTGGCCTTACTGCACATGTTCTTCTCTGTGCTTATAGACTATAGATCATCCACCCATTATTATAGGGAGTCAGAATAACACAGTGGAGGAGCTATGGGATTGTCATGGATTGTATTGTGTCTTCCAAAAATATCTGTCAGCTTGGCTAGGTTATGATTCCCAGTGTTGTATGATTGTCTACCATTCTGACATTTGATGTTGTTTCCCTGTGTGTTGTAAATTCTATCACTATGATGTAACAAGATGGATTACCAGCAGTTATACTGATGAGGTCTACAAGATTAGATAGTGTCTTAAACCAATCTCTTTTGAGACATAAAGAAAGAAGCGAGTAAAGAGATAGGGGGACCTCATACCACCAAGAAAACAACACTGGCAGCAGAACGTGTCCTTTGGACCTGAGGTTCCTGGGCTGAGATGCTCCCAGACCAAGGGAAAATAGATGACAAGGACCTTTCTCCAGAGCCAACAAAGACAGAAAGCCTTCCCCTGGAGCTGATGCCCTGAATTTGGATTTGTAGCCTACTAGACTGTGAGAGAATAAATTTCTCTTTGTTAAAGCCGTCCACTTGTGTTTCTATTATGGCAGCACAAGATGACTAAGATAGGGATGTAAGGTCATGTCATCTGGGTTTGAATCTTTGTTCTGCAACTTATTAGTTGTGTGATCCTTATAATGTACTACTCTGTAAAGTGGGGTCAACATCACCAGTCTTATAACGAGGTTGTGAGGATTCGTTAATATGTACAAGTATTTAGATAGCTTTTTCATAGTGTTTCTTATGCCACGGGTGGCTCTTTCTGTTTCATTTGATGGTTATTCTTCTTTTAAACCCTTAGACCCTTTATCTTTTTTATCCACACCCATTGCCTTGATGATCTCATCCAATCATTAATAACATCTTTTTTCTGATACTCTCAAATTTATGTCTCTAGTATAGACATCGCCCCTAAATTCCAGACTTGTATATCCATCTGCATCCAGTTGGAAGTCTAAAAAACATTTCAAACTTAGCAAAGTTAAAACAAAGCTCCTGATATTTTCCCAAAACCTGTTCCTCTCAATAGTCTTCGTCATCTTAAGAAATGACAGTTTCATCCTCCCAGTTGCTCAAACTATTCTCGACTCCTTTTTCTTACATCCTATATACACTAGGAAGAAAAACCCAACGGTCTGCTTCTGAAAATAATTAGTCAGTGAAAACCTTATGAATAGCAGCAGAACAATGTCTGATATAGTGCTGGAAGAGGAGCCCCTCAGGTTGGAAGGCACTCAAAAGACAACTGGGGAAGAGCTGCCTCCTCAAAGTAAAGTCCGTCTTAATGATGTGGATGGAGTCAAGCTTTTGTGTTCATTTGTGGATGTGGTATGACTCAAAATGAGAAGAAACAACCACAAGCATCCATTAATAATCAGAACACGGGATGCATGAAGTATGAATCTAGTAAAATTGGAAATCATCAGAAATGAAATGGAATGCATAAACATTGATATCCTACGCTTTAGTGAGCTGAAGTGGACTGGTATTAGCTGTTTTGAATTGGACAATCATACGGTCTAATATGTCAGGATTGATAACTTGAAGAGGAATGGTGTTGCATTCATCATCAAAAAGAACATTTCAAGATCTATCCTGAAGTACAATGCTGTCAGTGATAATATTCATATGTCTACAAGGAAGACCAGTTAATACAACTATTATTCAAATTTATGCACCAACCTCTAAGGCCAAAGATGAAGAAATTGAAGATTTTTACCAACATCTGTAGTCTGAAATTGATCGAACATGCAATCAGGATGCAAAGATAATTACTAGTGTTTGGAATGCGAAAGTTGAAAACAAAGAAGGAGGATTGGTATTTGGAAAATATGACCTTGGTGACAGAAATGATACCAGAGATCACATGATAGAATTTTTCAAGACCAATGCCTTCTTCATTGCAAATACCTTTTTTCAGCAACATAAATGGTGACCATACAAGTGGACTTTTCCAGATGGAATACACAGGAATCAAAGCGACTACATCTGTGGAAAGAGACAATGAAAAGCTTAATATCATCACACATAACAAGGTCAGAGGCCAACTGTGGAATAGACCGTCAAGTGCTCGTATGCAAGTTCAAGTTCAAACTGAAGAAAATAAGAACAAGTCCACAAAAGCCAAAGTATGACCTTGAGTATATCCCACTTGAATTTAGAGACCATCTCAGAAATAGATTTGATGCATTGAACACTAATGACCAAAGACCAGAAGAGTTGTGGAATGACATCAAGGACATCATACAAGAAGAAAGCAAGAGGTCATTAAAAAGGCAGGAAAGAAAGAAAAGACCAAAATGGAAGTCAGAAGAGACTCTGAAAATTGCTCTTGAACGTCGAGTAGCTAAAGCGAAATGAAGAAATGATGACGTGAAAGAGCTGAACAGAAGATTTCAAACGGCAGCTTGAGAAGACAAAATAAAATGTTATAATGACATGTGCAAAGACCAGGAGATAGAAAGCCAAAAAGGAAGAACATGCTCGACATTTTTCAAGCTGAAAGAACTGAAGAAAAAATTCAAGCTTAATGTAGCAATATTGAAGGATTGTATGGGGAAAATATTAAATGACCCAGGAAGCATCAAAAGCAGATGGAAGAAATACACAGAGTTATCATACCAAAAAGAACTGGTGGACTTTCAACCATTTCAGGAGGTGGCATGTGATCAGGAACCAATGGTACTGAAGGAAGAAGTCCAAGCTATACTGAAGTCCAAGCTATACTGAAGGCATTGGTGAAAAACAAGGCTCCAGGAATTGATGGAAAACAAATTGAGATGTTTCAACAAATGGATACAGTACTGAAAGTGCTCACTTGTCTATGTCAAGAAATTTGGAAGACAGCTACCTGGCCAACTGACTGGAAGAGATCCATATTTATGCCTATTCCTAAGAAAGGTGATCCAACCGAATGTGGAAATTATCAAACAGTATCAGTAATATCACACGCAAGTAAAATTATGCTGGAGAACATTCGAAAGCGACTGCAGCAGTATATCGGCAGGGAATTGCCAGAAGTTCAAGCCGGATTGAGAAGAGGATGTAGAACCAAGGATATCATTGCTGATGTCAAATGCATCCTGGCTGAGAGCAGAGAATGCCAGAAAGATGTTTACATGTGTTTTATTGACTATGCAAACTCATTCGATTTTGTGGATCATAAGTTTTGGATAATATTGCAAAGAATGGGAATTCCAGAACACTTAATTGTGCTCATGAGGAACCTGTGCATAGATCAAGAGGCAATCGTTCAAACAGAGCAAGGGGATACTGCGTGTTTTAAAGTCAGAAAAGGTGTGCGTCAAGTTTGTATCCTTTCACCATACTTATTCAATCTGTACCAATAAGCAACATCATGATAAACGGATAAAAGATCGAAGTTGTCAAGGATTTCATTTTGCTTGGATCCACAATCAACATCAATGGAAGCAGCAGTCAAGAAATCAAAAGACGCATTGCATTGGGCGAATCTGCTGCAAAAGACCTCTTTAAAGTGTTAAAAAGCAAAAATGTCACCTTGAAGGCTAAGGTGCACCTGACCCAAGCCATGGTGTTTTCAATTGCCTCGTATGCATGCAAAAGCTGGAGAATGAATAAGGAAGAGTGAAGAAGAATTGATGTCGTTGAATTATGGTGTTGGCAAATAATATAGAATATACCACGGACTGCCAATAGAATGAATAAATCTGTCTTGGAAGAAGTACGACCAGAATGCTCCTTAGAAGGAAGGATGGCAAGACATATTTTGGACATGTTATCAGGATGGATAAGTCCCTGAAGGATATCATGCTTGGTAGAGAGTCAGTGAACAAGAGTAAGACTCTCAATGAGATAGATTGGCACAGTGGCTTCAACAATGGGCTCAAGCATAACAATGATTGTGAGGATGGTGCAGGACTAGGCAGTGGTGCAGGACATGGGGTCACTATGAGTTGTTATCAACTTGACGCCACATAACGACAACAACAACATATCCACCACATTTCAATCACTTAGGAAACCTGATGACATTACCTTTAAAGTATATCCAGATCACCACCTCTATAGTTACAAACCTAGTAAATGTCATCATCCTCACTTAAATTAGCCCTCCAATTTTTCTTGCTGTTTCTGTTGTTGTCCCCCTACAGTCTTTTCTTCACACATTATCCACACAGCAGCCATAGTGAGCCTGCTAAAATGTATGCCAGGTCATGACACTTCTCTGCTCAAAACCTTCCAATGGCTTCTTTTTTCACAACATGGCCTGTGCCTCATCCCTTCCTCCTCCACCTCTGACTTTATCTCCTCTTCTTTCATGCTTGCTGACTTAGCTCCAGTCACATTAGCCTCCTTGCTATTTCTTGAACATATTATACATGCCCTAACATAGGAGCATTTTCACTTGTTGTTTCCTCTGTCTGGAATGCAGTACTCTGATATCTACACATCTCTCTCCCTTGCATACTTAAGATTTTGATTCAAATGTCATATTTTCAAGGTTCCGGCAAGATGACGCTCTAGGCAGAAGCACCACACCGTCCCTCCACAGCAAAGATCCGAAAAACTAAGCCAAACAGAGAATGCAACATACCTGAAACCCTAGAACATCAAATGAAGAGATAAATAACTCAGCCGAGCACCAAATGGAGTGAGAATACTGAAACAGAATGGAGAGTGAGGAGAGATTCATGCAGAGGTCCCCTACCAGCTAACGCAGTGCGGATCCACCATCTTGGACTCCTATCGGAGACCAGCAAACGGGGATACGAGAAAGCAGCCTCACGGAGCATCCAGTGGGAGACAAAACAG
>NW_004444022.1:1788887-1790045 GCF_000243295.1 Trichechus manatus latirostris | reverse complement strand
GTTTCTTGCAGTAGTGTCTTGTAGTTTTCATTGTATAGGTCTTTTATGTCTCAGGTTAGATTTATTCCTAAGTACTTTAACTTCTTGGGGGCTATTGTAAATGGTATTGATTTGGTGATTTCCTCTTCAAAGTTCTCTTTGTTGGTGTAAAGGCATCCAACTGATTTTTGTATGTTCATCGTGTATCCTGAAACTTTGCTGAAATCTTTAGTTCCAGTAGTTTTCTTGTGGATTCTTTGGGGTTTTCTGTGTATAAGATCATATCATGTGCAAATAGAGATACTTTTACTTCTTCCCTACCAATTTGGATGTCCTTTACTTCTTTTTCTAACCTAACTGCTCTGGCTAGGACCTCCAGCATAACGTTGAATAAGAATGGTGATAAAGGGCATCCTTATCTGGTTCCTGTTCTCAAGGGGAAGGCTTTCAAACTCCATTTTGGATGATGTTAGCTGTTGGATTTGTATAAATGCCCTTAATTGTATTGAGGAATTTCCCTTCTACTCCTATTTTGTTGATAGTTTTTATCATGAATGACTTTGTCAATTGCCTTTTCTGCATTGGTTGATAAAGTCATGTGGTTCTTGTCTTTTGTTTTATTAATGTGATGGATTACATTGATTGTTTTTCCAATGTTGAACCATCCTTGCATACCTGCTATAAATCCCACTTGACCATGGTGAATTATTTTTTTGATATGTTGTTGAATTCCTGTCGCTAAAATTTGTTAAGGATTTTTTCATCAATGTTCATGAGGGATATTGGTCTGTAATTTTCTTTTTTTGTGGTGTCTTTACCTGGTTTTGGTATCAAGGTTATGCTGGCTTTATAGAGTGGGTTTTGGAGTATTCCTCCTTTTTCTATGCTCTGAAATACCTTTAGTAGTAGTGGTGTTAACTCTTCTCTGAAAGTTTGGTAGAATTCTCCAGTGAAGCCATCTGGGACAGAACATTGTTTTGTTGGGAGCTTTTAATTTACCTTTTCAGTCTCTTCTTATTATGGGTTTACTTAGTTCTACCTCTGTTTGTGTTAGTTTATCTAGGTGGAGAGTTTCTATAAATTAGTCCATTTCCTCCAGGTTTTCAAATTTGTTAGAGTACAATTTTTCATAGTATTCTGTTATGATTCTTTTAATTTCAGTTGGGTCTGTTGTGATAT
>NW_004444022.1:1787453-1788784 GCF_000243295.1 Trichechus manatus latirostris | reverse complement strand
TGCTGCTCTCTTTCTACTTGTTCAAGTAGTAGGGTTAATGTTTTGATTGTGGTCCTTTCTTCTTTTTGGATGTGTGCATTGATTGCTATAAACTGACCTCTGAGCACTGCTTTTCCTGTGTCCCAAAGATTCTGGCCAGACGTGTTTTCATTCCTGTTTGATTCTATGAATTTCTTTATTCCTTCCTTAATTTCTTGTATAACTGAGTAGTTTTTGTTCAGTTTCCATGTATTTGACTTTTTTCTCTTGCTTTTTGTGTTGTTGATTTCCACTTTTATGGCTTTATGGTCAGAAAAGATGATTTGTAATATTTCAATGCTTTGGATTTTGTTAAGACTTGGTTTATGGCCTAATATGGGGTCTATTCTGGAGAATGTTCCATGTGTGTTGGAAAAGAAAGCATACTTGGCCGCTATTGGGTGGAGTGTTCGGTATATCTGTGAGATCAAGTTGGTTGATTGTAGCATTTAGATCTTCCATGTCTTTATTGAGCTTCTTTCTGGATGTTCTGTACTTCACTGAAAGTGTTGTGTTGAAATATCCTACTACTATTGTGGAGCTGTCTATCTCTCTTTTCAATGCTGTTAGAGTTTTTTTTTTTTTTTTTTTTTTAATGTAGTTTGGAGCCCTATCTTTGGGTGTGTAAGTATATATTATAGTTATGTCCTCCTGGTGTATTGACCCTTTAGTCGTTGTATAGTGTCCTTCCTTATCCTTTCTGGTGGATTTAACTTTAAAGTTTATTTTGTCAGAGATTAATATTGCCACTCCTGCTCTTTTCTGAATGTTGTTTGCTTGATATATTTTTTTCCATCCTTTGAGTTTTAGTTTGTTTGTCTCTTTAAGTCTAGGGTGAGTCTCTTGTAGGCAGCATATAGACAGATGGTTTTTTTTTTTATCCAATCCAACACTCTCTGTCTCATTATTGGTGCATTTAGTCCATTTACATTCAGCATAATTATTGATAAGTATGCATTTAGTGCTGTCATATTGATGTCTTTTTTATGTGTTGTTCATAGTTTCTTTTTTCTACTTAATTTTCTGTGCTGAGTCTTTTTTCTTTATGTATTTTCTTTGCATCTTTTTCATTTTTGTTGACTTTGTATTTGCTGAGTCTTTATATTTTTGGTGTTTTTTTATTTTTACTTGTACAATTCTTAGTTTTCTTTGTGGTTACCTTAATATTTACCCCTATTTTTCTAAGCTTATACCAGTCTTTTATTTCTTTAGATAACCTTGACTTTCTCGTCATATGAAAAATCTATGTCTATATTTTTTAAGTCCTTGTTTTTTTTTTTTTTTTTTCTGTTCTCTTTCTATTTGTTTGAGTT
>NW_004444022.1:1781675-1787353 GCF_000243295.1 Trichechus manatus latirostris | reverse complement strand
CATATTGACATCTGTTTCACTATTTTCAGTGTTTTAGCTTTGATTTATTTTTGTAACTTCCCTATCTGGGTTGATATCTGGTTGCTTTGTCCTGTGTTCTAGTGTTGGTTTGTTATCTGATGTTATTGATTTTCTAACCAGAGGACTCCCTTTAGTATTTCTTTTAATTTTGGTTTGGTTTTTGCAAATTCCCTAAACTTCTGTTTATCTGGAAATGTCCTAATTTTGGCATCATATTTGAGAGACAGTTTTGCTGAATATATAGCTTTTGTCTGGCAGTTTTCTTTTTTCCTTCAAGGCTTTATATATGTCATCCCATTAATTTCTTGCCTGCATGGTTTCTGCTGAGTAGTCAGTGCTTATTCTCATTGACTTTCTTTTGTAGAAGACTTTTTGTTTAACCTTAACAGCTCTTAAAATTCTCTCTTTACCTTTGGTTTTGGCAAGTTTGATTATAATATGTCTTGGTGACTTTCTTTTGGGATCTACCTTATGTGGGGTTAGATGAGCATCTTGGATTGATATCTTCCCATCTTTCACGACATTAGGGAAGTTTTCTGCCAACAAATTTTCAACAACTCTCTCTGTATTTTCCTTTATCCTCCCCTGTTCTGATACTCCAATCACTTGTCCGTTATTCCTCTTGATGGAATCCCGCATAATTCTTATGGTTTCTTCATTTTTTTAAATCCTTTTATCTGATTTTTCCTCATATAAGTTGGTGTCAAGTGCTTTATTTTCAATCTCACTGATTCTGACTTCCATTGCCTCAATTCTGCTCCTATGACTTTCTGTTGAGTTGTCTAATTCTGAAATTCTATTGTTAGTCTGCTGGATTTCTTATTGTTGTCGCTCTATGTATTCTTGCAACCTGTTAAATGTGTCATTATGCTCTTCTCTAATCTTCTTAATTTCCATCATTGTTAGGTCTGCATCTTCCCTAATCTCCTTCCTGATTTCTTGAAGAGTTCTGTGTATTAATCTTTTTTATTCTGCCTCTGGTAATTCCATGAAATTTTCTTCCTCTGGAAAATTTCTAGATTCCTTATTTTTGGAGCTTTCTGAAGCCACCATGGTCTGCCTCTTTATGTGATTTGATATTGACTGTTGTCTCCAAGCCATCAATGAGTTATATTTATTTATTTTATGTTTGCTTACTGTGTCCTGGCTTCTTGTTTTGATACGTCCAGATAGGCTGCTCATGTTAGCTCACCTGATCACCAGTGCCCCTGAAGCTCCAATGTCATGACACCAGGTGACTAGAACTGCCACTAATATGTGTGCCCAGGAGTCTGCCCACTCCTCCTGTATGGATTCAGCTCAGGTGTCCAGGTAATCAGCCACCAAGTGTGTGGTTCATGCTCTCACCTACAGTTCTAGACAGGCATAGCTGATTAGTGTAGTCACAGGCATTCAGCTGCAGCAAGGGACACAGGCTGAGCAAGGCAGTGGGCTGATGGCCACCCCTGAGTTTCCAGGAAGAAATTGTGTCCCTGTTCTTTACAGCACATAGATGGGTGGATTTTGGAGATGAACTATGAGCACCCAGTGCTGTTGGCTGTAAGGACTAGGGGGCTCCTCTTATTTTTGGGCCTCTGTAGCAGGTGGCTAAGTGGCACAGGTGGAGCCACAAGTCCTCAGGCTCCTGATGTGGACAGGTAAGTTATCTGCTTAATGGGAAGAGCAGTGTCAAATGTCACATACCTGCCACTTCACAGCTGAAAGAGTTGAAGCTAGTCTTCAGGTATATACCATGTTGTACTGCAGTAATGAGGGCCTACACTATTGAAATTGGCCCACACAATTCTATGCAGGGGGAAAGGTATTCAAAGTCTGTGGATCCCTTATGCCTGTGCCTAGGCAAACCACCTGTGTGTACGCTGAATTCCTGGATTAGGGGAGATGGCAGATTATTTTTTCCCCTGTTTGTTAATTTGTTCACTCTCCAAGGCTTAGGAGAATGGCTCAAGGTGCACGGTGGGTCCTACTTCCTGCCCAGGGGACTCGGTAATTGCCGAAGGTGGTCCCAGACCCAGTGCAGAGCAGACAGCAGAGAGGTAAATGGGAGAGAGGTTTTTCCTTAAGGGGAGAGTTTTTATCTGCACAGTGGTAGGCCAGACACAACTAGTTATCTTTCACCGATCGAGGGCTGTATCTCACTAGTTCTGGATGGCTGAGTAGACTCTCTGCCCCTGGGTCTCTCCCAATGTGGAGAATGCCTCCCAAGCACTGCTGCTTGCCTGCCTCACCTTGCACCAAGAGCTGACCATGTCTGAAGGTTTCAGGCTCCTGCTGCGTAAGGTCTGGCAACTCCCCACTGCTTCCAAACCATCTCTCGCTCCCCTGCCAGTCAGTCCAATTCCTCAAATTTGTCTTTGATGTTTGAGGCTCCTAGATTGTCATATAAAATAGATTCACTTGTTTTTTGGGTCTTTCTTGTAAGATTGACCACCGGAAGTGTCTGACTTCTCTGTCTTCTTGGCCCCACCTCCTAATTTTTATCTTTAAAAGCAATAAATAAATAGACAATAAAAATTCAGTCCAGAGAACTTCAGGCAAAATGGTGCTCTAGGCAGAAGCACCATGCTGTCCCTCCACAGCAAAGATCTGAAAAACTAAGCCAAACAGAGAAAACAGCAGTCCTGAAACCCTAAAACATCAAATGAAGAGATAAAGAACTGACAGAGAATGGAGAGCGAGGAGAGATTCATGCAGAGGTCCCCTATTAGCTAATGAAGCACAGATCCGCCATCTTGGACCCCTGTCAGAGACCAGCAAATAGGAGGTACGAGAAAGCAGCTTCCCGGAGCTTCCAGCAGGAGACAAAACAACCGGTAATTTGCGATCTACGCTTTCCTGCCCCCCACCCTTCTTCACCCCTACTCTGCCTCCTCTGCTTCCCGTGGCCACAGTCTCTTGGCCGGGAAGCACCGGCTGCTTGGATTCCACCTGCTCGCACTGACCGGCTCCCTGAATGCCATTTGTTGGCTGCTGGTGTTGAATTTTTCTGCTTCTTTTCATTTCTTCCTCACTTCTCACTACGTACCCCTCCTTTTGCTCAAATACCTGGCTTCATGGGCCATCTTTGCTTCTTCCTAAGGGGCTGCGGAGCTCCATTCTAGTGTGGAACTGCTTCCTGGTCTGGGCTGCCATGCTGGTGGGATCCTGTGGCTTTTGATGTTTGTGTGTTTTTTGAGATCTACCTCCTCAGCTTGCGCAGACATGCAGAGGGATCCCTGAGGGCATTTCTTTTTTTGTGTTTTTTTTTTCTGTTTTTTGGGGGGATTTGCTTCTTCTTTTTTAAAATTTCTTTTGTTTTCTTTTCCCTCTTTTTCCATTACTCAGTTTCTCCTCTCTCTATACCTTCTTTCTCTTCCTGTTCTCTGAATACCTGGTGCTGAATACCTCTACACCTTCTAGCCAGGCTGTACTGCAACACCTAGGAACAAATTCCCCAGACCTCAGAGCTGCACTGGTGGGATGCCTGGGAGCTTTGCTGTTCTTTTCTCTTTCTAATTTTTATTTATTCATTTTTTACTCTTTTTTGTTCTTTTATCTTCTTCCCTTTTGTTTTTCTCCATTTCATAGTCTCTCATCTCTCCACTCCAACAGTAAGCTCCCCTAGCACTCTTTTTTGTTTGTATGATTTTGACTGCTGTTCCTCTCTCGTCTCTCCCATATCCATCTTAGCTCCACACACAAAAATCTCCTCCCTCCATCCTGCCAACCTGCACCATGTGCTTAACATCACACCACCAAGCAGCAGAAGCATGGCTTACAGGAAACTGCCCTACACTGATTACTGACCCTCCTTGGTGGTTGAAGTAAGTGACAGAAACAACCCATTCAAGCAACTACTCTTCAGCTAGACCTTCCCTGCTTTACCATATCTGAGCGACTGATGCCAACTGGAGAAGGAGGTGAAAACTATCTTGCCCACAAACAAGCAAACAACAAAGAACACAGCCCGCCTGCTCAGACATATCCAAATTAAAAAAAAAGATGAAACAAATAAATCTACAATCAATAAACGAGAAAAATAACTACTGAATGCCCCAAAGACAGGAGACAATATCAAAACATTTACAAAAACAGGACAGGGTGGTTCCAGTAATGTCCAAAATAAAACAGCAGATGACTTTCCAGTGGAAGAAAAGGCACTAGAACTACCTGATAGGGAATTCAAATCTCTAATACTCAGAATTATCCAAGAGATGAAGCAAAAAACAGACAAAAATGAGGAAAAAAATATACAAATTCATGGAAAAGGCAGACAATTTCATGGAAAATAGACAAAAATGGAAGAATTCAGGAAAATAATGCAGGAACAAAATGCCAAAATAAATTCACAACTAGAGATCATACAAAAACAATAATTAGAAATGCAAAGATGAACAACAAGATTTCAGAAATGGACAGTGTCATAGAAGGGCTGAAGAGTAGATTTCAAATGGTGGAAGACAGTATCAGTGGAATTGAAGACAAACACTTGGATAAAACTCTGTTCGAGGAAAAGTCAGAAAAAAGAACAAAGAAGAATAAAGAGACCTTGAGAGTCATGTGGTAGACAATCAAAATCAAAAATTTGTGAGTGATCAGAGTTCCAGAACAGGGGGAGAAAACAGAAAACACAGAAAGGATCATTGGCGAACTGCTGACAGAAAACATCCCCAATATCATGAAAGATGAAAAGATGGCCATCCGTGAAGCTCAACAAACACCATATGGGATAGACCCCAAAAGAAAATCATCAAGGCATATCATAATCACACTCCCCAAAACAAAAGATAAACAAAGAATCCTGAGAGCAGTTCGTGAAAAACAAGAAGTCACATACAGAGGAGAAACAATACGACTAAAACTAAGCTCAGAATATTCGGCAGAAACTATGCAGGCAAGAAGGCAATGGGATGACATATATAAAACCTTGAAAGAAAAAAAAATGCCAGTCAAGATTAATATATCCTGCAAAACTCTCATTCAAATATGATCGTGAGGTTAGGACATTTCCAGATAAACAGAAATTAAGGGAAAATGCAAAAACTAAACCAAACTTACAAGAATTATTAAAGGGAGTTCTTTGATTTGAGAACAAACAACTTCAGTTCAAGGCTGAATCTATGACACAGGATCTTACTAGCCAGAGACCATTCTAGGAGATGAACTTTCAAGGACTATCAAAAACCATAAGAACTACAACAGGGAATCAGAGCAGTTAATCTGTAAATGACAACAACATCAGAACAATAAAAGAGGGAGTAAACAGTGTAAGTATAGAACCTTCTAATGGAGAGGAAGGCAAGGTGATACCAAGTAATAATATACTGCTTCAAACTTAGAAAGATAAGGGTTAATTTCATGGTAACCACAAAGAAAGTTAACAAACATACTGATAAAAATAAAGAGGAAAAACATAAAGTCTCAGCAAAAACAAAGCCGACAAAAACAAAAGAAATGAAAAGAAATTTGCAAAAAAAGTAATAGATAACAGGCTAGTAAGAGGAACAAGGAAAATGTCACCACCACAAAAAAAAAAGCACTACAAAATGACAGCAACAAACTCACATCTATCAATAATTACACTGAATGTAAATGGACTCAATGCACCCGTAAAGAGACGGAGAGTGACAGAAAGGATAAAAAGAACAGGCTCAATCAATATGCTATCTACAAGAGAC
>NW_004444022.1:1779054-1780092 GCF_000243295.1 Trichechus manatus latirostris | reverse complement strand
TAAAAGGAAAGAAAAGAATCACATGAACATCTCAATTGACTCAGAAAAGGCATTCACCAAAGTCCAACACCTATTCCTGATAATGTCTCAATAAAATAGGTAGAGAAGGGAGATTTCTCAACATAATAAAGGACATCTATACAAAACCAATGACCAACATCATTACTTAATGGAGAGAGGCTGAAAAGATTCCCCTTGAGAATAGGAACAAGAATGCCCTTTATCACCACTCCTATTTAACACTGTGATGGAAGTTCTAGCTAGAGTAGTAAGGCAATAAAAAGAAATAAAGGGCATCCAGATTGGTAATGAAGAAGTTAAACTGTCCCTGTTTGCAGATGTTATGATACTATACATAGAAAACCCTAAAGACTCCACTAGAAATCTACTGGAAATAAAAGAAAGACTCAGCAGAGTAGCAGAATACAAGATAAACATACAAAAAACATTGGATTCTTAGACACCAATAAAGAGAACAATGAAAAGGAAATCAGGAAAACAATACCATCTATAATAGTCCCTAAAAAAATAAAATACTCAGGACTAAATCTAACCAGGGATGTAAAAGACGTATACAAAGAAAACTGCAAAACACTACTCCAAGAAACCCAAAGGGATCTACATAAATGGAAAAACATCCCATGCTCATGGATAGGTAGACTTAACGTTGTGAAAATGACATTCCTACCCAAAGCAATTTACAAATACAATGCAATCCCAATCCAAATACCAACAACATTCTTTAAAGAGATGGAAAAACTAACCATTAACTTTATATGGAAAGGGAAGAAGCCCCGAATAAGTAAAACACTACTGAAGAAGAAGAATAAGGTAGGAGGACTCACACTACCTGACCTCAGAACCTACTATACAGCTATGGTAGTCAAAACAGCCTGATACTGGTACAAGGAAAGATACATTGACCAACGGAACAGAATTCAGAACCCAGATGTAAATCCATCTGCCTACGGTTCCCTGATCTTCAACAAGGGCCCAAAGTCCATCAAATGGGGGAAAAGACAGTCTTTTTAACAAATG
>NW_004444022.1:1764636-1777012 GCF_000243295.1 Trichechus manatus latirostris | reverse complement strand
GGTTGACATGTTGTGGGGTTGTTAACCATGTCATAAAACAACATGTGTACTACTCTTTACTGAGAAACCATTTGTTCTGTGAACCTTCACTTGAAGTACAATTAAAAAAAAAATCAAACATTTTTAAAATTAAAAAAAATCAGTCCATAAACATTTTTATGGCCCTTTATACATTTGATTGTTTGCAATGGTTAAGAATCACTTTTAGAGTAGTTTGCATTTCCTCAGATACATGATTATCATGTTTTTAGAAGTGTTTCTCCATAGCAGCCATTGAGATGACAGCCACCTCCCTCCTCCACCCGCCGACTGGGTTTTCTGGCCAAGAAAATTGACCTTACTATCTAGAAGTACAATATTTTCAGTGCTGAGACTATCAAGAACATTCAATAAAAATTTATTTGCAAAGCTGTCTGTTGATTATTGAGAAGAAGAGTATGGGGTATTGTGGAGTTGAATTACCTAGAAAGTGAAGCTGTTGATACTGGGACCATCTGGCTGGCTGGTTATCACTGGGTCACTTAGTCCATTTTAAGGAACAAATCACCGGAGTGATCTGTAGCAACTGATCGGCCTTCACATATTCATACAAGATTGTAGACTTGGCCTAAGTTTTGGACATACTAATGTGACTATTTTAATCTAGTTTTGGTACGGTAGTTTTAAAAAGGGGGATACAGCCCTCCTTATCTGATAGCCATGTATTGGACTGATTTCAAGGCCTATGCCCCTAGCCTACCACCACCACCTTACGCTAATGCATAGAAAGCCTTTATCAAAGACAACACATTTTATCTTCGAATAAGAGAACATCCATAGAAAACAAGTGTTCCTTGAAGAGAAGTCATCTGTCTAATCTTGTAAATGAATGATAACGGACATTGTTCTGGTTCTAGGTTTTAATATGTGGTTGGAGCTGGGGTGAGAGCTTGATGATCTGGGATGGATTAAGGAAATAAAGGGGGAGGGAAAGGATGCAGATGAGAAAGATTGATGATAGTGGCAGGGGTAGAGGTGGGGATACATAGAGTAACAACAACCACCAATACCAGCACATACCATGTGGAGACACTGCTCTAAGTGTTATCTTATTTCATCTCACGAAATTCTACTAGGTAAGTGCTACTATTATTTTTATTTTTCAAATGAAGAACCCGAGGCTCAGAGAGAATAAGTGACTAGTCCTAGGTCACACAGCTAATAGGTGGCAAAGTTGGAATTCAATTCTAAGTCCTTCTGACTCTAGAGCCTAAGCTCTTAACCACTATGCTTCTCTTTTGATAGATTATTTTGATTCCATTTCACCTCAAAGGTTGTGATCCAGACTAGGGCATACTGAGGTTAAGACAGAATAACATAAACCCTCCCTCACCAGTCACCTAGAAAATGGAGTTCTCTTTGTTGTGGACTGGAACTCCAGGCATGGCCCAAGATTCAAATAGGGGCCCCACTGGAATCCAGCTTCTATCTTCACATTTTTCCCTAATCTTACCTCATTAGTCAGTATGCAGCCAGGAAATTTCTGAGTTACTTGTGAAAATTGTACTATGGAAATGACTGTTGTTGAGGAACCCTCAGGAGAGTATCTATCTAAAGGGCTAAATTCAGTAAGACTAGAAAAATCAATTAGCACATCAACTAAAAGCAGGCATTTGGAGGGTAGGCCCAGACTGGGGCGCTATCAGACGCTGACCTAATTGGAGTTTCTTGCTTTCCTCAGTTCAAAAAATCAGGGTTTGATTGGACTGAGCCAGCATTTAAACTTTTCTTTTTGTTTTTAATACATTTATTTATTGAAATATAACATACATTTACAAAAATGCACAGTTCATAGATCATAAGTATACAGATAGGTAAATTTCCACAAAGTAAAGTGTGTAACCTGCATTTAGGTCAATAAAAAATATTTCCTGCATTCCTGGCACCCCAGAAGCCCTCTTTGTGTGCCCTTCCAATCAGTTCTCCCCCCAGGAATAACCTCTATCCTAACTTCTAATTCTGTGGATTAGTTTTGTCTCCTTTTGTACTTTATATAAATGGATTAATACAGTATGTACTTCTGTGTCTGTCTGGCTTCTTTAGCTTAATGTGAATTTCTGGTATTTATTCATATTGTTGCAAATAGTTGTAGATTCATTTCCATTGCTATATAGCACTTTTTGTTGCACCAATATACTGCAATGTATCTGTTCTCCTATTGATGGACATTTGGGTTTTCCAGTTTTTGGCTATTACAAACAATGTTGCAGTGAACACTCTTTTGAAGAAAACGTGTATGCATTTCTGTTGAGTAAATACGGAGTGGAGTTGCAAGGTCGTCAGATATGTTTAACTTTAGTATATATTGCCTGTTTTCCAAGTTTAGCTTTTTGCCTAGTGTGCTTCCAGATGAGGAATGGCTATGAAGAAAGAAACTTGAGACCCTTGACCTTAGGCTCTGTGTGGGCAGGGGCTGAGTCCCCACTTAAGGGGGAAGTTACAGAGAGAATTCCAATAGCAACTAAAGGTCAGGAATATCAGCTATTGTGGCTACTTCCAATACTGAATTTCTAGAATTCCAGGAGTTCAATCACAGTTTTGTTTTGCTTTTTTCTGAAGAAATTCATCAGAAATACCATCACCAACACTTATACTTCCCCCTTCCCCTCTCTTCCTTTTGTTCCCTTTCCTTCCTCCTCTTCTCCCCTCCTTTTCAACTATTAAAAAAAGTATATATACGTACATTTTACTTATTTTTCCCATATTCCCACTCAACCCATCCTATGACCAAACCATGACCACTTGTTCAAGCCTACTATCACATCAGTTTTTTGGCTATTACAAAACCCTCCCCTATTATCTCCCTCTACCACCCCTCTCTTCCTTTCTATAAACATTTGAAGCCTCCTGTGTGTCGGTTTCTGTGCCAGGGATATGCTGGTGAAAAAGGTAAAAACATCCCTTGCCCTCTTGGAGTTTATGTCCTAGCATATCTTTCAATACATGGTTACTAAATTGCACATCTCATGCACAATCTAGATCTTAAAGTCTGTTATCAACACAATTGATTTGGCTATGCAGTTGAGCTGTTTTGGTAGCTTGTTTCCTTCAGGAATCATTAATTGTTGTTTCGGATAGTCAAGCCAATATTGGCCTATCTCTCCTTTTCCTCCCATAAGAAGCGTGTAATCCTTTCACATTTTTGCAATTTGGGCAAGTCTTTGGTCTCATTTTTCAGCCAAGCCGTACACATGTATGTGTGCTTGTGAGTATATAAGCCATGCCTAGCATGATCTCTAGTCTCAGGGGTCTAGTAGGGGAAATGACATGTAGATCCGCCCCTAGGACACTTAGTAGAAAGGGATAAGTGCCAGAACAGAAGAAAAAAGAAAGTTCTGTAGGGAGATTAGAAAAGAGGAAATTAAGGAAGGTTTCATGAAGAAGGTAGATTTTGAGCTAAACCTTGAAGGATGGATGGTGTTGAGGGTTTAAGTAACAGAATGGAGTCAACTGACTTACTTGAAGACAATGCAGGATAGTGTCTCTCCTTATGTCAAACCATTAATTTTCTTGGAGCCTGGGAAAAACAGGAAATGGGCATCTCCTCATTACTCTACATAACACTAGCACAGAGATTTGGCAGTTGAAGAGATGCGTGTGGATTTTTTATTTATTGTGCTTTAGATGAACGTTTATAGAGCAAACTAGTTTCTCATTAAACAATTAACACACATATTGTTTTCTGACATTGGTTGCCATCCCCACAACATGTCAACACTCTCCTTTTCTCGACCTTAAAACCAAAACCAAACTTGTTGCCATCGAGTCAATTCCAACTCATAGGGACCTTGGGTTCCCCATTTTCAGCTTTCCTGTCCCCTCCAGTATTATCCTCCTTTCCCCTGGGCTGGTGCACCCATTTAGTCTCATTCTATTTTATGGGCCTGTCTAATCTTCATATGAAGGGTGAAGCTCAGGAGTGACTTCAGTACTGAGCTAAAAGGGTGTCTGGGGACCATGCTCTTGGGGTTTCTTCAGTCTCTGTCTGATCAGTAAGCCTGGTCTTTGTGTGTGTGCGTGTGTGAGTTAGAATTTTGTTTTACATTTTTCCCCACCCCTGTCCAGGACCCTTTATTGTGATCCTCGTCAGAACAGTCAGTGGTGATAGCAGGCTTCACCTAGTTGTTCTGGACTCAGTCTGGTGCAGGCTGTGGTAGTTGTGGTCCATTAGTCCTTTGGACTAATCTTTCCCTCGTTGTCTTTGGTTTTCTTCATTCTCCCTTGCTCCAGACCGGAATGTAAAAATTTTCTTTATAAATTATTTCATACCAGTTGAGCTAGATGTTCCCTGAGACCATGGTCCCCACAGCCCTTATCCCAGTAATTCAGTCCCTCAGGGATTTGGATGTGTCTATGGAGTGTCCATGACCTTACCTTGGTCAAGTTGTGCTGGCTTCCCCAGTATTGTGTATTGTCTTACCCTTTACCAAAGTAACCACTTATCTATTGTCTATTTAGTATTTTTCTTTCTCCACCCCTCCCCTCCCAAGTAACCATGAAAAATAGTTACTTCTTGTGTGTAAACTTTTTCATGAGTTTTTATGGCAGTGGTCTCATACAATATTTGTCCTTTTGTGATTGACTTATTTCACTCAGCATAATGCCCTCCAGATTCACCCATGTTGTGAGATGTTTCACAGATTCATCATTGTTATTTATTATTGTGCAGTATTCCATTGTGTGTATATACCATAGTTTATTTACCATTCATCTGTTGATAGGCACTTAGGTTGTTTCCATATTTTTGCTATTGTGAACACTGCTGCAATGAACATGAGTGTGCATATGTCTATTCGTGTGATGGCTCTTATTTCTCTAGGACATATTCCTAAGAGTGGGATTGCTGGATCCTATGGTATTTCAATTTCTAACTTTCTAAGGAAGTGCCATATCATTTTCCAAAATGGTTGTACCATTTTGCATTCCCACCATCAGTGCATAAGAGTTCCAATCTCCCTGCATCCTCTCCAACATTTGTTATTTTCTGTTTTTTTGATTCATGAGGGTAATGTTGGGGGAGATGGTATCTCATTGTGGTTTTGATTTGCATTTCTCTAAAGGCTAGTGATCGCAAGCATTTCCTCATGTGTCTGTTAGCCACCTGAATGGCTTCTTTGGTGGTGTCTGTTCATATCCTTTGCCCATTTTTTACATGGATTATTTTTCTTTCTGTTGTAGAGGCGTTAGATTTCCCTGTAGATTTTAGAGTTTAGAACTTTGTTGGATTTGTCATAGCCAAAATTTTTTCCCCATCTATAGGTTCTCTTTTTACTCTTTTCGTGAAGTTTTTCGATGAGCATAAGTGTTTAAGTTTTAGAATATGCCAGTTATCTAGCTTATCTTCTGGTGTTTGTGTATTGTTAGTTATAATTTGTATCTTGCTAATGCTGTGTACTAGGTCCTCTAGCATTGGCCCTATTTTTTCTACTATGACCTATAGTTTTTAGTTTTATATTTAGGCTTTTGATCCATTTTGAATTAGTTTTTGTGTATGGTGTGAGATGTGGGTCTTGTTTCATTTTTTTGCAGATGAACATAGAGTTCTGCCAGCACCATTTGTTAAAAAGACTGTCTTGTCCCTGTTTAATGGACTTTGGGCCTTTGTTGAAGATCAGGTGACTGTAGGTGGATTGATTATATCTGGGTTGTCAATTCTTGTCCATTGGTCTGTGTGTCTGTCGTTGTACCAGTACCAGGCTGTTTTGACTACTGTAGCTGTATAGGAGGTTCTGAGGTCAGGTAGTGCGAGTCCTCTTACTGTACTCTTTTCTTCAATAGTGTTTTATTTATTCAGGGCCTCTTCCCTTTCTGTATAAAGTTAATGATTAGTTTTTCCATCTCTTTAAAGAATGCTGTTGCTATTTGGATCGGGATTGCATTGTATTTGTAGATTGCTTTGGGTAGAATTGTCATTTTCACAATGTTGAGTCTACCTATCCGTGAACATGGTATGTTTTTCCATTTATGTAGGTCCCTTGGTTTCTTGCAGTAGTGTTTTGTAATTTTGTTTGTATAAAACTTTTACATCCTTGGTTGGATTTATTCCTAATTATTTTATTTTTTGAGGGACTATTATAAATGGTATTGTTTTCCTGATTTCCATTTCGTCGTTCTCTTTGTGTATAGGAATCTTCCTGATTTTTGTATGTTTATGTCATATCCTGCTACGGTGTTGAATCTTCTATTAGTTTCAATAGTTTTCTTGTGGAGTCTTTTGGGTTTTCTATGTATGGTATCATATCTTCCGCAAACAGGGACAGTTTTACTTCTTCCTTAGCAATTTGGGTGCCCTTTATTTATTTATTTATTTTTCTTGCCTCATTGCTCTAGCTAGGACTTCCATCACAAAGTTGAATAGGAGTGGTGATAAAGGGCATCCTTGTCTTGTTCCTCTTATCAAGGGGAATGTTTTCAGCCTTTCTTCATTCAGAATGATATTGGCTGTTGGTTTTGCCGTTTATTATGTTGAGGAATTTCCCTTCTATACCTATTATACTGAGAGTTTTTTTTCAGGAATGGGTGTTGGACTTTGTCGAACGCCTTCTCTGCATCGATTGAGATGATCACGTGAAGATTTTCCTTTATTTTATTTGTATGGTGGATTACATTGATTGATTTTCTAATGTTCAACCATCCTTGCATACCTGGTATGAATCCAACCTGGTCGTGGTGTATTATTTTTGTGATATGATGCTGAATTCTATTGGTTAGAATTCGGTTGAGAATTTTTGCATCTATATTCATGAGAGATATTGGTCTGTAATTTCTTTTTTTGTGGTTTCTTTGCCTGGTTTTGGTATCAGCATTATGCTAGCTTCATATAATGAATTTGGAAGTATCTCTTTCTTTTCTATGTTCTGAAATAGTTTGAGTAGTACTTGTGTAAGCTCTTCTCTCAATGTTTGTTAGAATTCTCCAGTGAAGCCATCTGGGCCAGGGCTTTTTTCATTTTGAGATTTTTTTTTTAATACCTTTTCAATCTCTTCTCTTGTTATGTTTCTGGTCAGATTTTCAATTTCAGTTTGTGTTAGTTTGGGTAGGTGGTGTGTTTCTAGAAATTTGTCCATTTCCTCCAGGTTCTTCAATTTTTTATAGTCTGTTTTTTCATAGTACTCTGTTATGATCCTTTTTATTTTAGTCGACTCTGTTGTAAAGTCCCCCATTTCATTTCTTATTTGGATTACTTGCGTTCTCTCCTGTTTTTCTTTTGTCAATTTGACCTATGGTTTGTTGATTTTGTTGATCCTTTCAAAGAACCAACTTTTGGTTTTGTTGACTCTTTCTATTGTTTTTCTATTTTTTGTTTCATTTATTTCTGCTCTGATCTTTATTATTTCCTTTCTTCTGGTGGCTGTGGGCTACTTTTGCTGTTCTCTTCCTGTTTGTTCGAGTTGTGTAGCTCATGTTTTGATTTGGTCTCTTTCTTCTTTTTTGATGTGTGTATCTATTGCTATAAATTGACCTGAGAGCAGTGCCTTTGCTGTGTCCCAAAGGTTTTGGTATGATATGTTTTCATTCTTCTTTGATTCTAGGAATATTTTTAATCCATCTTTGATTTCTTCTCTCATCCAGTGGTTTTTAAGCAGGGTGTTAATCATTTTCCATGTGTTTGATTTTTTCCCTTGTTCTTCCTGTTATTAATTTCTACTTTGATGACGTTGTGATCAGAGAAGATATTTTGTATTATCTCAGTGTTTTGGATTTTGCTGAGGGTTGCTTTGTGGCCTAAGATGTGGTCTATTCTGGAAAAATTTTCATGTGCATTGGAAAAGAATGTTTACTGTGCCGATGTTGGGTTGAGTGTTCTATATATGTCTATGAGGTCAAATTGGTTGATTTGCATTTGGATTCTCGCAGATTGGCTCTTGAATTTCTTCCCTGCCCTTTTCTATATCCTCTTTCATGTGTTCTTTGAAAGTTTTTAGATCCTCATCATTTGCAAAAGACCTAGAATTAAAGCAGCCTTCTGGCTGGGGTGACTCCAAACTTACTGCCCAGAGATCATGACAGTCCACCATTATTTTTAAGTTAACCTTTTATTTTAAGACATGCAGTTGTAAGAAATATTACAGAGAAGCTTGCCAGTACCCTTTACCCATTTCCTGCAATGGTAGCATCTTCCGAAACTATATTACAGTATCATAACCAGGATATTAGCATTGATCACTCAAGATACTGAACAGTTCTTTCACCATAAGAATTTCTCCTGTTGTTCTTTTACAGCCACACCCATTTCCACTATAGCCCCCACCCGTTGTTTTTATTGTTAGTTTATAGAAATGAAATTGATTTTTGTGTGTTGATCTTGTATCTTACTACACTGCTGAACCTGCTCATTAATTTTGAGGTTTTTTTTTTTTTCCACATGTAGACAATCATGCCATCAGCAAATAGGAAGTTTTTCTTCTTTATTTCCAATATATATGTTTTTTATTTCTTTCTTTTTTCTTTTTGTATTATTATGCTGGCTAGAACTTCTAGTCCTATGTTGAACAAGAGTAGTGAGAGCAGAAATCCTTACCTTGTATCTGATCTTAGAAGGAATAAATTCAGTCTCTTACTGTTAAATATGACGTTAGCTGTAGGTTTTCTGTGGATGCTCTTATCAAGTTCGGGCAGTTCCCTTCTATTCTAGTTTCCTGAGAGTATTTGTCATGAATAGAGATTGGCTTTTGTTAAATTCTTTTCCAGTGTCAACTGAGATGATCATATAATTGTTATTTTTAACCTGTTGGTGTGGTGGATTTCATTGATTGATTTTCTACTATTGAACCAGACTTACACACCTGTAATAAATTTCTACCTTTTGGTCATGGTGTAAATTTTTTTATATATATTTCTTGATTTGGTTTGGTAATATGTTTTGAGGTTTTAAACATCTAAGGATATGAGAGATATTGATCTGTACTTTTCTTCCTCCCTCCCTTCCTTTCTCTCTTCCGCCCTCCTTGCCTCCCTGTCTCCCTCCATTCTTCCTTTATTCCTCCCTTCCTTCCTTCCTTCCTTCTTCCCTCCCTCCTTCCTTTCCTCTCTCCTTCCCTCTGCCTCTCTTTTTCTTTCCACACTTTATCTGGTTTGGTATCAGGGTAATATTAGCCTCTTAAAATGAGTTGGGCAATGTTCTTTCCTCTTCTATTTAGTGGAAGAGAACTTGTAAAATTTGTGCAAATTATTCTTTAAATGTTTAGTAGAATTCTCCAGTGAAAACATCTGGGTCCAGAGAATTTTCTAGTAACTTTTTAATTATAAATTCAAATTCCATAATTGTTACTGGACATATTCTGTTGGTCTATTTTACTTTGGTTGCATTTTGATAGTTTGTGGTTATCAAGAAATTAGGCTGTTTCATCTAAGTTGTTAAATGTATGTGTCTGGAGTTGTTTGTCACCATGTGTGTCAGAGTAGAACTGTGCTCCACAGGGTTTTCAATGGTTGATCTTTTGGAAGTAGATTGTCAGGCCTTTCTTCTGAGGTGCCCCTGGATGGACTGGAACCTCCAACCAAGTAGATAAGCAGCCAAACTCATAACTGTTTGCACCACCCAGGGACATCAGAGTTGTTTGTAGTACTCCCTTATTATCATTTTGATGTCTGCTGGATCTGTAGAGATATCCCCTTTTTCATTCCTAATGTTTCTGATTTGTTTTTTTCTTATGTCAGTTTTCCTAAAGATTTATGCATTGTGTTGTTTGATTTTTTTTGAAGAACCAGCTTTTTGTTTCATTGATATTCTCTATTGTTTAATTGTTCCAGTTTTCTTAGTTCTTGTCCTTATCTTTATGATTTCTCTCCTCCTATTTACTTTGGGTTTATTTTTCTTTTCTTTTTCTGATTTCATGAAGTAATGACTTAGATTATTGACTGGAGACCTTTCCTCCTTTTAAAGTAAGCCTTTAGAGCATTATATAGATTTCCCTCTGTATTTTACATATTTTTTTATCGTTTATTTTCATTTTCATTCAGTTCAATGTAGTTTTTAATTTCCTTTGAGACTTCCTCTTTGTGGTCAGAGAACACACTCTGCATAATTTCAGTTCTTTTAAATTTATTAAGGTTTATCTTATGGCTCAGGTAAAGGTCTAACTTGGCAAATGCTCCATGGTTGCTTGAACAGAATGTGTATTCACCTTCTCAGTCTTTAGCTTACAGAAGTTTAATTATTATGTATCTTGGTGTCAATTTCTTTAGGCTTATCCTATTTGGGGTTCACTCAGATTCTTGAATATGTAGGCTTATACTTTTGAACAAATTTGTAAAATTTTCAGCCTTTTTTCCTTTGAAAATATTTTCAGTCCCACTTTATCTCTCCTTTCCTTCTGGCACTCTGATAATATGAGTGCTAACTCTTTTGTCTCCCCACCACCACCACCACCACCACCACTGGTCCTTGAGACTTCGTTCACTTTTTTTCAGTCCATTTCACTCTGTTTTTCAGATTGGGTACATTTTATTGATCCTTCTTCAAATTTTCTGATTATATCCTCTGTCATCTGTACTGTGTTATTGAACCCATCCAGCATTTTTTTTTATTTCTATTGTTGAGTTATTTAGTTCTATAATTTCCATTTGGTTCTTTTTAAAAATATATCCTCATTTATTTGCTGAGGTTTTTTCATTTGTTTCAAGGGAATTTGTAACTGCTTGTTGAAGTGTTTTCATGATGGTTGCTAAAAACCATCAGATAATTTGTCAGATAATTCTCATATCTGTTTCATTTTCGTTTTGGCATATTTCATCTGTTTGTTCCCATTCATGTTTTGATTTTCTTAGTTCTTAGTATGAGTGTGATTTTCAATTTGGTCCTGGACATTTTAAGCATTTTATTATGTAAATCTTGATCTTATTTAATCTTCTTTTATCTGGCTGTTTCTCTGCTGAGGTGTAGTTTGGAGGCCAGGTAGGTGTGTATGTTCAGGTTCCTGCTGAGCCCTGCCAACACCATCCTTGCAAAAAAGAGGCACTGATTCACACTGCCTCCTTGCAAACAGGTGGGGTGAACATTTGGCTTCCCCTTGGCCCCTGTATACACTGAAAAAAGGGGGACACCTACTGGCACTGCTTCATTCCCTCAGAGTGGAGATGTAAGATCAGCTCCCCACTGTGTCCCTTCTGTGACCAGCAGAGGGTACATAGAGGGCTGACTCACACTTCTTGTTGATGCAGAGTAGGGGAAGAAGCTCAACTCCCTACTGGGCTCTGCTTACCCCAAGGGAAAAGATGCAAGGAGAGTATTAATTAACACAACCACCCTCCTTGATTAAAGGTGGATGATAAATTGCATTCATTAAGGGTAGAGTCGCACATCCAACTATTGAAATTGCTGTCAATAAGTTGTACACCTTTAAAAAGTTGAACAGGCAAAAGTTGTGCAATAGATATATTTACAACAATGATAAAGAATTAGCTGCTGAGGCTGCTTATGTACAACCAAAAGCCTCATAGATTCTGATTCCTTGATTTGGAGGTTTAGGGTCACGATTTCATGGTACTTAGCCTAACAACATGTTTAGTGCTTCTTTTCTACCTCCTACCTAGTTTGTTGTATGGTGCCTGGGGTCTTTAAAGCTTGGCAAGTGGCCATCCAAGGCACAACACTTGGCCTCTATTCGCCTGGAGCAATGGAGGAAGAAGGCGAGTCAAGAATAGGAGGAGGTTATGGAATGTGTGGCTAATTGCCTCCATGAACAACTGCTTCCTTTGCCATGAGACCAGAAGAACTAGATGGTGCCTGGTTACCATTACTGAATATTTTGATCAAAAATTCTATAGAAGAATGCTGATCAAAAGCAGAAAAATGAAGAACAGAATTTCAAATTCTTATAGACCCCAGACTTTCTGGAGCCAAGGCAGCTTTATGAACCCCCAAAACTATTGTCCTGAGATAATCTTTGAACCTTAAACCAAAAATATCCACTGAAGTCTTCTTAAAGCCAAACAATAGTTTAGCTTAACTAGTAAAATATGTCTGCCTTGAGCATTATACTCTTTTAAGAACTATCTATATGGGATCAAAGTGACAACAGCAACAACGGCAGGGAGTTCATGTTAATTGGGAGAGGAACAATTTGGAAAAGGAGGGTGAGGATGGCCGTACAACTTGAAGAATGTAATCAATGTCACTGAATTGTACATGTAGAAATTGTTGAATTGGTGTATGTTGTCCTGTGTATACTCCCAACAAGTTAATATTGGGTTGGAAAATTGGCTTCATCTTTGGCTGTAGTTTTTCCCTTGCTGTTTGGCTGGGGTAGGATGGGAATTGCCAGAAAGATTTTTTGTTGTTAGACCACTGTTTCCCCAGTCCTTTGGCTATGGGAAACAAACTTTCTTGAATATA
>NW_004444022.1:1737596-1764536 GCF_000243295.1 Trichechus manatus latirostris | reverse complement strand
ATATATATGGGTCCTTGTTGATGGTTCTAATTTATAGGCTTTTACAGGGCCCACCACCCCTACTGGGATATATGAGAGGCAAAGGCAAACCTAAGGAACTCCACACCTTGTTGTTCCTCAAATTCCAAGGTCCCTAAGCAGTCTGTGTTCTTCTTTCCACCTTTCAAATTTTTCATATGCTCCCTTGTTGTTATGCCCAGAATTTTGGGGGTATAAGAAGGAGGAGCTTGGAGGGATAGCATTGCTCCATCTTGATGAAACCAGAAGTTCTCCATACCATTTTCTAGGAAAAACTGTTCCATAACGACTACACCATTGGTAGGCATTTAAGCTTCTGAAAGGAAGGAAAAAACACAAAAAAGTATTACTAAAATGCCTTATCTGGTAATTAACTCATAGAACTCCAGGACTGGAGAGGCTCTTAGATAACTGTCTCACTCTCTCATTTTATGATGGGGAAGCCAAGGCTCAGAGATGATAGGAATTGCTCTAAATCACATATCAAATCAGAAACGGTACCAGGACTAGAAACTAAGCCTCTGAACTCCTAGCCCTTTTCATTAAGCCATGCTGCCTTTCTCATCTATGTTCTTTGTTATTATCAAGTGTTACATGTTATTAAAAAAATCATGTTGTTTGTCTTTGGTTGTAATTAGGTTGATCAGAGGGCAACAGCTAATGTTGGGACAATAGTTTGTGCTTGGTTTGGCATGGCACCAGGAAGAACAGGTGTATACCCATTGCCTTTTTGATGATGATGACTGTGACAAACTCAACCTTCAGAAGAAAGGAAGAAAAATGAGCAAAGGCTTATTTTCTTTCTAATATCAGTTTAGGGAAGCCATTTGCAAACCATTAGCCTATTCATCAAAGTAAAAATCAACTGGAAGAATTTCAGTATTTCAGCTTTAGGTCTGGATTTAGACGGGACTATGTCCAGCTCAGAGTCCACTATTGGCCCCAATTCAAAACGCTTTAATCCAGTCTCTATGGTGATGAACCTTAAGCTTTTAAGTAAGGATCCTAGACTCTTTTTTCAGATGAGTTCACTGTCAGATCTCAGAAGAATCTTGAACCTTTGGTTAAAATTCTTCATGTTTTCTCATAACACTTTCATATTCATTATCTCATTTGATCTTAAGAGACTGCAGAATGTGGGTCTGATGTCCAGGGATTTTTACTCCTCATTTAGCAGATGAGGATTCTAAGGCTCTTATTGTTAAATGAATGTTCTGACTTCATAAAAAGAAGAAAAAAGTGGCAAAGCCCGGGCTAAATCCAGGGCACCTGACTCTCCACTACAGTATGGCACAGAGAAGAGAAAATGAAACTGAAATGCCAAGAATCATAATTTCTTAGTGTTTACTCAGTCTTCTGAGCAGTCTTCCTGAATGACTTGGTTCAGTCTGGGCAATTATTTTCTGCCCTGCTGTTGTGACACCCAGAGAAACTTAAAGTGTCACTAACTTTGAAAAAATGATGTCACTATTTGAAAATATTTATACCAAATACAAATATTAGTATAAATATTTATGCTAAGAAATCACAATAGTCTAAATTTTTTAAGTTTTAAAATAATGTAAAAATGTAAAATAAAAAAGCATAATATTTTGATTAATTAACCTCAAGGCACATCTCTTTATACTTTATTGTCTACATTTTATGGCTGTGTACTATTTTATCACCTCTTCATATGAAAATACTTCCGTAATATTTTCTATAATCTATAGAGAGAATAGAAAGATAATGTATGTTCTTTCTTCTGGCGTGGTTGATCAGTATTTCTTTTTTATTTTAATATTTAGAGTTCAGAAAAGTTACTTTTTCACCTTCACAGTTCATTATTGGTAGTATATAAATTTTAGTATCATTGTCAAATTTCAGAAAACTCTGTCAAGTATTTTTTTTAATATACGCATTTCAAGTTTTCTTGCACCGTTACTAATCTTATGTATTCTTTGAATTGAGGATATTCATCAGTCATTGATATACTCACTGCAGTCACATATTTTCCATTTTATTCTATCTTCATTGATGTCAGTAGTTGAGGTCAAATCAGAAAGAAATTTCAATATTTTTCAATGTGTTTATGTAATTCACTTCTGAAAAAACAACTTTGCTAGCATTCATTTATCAATGTCAGAATAATTTATCTAGATTCCCTCATCCATCTTTATCACTTTTTCATATTCCATTAATTTTAATTTTTTTTTATTGCAGTGAATACATATATATAACAAAAAACTTACATGTCAACATTTTTTACATGTGCAATTCCATGATATTAATTACCCTCACCATGTTATGCAACCATCACCTTTATCTGTTTCCAAATTTTTCCATCACCATTACCAGAACGTCAGTGCCCCTCAACCAATGATTCCCTCTTTCTCCTTCCTCTCAGCCCTGGTAACTACTAATAAACATTGATCTCTATAAATTTGCCTATTCTAGATATTTCATATAGATGGGATCATACAATATTTGTTTTTGTAAATTATTTATTTCCCTCAGCATAATGTTTTCAAGGTTTCTCCATGTTGTAGCATGTACCAGGACTTCATTTCTCTTTATGGCAGAGTAATACTCCATTGTATGTATGTTCCACATTTTGTTTATCTATTTGTCTATTGATGGACATTTAAGTTGTTTCCACCTTTTGACTATTGTGAATAGTGCTGTGATGAACATTGGCGTACATGTATCTGTTTGTGTTCCTGCTTTCAGTTCTTTTGGGTACATGTCCAGGAGTGGAATTGCTAGATCATATGGTAATTCTATGTTTAATTTTTTGAGGAATCTCCAAACTGTTTTCCACAGTGACTGTACCATTTTACAATCCTATCAGCAATTGATGAGGGTTCTAATTTCTTCACATCCTCTCCAATATCTCTTGTTTTACAATTTTTGATCATAATTAACTTAGTGGAGGTGAAGTGATATCTCATTGTGATTTTGATATGCATTTTCTTAGTGGATAACGATGCTGAGCAGGAGTCCTTGGGTGGCACAAAGAGTTAAGCACTTGCCTACTAACAGAAAGGTTGGCTGTTCAAACCCACCCAGAGATGCCTCAGAAGAAAAGTCTGGCAATCTACTTCCAGAGGGTCACAGTCGTTGAAAACCCTATGAAGTGCAATTCTGCTCTGAAACACATGAGATCATTAGGAATCTGAATCAAACTGATAGTGACTATTTTAATGGTTGATAATATTGAGCATCTTTTCACAAGCTTGTTGGCCATTTGTATTTTTTCTTTGGTGAAATGTCTATTTAAGTCCTTTGCCCATTTTTAAATTGTTTTTTTTTTTTTTTTGGTGAGTGTGTGTTGTTAAGTTGTAAGTGTTCTTTATATACTCTGAATATTAGACCCTTATTAGATATTTTAAATCACCATAAATAAACAACAACATGCAGCTCTATGAGGGGTGGATATTGCCATAAAACATTAAAAACTGATGAAAAGTTACATTCCAAAAAGATTAGGAAATTACAATTCATAGTTAGTAATCTAGCAATTGAGAGATTTGAGACAGTTTTGTGTTGTGTGAAAGAGAAAGTCAATGACAGATAAAGAGAGACGGAGACAGGGAGACCAACAGAGATACAGAGAAACGGAAGTGGAGACACACACAGAAGTTAGTGACAGAAAAATGGGAGAGTTGTGAGAGATGATGGAGAAGGGAGTTAGTGAGACAGCAAACAAGGTTGAAGAAAACCAAAAACCAAACCCTTTGCTGTCAAGTCGACCCTATAGGATAGAGTAGAACTGCCCCATAGAGTTTCTGAGGCGCACCTGGTGGATTCGAACTGACAACGTTTTGTTTAGCAGCAATAGCACTTAACCACTACTCTACCATGAAGAAGAAGAGAATAAAACGAATGGAGAGAAGATAAAAAGCAAGTAGAAAGGGGTGCAAGGAAATGGAGTTAGTGGGAAGGAGTGGAGACAGAAGAGAAGGGGAAAACTTCTAAAAAAGTGAATTAAGAGACAAAAAAGAGGTCATCTAGGTCATTTTTATTTTTGATGCATTTTCAGACATAGAGCTGTATAATCAAGCACTGAATTGTGGTCATAACCATAGCTACAGAATGGCCTATGGGTGACTGGAGATGGTGAGTAGTAGAGAGAATACTAGTAAAAGTCCCTTGTGTTTATATATCACATTTATAATTTTTCAGTTTACAAAACCTTTCAAACATATTATCTCAAAAAAATGGTTTATTTAGGGTGCCCAGGGTTTATAACCTTTTTTCTTTATTCTTTTTTCAGCTGTGGTCCCTGAAAAGAAAAGTGAATTTACAGGGGTTTATAAGAAAACTGGAGCCCTGCTGGTGCAGTGGTTAATAGTTCAGAATGCTTACCAAAAGATCAGCAGTTCGAATACACCAGCCACTCTTTGAAAATCTTATTGGCCAGTTCAACTCTGTCTTATATGTGGTTGTTGTGAGTCAGAATCAATGGGTTTGGTTTTGGTTTGGTATAAGAAAACTAGTATAAGAATGCAAGTTATGGTTACATGTATTTAAACAGTGCATCATTGTTGTTTCTTTCCTTCTGTCAATTAGAATGAAGTGTTTTATTTAGTATGACGTCAGTCATTTTTGTGATTGATGAGAACACAGGTTCTGTATTTTCCAAGAATGACTCTTCCTATTTCATATCACAAAATGGGGCCTTTGTTTCTGGAAATTTCCCTCTGAGGATCTGAAATGTCATCTAAAAGGGGCTCAGCCTTCCTTCTGGAAATTTCCCTCTATTGATTAAAAAAAAAAGAAAGGAAAAAAAGAAACACTTCTTTCTCTTGATCAAGATTTATCCAGTAGAAATTTTTTGGTTTAAAAAATTGAAGTCGAATTTTGCTAAACATTCAGAGAAGAGTTGATAGCAATTCTACTCAAACTTTTCCAAAACATAGAAGAGGAAGGAATACTCCCTAACTCATTCTATGAAGCGTGCATCACCCTGATACCAAAACCAGGTAAAACGTCACAAGAAAACAATTACAAACCATATCCTTTATGAATATGGATGCAAAATTTTTCAAAACAATTCTAGTGAACAGAATTCAACAACATATTAAGAAAATCACACATTATGATCAAGTGGGATTTATACCAGGATTGCAAGAGAGGTTCAACACTAGAAAATTAATCAGTGTAATTGACCACATAAATAAAACAAAGGAAAAGAATTAAGTGATCATCTCAATTGATGTAGAAAAAACATTTGATAAAATCCAGCACCCTTTCCTTATAAAAATTCTCAACAAAATAGGAATAGAGGGGAAATTCCTCAACATAATTAGGAGCATATATGCAAAACCAACAGCCAACATTATTCTCAACAGAGAAAGACCGAGAACCTTTCCCTTCAGAAAGAGAATGAGACAAGAATGCCCATTATTATCACTCTTATTCAATATTGTACTGGAAGTCCTAGCCAGAGCAATAAGGCAAGAAAGGGAAATAAAGAGTACCCAAATTGGAAAAGAAGAAATAAAACCATATCTATTCACAGATGACATGATTCTGTACATAGAAAATGCCAGAGACTTCAAAGAAAGCAACTGGATCTAATAGAAGGTTTCAGCAAAGTTGCAGGTACAAGATCAACACATGAAAATCAGTGAGGTTCCTCTACACTAACAAGGAGAACTCTGTAAAGGAAATCAACAAAACAATACCACTTACAATAGCCCCCAATATGATAAAATACCTGGGTATAAACCTAACCAGAGATGTAAAAGACACATACAGTGAAAACTAGAAAATGCTACTATAAGAGACTAAATGAGACCTACGTAAATGGAAGAACATTCCGTGTTCATGGACTGGTAGAATTAACATTGTGAAAATGTCAATACTACCCAAAGCAATGTATAGATATAATGCAATCCCAATCCAAATTTCAACAGCATTCTTTACTGAAATGAAAAAAAAATCACCAGCTGTATATGGAAAGGTAAGAGACTCCAAATAGCAAAAGCAATATTGAAGAAGAAAAAAGCAGGAAGCCTCTCACTCTTCAACCTCGAAACATACTATATAGCCACAGCAATACAGTACTGGTTCAATGATAGACAAATAGACGAGTGGAATAGAATTGAGAACCCAGAAATAAATCCATCCATTGACGGACAACTGATTTTCGACACAGGGTCAAAGTCCATTCAATGGGGAAGAAAAAGTCTCTTCAACAAATGGTGCTGGCAAAATTGGATATCCACTTGAAAAAATAAAACAGGATCCATACCTCAAACCATACACAAAACCTAACTCAAAATGGACCAAAGACCCAAATGTTAAGCTGAAATTATAAAATTCCTGGAAAATATAGGGAAAAAAACGATTGTTTTAAAACAAAATTACAAACAGCAGAAGACAAATTAAATAACCGAAACTTCATAAAAATTACTTATGCTCATCAAAAGACTTTATCAAAAGAGTGAAAAGACAACCTACAGACTGGGAAAAAGTCTTCAGTAACAATATATCCAATAAGGGTCTAATCTCTAAAATATATAGAAAACATCAATAACTCAACAACAGAAAGGCAAACAACCCAATTAAAAAATGAGTAAAGGACATGAACATAAACTTCACCAAAGAGGACATTCAAATGGCCAATAAACACATGAAAAAATGCTCACGTTCACTAGGCATTAGAAAGATGCAAAAAACAACAAATTCTGGCAAGGATGTAGGGAGAATGGAACCCTTATCCACTACTGGTGGGATTGTAAAATGGTACAATCACTATGGAAAAGAGTATGGCCCTTCTTCAAAAAACTAGAAACAGAGATACCTTATGATTCAATATATACTCCTAGATATGTACCTCAGAGATCTAATAAAAGAGACACCAACAGACATATGCACATATGCACTATGCACAGTTCATTGCAGCACTATTCACAATAGTGAAAAGATGGAAACAGCCTAAGTGTCCATCAAACGATAAACGGATAAACAAAATGTGGTACATATGTATAACAGAATACTACACAACCATAAAGAATAATGATGAGTTCTCAAAACATATTACAATGTGGATGAATATGGAGGACATTATACTGAGTGAAAGAAGTTATTCAAAAGGACAAATATTGTATGACAACTCTTCTATAAGAAGACAAGAATAGGTATATATACAGAGGTCAGTGTTCATTGGTGATTACCAGGGATGGATAGGGGCAGAGAGGGGAATCTCTCTCGATAGTAAACACTTGTTATTTTAGGTTATGAGAAAGATAGCACTGAATGTGGGTGAAGGGAGCAGAGCTTGACCAAGGTAAACGATGCCACTAAGAAATATACAAGAGAAAAGGCCATTTTTAGTAAAGGATAAGATGACACCAACAACAACCAAAAAAAAAAAAAAAAAACTGTGTGGTTACATATGTATGTATATATGCGTTTATGTGGATAGTTATGTATCTATATGTATATGTATATACAGGTATGTGTGTGCATGCATATATATTCATACATATAATAAATTATATAGGGAGCACAGTTACAGATATTTTTTAGACGTAACCAAACACCTCACAGATTTGGCTGTCTGGGTTTGAAGTCTTAAGACCATAATCTCATGGGACAACTTGGTCAACTGGAATAATAAAGTTTATGTCCTACATCCTAGTTTGGTGAGTAGTGTCTGGGGTCTTAAAAACTAGTGATTGGCCATCTAAGATACAACTATTGGTCTCTACTCTTCTAGAGTGAAAGAGAAAGAAGGAAACCAAAGACTCAGAGAAAAAACTAGTCTACAGGACTAATAACCTACACGAACCATGACCTCATTAACCCTGAAACCAGAAGAACTAGATGGTGCCTGGCTACCACTACTGACCATTCTAATCAGGGCCACCATCAATGAATCCTGACAGAATGGGAGAAAAATGTGGAGCAGAATCTCAAATACTCAAAAAACCCCAGCATTACTGGACTGGTTGAGACTGGGCAAATCCCCGAGACTATCACCCTGAGATAGTCTTTAAACTTTGAACTGAAACTATCCTCTGAGATTACCTTTTAGCTAAATTACAGAGTGGCTTATAAAATAAAGAATATAACCAGTGAGTACTGCACTCCTTAAAAAAAAAGTAATCATCTATATGAGACCAAATGGTCAACAATCTCTCTAAGGCAAAGATGAGAAGGTAAGGAGGCAGGGAAACTAGATTACTGGGAACAGAACAACCAGAATGTAATTAAAGAGAATGTTGACACATTGTGAAAAATGTAACCAATGTCACTGAATAATTTGTGTAGAAATTGTTAAATGAGAACCTAACATGCTGTGTAAACTCTTACCAAAAACACAATAAAATATTATTATTTTTTTTTATTATGAATTAACATGACAGTATTTATTAAACATTTCATGTGTCAACTCATGTGAAGCAAATAAAGATCTTTTTTTATTGTTGTAGTTAAATGAAGTTTACATTTCAAGTTAGTCTCTCATACAAAATTTTATACGTACATTATTATGTGACCCTAATTGCTCACCCCGTTCTGTGACAGCACACTCCTCCTTTCCGCCCCTGAATCCCCATGCCCTTTCAACCACCTCCTAACCCTCTCTGCCTTCCCCCTCTCACCTCTGGACAGAAGCTGCCCCTTTGGTCTCTTGTAGCTACTTGACTAAAAGGCACACTCTTCATGAGTATCACTTTATGTCCCACAGTCCAGTCCAATCCCTGTCTGAAGAGTTGGCCTCGGAAACTTTTTTATTTCTGGGCTGATAGAGAGTCCAGGGGCCATGCTTTCTTGGGTACCTCCAGTCTCAGTCGGACCATTAAGTTTGGCCTACTTACTAAATTTGAGTTCTTCAACCCATCCTTCTGCTGCTCCATCAGGGACTCTTTGTTGTGTTCCCTGTCAGGACGTTCATTGGTAGTACCTGGGCACCATCTAGTTCTTCTGGTCTCAGGCTGATGAAGTCTCTGGTTTATGTGGCCCTTTCTGTCTCTTGAGCTGGACTTTCCTTGTGTCTTTGGTGTTCTTCGTTCTCCTTTACTCCAGGTGGTTGGGACCAATTGATGCATCTTAGATGGCCGCTTGCAAGCTTTTAAGACCCCAGACGCCACACAGAACATTTTATTAATAAGCTTTCTTATGCCAATTGACCTAGAAGTCCCCTGAAAGCATGGTCCCCAGACCCCTACCCCTGCTACTCTGTTTCTCAAAGTATTTGATTGTATTCAGGTAACTTCTTAGCTTTGGTTTAGTCCAGTTGTGCTCACTTCCCCTGTAGTGTGTGCTGTCCTTCCCTTTGCCTAAGATGATTTTTATCTACTATCTAGTTAGTGAATAACCCTCAGTCTCCCTCCCAATAAAATATTATTTTAAAAAAATAAAAAAATTAAGCAAAGTCTTAATGACTTTCTTTCCCTGAAACCATGTATTTTGCCAGGGTAGCTGTTTAATTTAAGCATTCATTAGACCAAAAATATTTCTAGTGGATCCTCTTAATACTTTCTGTAGTGTGTGCTAGCAGTACTGTTTCTTGCTGTATTCATCCAACAGATATTTATGATGCACAGACATTATACCAGGCTCTAAGATATCCTAGTAATGAACCCAACAAATCTGCTCTTATACATATATATATAATTTTATTTATTTTGTTGTTGTTGAGAATATACATAGCAAAGCTTTCTACACCAATTCAACATTTTCTACAAGTGCTGTTTAGTGACATTGAGCACAGTCTTCCAGTTGTGCAACCATTCTCACCCTCCTTTTCTGAGTTGTTCCTCCCCATTAACATAAATTCAATATCCTCTAAGGTTCCTATCTAATCTTTTGATCTTTTGAGTTGCTGTAGTCTATTTGGTCCCATATAGATAGGTAAACCTGCTTTTAAACAATACTCACATGTGTTCATTTACATTGGGTTTGGAAAGCAGGTTTCTGTGTGTCTGCAATGCCCACCACTCTCCTTTTCACCACCAGGAGTAGTGAGGTAGAAAGGATAACCTTCCACGTGGGTCTTGTGACTCAGGCTTGGTGATCAGAGAAATGATAAATATCCAGCTACATCATCCTGACAAAACTCCCATGCTGAATTACTAGAAAGTGATATGAGACATTATTGGACTAAGTTGATAAAACTTGTTGTTGTTGTTGTGTGCCATTGAGTCTATTCTGACTCTTAGCAACTCTATAGGACAGAGTAGAAATGCCCCATAAAGTCTCCAAGGAGTGGCTGGTGGATTCAAAGTGCCAACCTTTTGGTTCGCATCCTGAGCTCTTAACCACTTTGCCACCAGAGCTCCATACAACTCGTATCATCTAAAAATGCTCTACAAATTTGGAGGAGGAAGTGATTCATGAAAGCTGGAGCCAGATAAGACTTTATGAACAAGATGTGACTTCAACTTGTTCTTGAAGGATAGGAAGGGTTTGAATTAGTGAAGAGTGAGGGGATGAGCATTTAAAGTAGGGTGGCTTGTTTATAAACTTGAACTAGGCTCTGGGTATAAACTGACATTACCTTTTGGCATCTATAATATTTTCCTGCCTTACACCATTTTTATATCCAACCACTACCTCAGAAAGGAAAGTCTCCTAAAAGTTCCTTATAAAACTGAAATGCATTAGAGAAGCAGGAATGATGACTTTCTTTGACTAAAACATAGCAGTCAGAACTGTTGGTCAAAATTATGCAGATTTTAAAAATAGTGACACCTAACATTTATTGAGAACCTTCTGTGTGCTACTCTACGTGCTTAACGTGTATTTACTCATTTAATCCTCACAACAACCCTGTGAAGTAGGTACTATTATTATTCCCATTCTATAGATGAAGGAACTGATGTACAATGAGGTTTAAATAACCTGCTTAAAGTCCACAGCTAGAAAATGGCAGAGAATTGAAATGAAATTGAAGGATTCAATTACAGGTTGGCTGCCTTCAGAGCCTTCACACTTAATCACTTGATAGGCTTGACCAAAGGTTAAAGGAAGAGAGCTCTATCTTTTGAGGGCTAGAGACCAAGTGTTAGAGTCTAGGAGAGTAATCCTTTGGGAAAGATTCTGTAGTAAGGAACAGTAAGTCCCTAAAGATCATGCCTGCCACAAATAGCTTGGGTCCTTCTGGAGGCTCCAGGGAAAATATTTTTCCTTGCCTTTTCCAGCTTTTAGAGGTTACCCACATTGCCATGGAGATGGCTCCAACTTATGGTGGCCTCAAGTATAACAGAACGAAACCTTGCGTGGTCCTGCACCATCCTCAAAATCACTGGTATATTTGAGCCCATTGTTACAATCACCACGTCAATCCATCTCATAGAGTGCTTCCCTCACATTCACTGACCCTCCATTTTACTAACCATGATGTCTTTTTCTAGCAATTGGTCTTCCTTGATGATGTGTCCAAAGTAAGCAAGAAGTCTCGGCATGCTCACTTCTAAGAAATGTTTTGGCTGTACTTCCTGCAAGACTGATTTCTTCATTCTTATGACAGTCCATGGTGTATTCAATATTCTTCACCAACACTACAATCCAAATGTGTCGATTCTCCTTCAGTCTCCCTTTTTCATTGTCCAGCTTTTACATGCATACAAAGTGATTGAAAAGATCTTGACTTGGATCAGTCGCACCTAAGTCATTAGCGTAATATCTTTGCTTTTTAACACTTTAAAGCAGTCTTTTGCAGCAGATTTTTGCAATGCAATACACTGACTTCTTGACTCCTGATTAGTTACACCTAAGTCATCAAAGTGATGTCTTTGCTTTTTAGCACTTTAAAGCAGTCTTTCACAGCAGATTTTTGCAATGCAATATATTGTTTGACTTGACTCCTGCTTCCATGGATATTGATTGTTGATCCAAGTAGAATGAAATCCTTGACAACTTCAATTTCTTTGTCATTTATCATGATGTTGTTTATTGGTCCAGTTCTGAGGACAGTAATTGTCTTTATGTTCAAGTGGAATCCACATCAAAGGCTGTAGTCTTTGTAAGTGCTTCAAGTCGTCTTCACTTTCGGCAAACGTATCTCATGTTTTAATGAGTCTTCCTCCAGTCCTGATGCCATGTTCTTCATATTGTCCACCTTCTCAGATTATTTGTGCAGCATACAGATTGAATAATTATGATGAAAGGCTACAACCCTGATGCACACCTTTTACAGTTTTAAACTACACAGTATCCCCTTGTTCTGTTTGAATGACTGCCTCTTGATCCATATACACGTTCCACATATGCATAAATAAGTGTTCTGGAATTCCTATGTTTCTTAACGTTATCCATAATTTTTATGATTCACACAGTCAAATGCCTTCACATAGTCATTAAAACACAGGTAGACATCTTTCTGGTATTCTCTACTTTTAGCCAAGATTCATCTGACATCAACAATGCTATCCCTTATTCTATGTCCTCTTCTGAATCCAGTTCGAACTTCTGGCAGTTCCCTGTTGATGTATGGTTGCAGTCATTTTTTAATTATCTTTTGCAAAATTTTGCTTGGTTGTTGTTGTTAGTTGCCGTTGAGTCAATTTTGACTCACGGCACACTCGTGTGTGCAGAGTAAAACTGCTGCATAGGGTTTTCAAGGCTATGACCTTCTGGAAGTAGAGCACCAGGCCTCTGGGTACGTTCAAACTGCCAACCTTCCAGTTAGTAGTCAAATGCTTAACTATTTGTGTCACCCAGGGATCTGAAAATTTGCTAGCTTGTAATATTAATAATATCATTTTATAATTGTCACATTCATTTTGATTACATTTCTTTGGAATGGGCATGCATATGGATCTCTTCCAGTTGGTTGGCCAGGTCTTTCAAATTTCTTAAAATTGATGAGTAAGTGCTTCCAGTATTGCATACATTTGTTAAAGCATTTCAATTGGTATTCCATAAATTCCTGGAGTCTTGTTTTTCGTCAATGCCTTCACTGCAGCTTGAACTTCTTCTTCAATATACTAATCTACCTCTGATTCTGATACTCTACTTTCATCATCATATTTCCTTTTCTGATTCTTTTAAGGTCCCTTCAATCACACCGGGCCCGCCTGGATAATTCAGGATAATCTCCCCATCTCAAGGTCCTTAATTTCATTACATCTGCAAAGTCCTTTTTATCCTGTAAGGTCACATATTCATAGGTTCTGGGATTAGGATGTGAATATCTTTGAGGGGAACTTTACTTTGCCTATCTCAACCCTCATCTCACTATCTTTTCCACTGCAGTAGATTAATAAGTAGCCAGAGAAAAATTGGAGCTAAGGTCAATTGGTTTGGAAAATAGGGTTAAGGAACCCATCTGCCACAGCCGGAGTTATACCCTAAGCTTGATTGTGTTCACATTTCCTAGAAATGAAGCTGTAAATGTGAGAATATACAGGTTTTCTGTACGTGAATAAAGAGGCAGGGTTTGAAATTACATACAACTAATTTTCCCAAGAGGTAAACTTGCCATAAAATCACTCATGCAAACACAGAGGGCCTATAAATTGAGTTCACACACTTGTGTGTGCTTTCTGGATGCAGGTGGGCTGTAATCCAAAAGCCTGAATCACAGAACCATGGAATATAAAATCTGGAAAGGACTTCAAACAGCGGCTAATCCAAGCCTTTAATTTTTCAAGTGAGAAGACTGAGGCCCAAAGAAGGGAAATGATCCACCTCAGGTCAAACATGGGTTTGTGGCAGAGTGAGAACTGGAACGTAGTCCTCACTACTGTGTCCAGTTTTACCAAACTAAGCTGTCATTCTGGGGGACAAGGTGGGCTTTTTTGAGTCCCTTAAATCATATGATGTAGATTACCACTTCCTCTAGCTGGTCATTAGGCGAGCCACTATACTCGAATTTTCTACAGTGTCCCCAGAGGGAACTCAGATCAGTTACACATTACAGCAATATAGATCAACCCTTTCAAAGTACAATGGAGTCTGCTGGCCAGAAGTGGTGGTTGGGAATAAAAAGTGAGTCAGTTCTCTTGGAGTAAATGAAGTATTGGGCATGACTGTTCACAAAGAATAAGGAAAAGATGAGGCTTAGCAGCCAGCACTGTATTCTAGGTGTCCAGGAGGAGAAAAACTCACCACAAGAGAGCTGATTCTTTTGCTGTTTCTAAGGGGTGCAGTGGCATTGATTGAAATTTTTGCTCAAGGATCCTGAATTCAATATAAAAAAAGGAATTAATGAACAGAAGATAGAAGAAGGCAGATATTTGGCTATTTAATACAAGGATAAGTCATCCAGAGGTGGGATAAGCTATCTTGGGAGACAATGAGCTTTCAGCTACTGGATGTATCTAAGCAGAGTTTGTATAGCCACTTGAAAATAATGCTGTAGGTGGATTTGGGAGTTTTCAGGTTTTATATGCCAGGAACTCTTTCTTCAAATGAAAGTATACATGATTGTTTCACCCAAAATGTAAAACATGTAACATAGTTCATTTAAATCTCTGTAAGGCAACCTGATCTGAAAGCGAACACCCACCATGCCTTCAGAGACCTCCTTTTGCTTACTATTCTTCTAACCCAAGGTACCCCAAGAGGATTTGGGGATCAAGTGCTACAGGTATAAGCCTGGACCAGTTACAAAGGGTTTGATTAGAACAGAACAGAAACTGACAGTGACCTACACACAGGCCCTTTGGGAACAAGCTTGATGACCTAACAGTTAAACTATCAAGAGCAATCAAGCCAACCTTAAAACTTGAAACACACTACTTAAGTCATCTTCCTAGACATGAATGTTAGAAATGCAGCTGTTTTCTAGTAGGAGTTTTCTGACCATAAGGCCTTGCTCAAAGGCTGTCTTACTCATTGTTTCATTCATCGTTCATGAATTCATTTATCTAGCAAATATTTATTCAGTACCAGCTCTATGTTAAACTCTGTGCTAAGCTCTGAGGCTACAATGGGGAGCAAGAAACATGAGATACTTGATCTCGCAGAACTTCTGTTGTAAGCTGTGAAGACAATTTCAATAAAAAAATTTATTTCAATAAACAACAAGCAATTTCAATAAACTGTGTTTAACATTACAGAGTGTACTGGAAGCACATGGCAAACACACCTAACCCAGAAGCACAGGGAGTCAAGGAACTTTCTCATAGGGGAAGAGACTTCTAAGCTGACACCTGAAAGGCTAGTGGGAGGAAGAGTAGGGAGAAGAGTATTTGAGCCAGATTGAAGAGTATATAAGAAAGTCTGGAGGTAAGAGAGAGCACATATCACCTTGAAAAACTGACAGACTGAGAGTACTCTGGCACGGGTAGAGCACAGATTAGAGGTACAAAAGGGCAAGCTGTGACCCAGAAAGATGAAAAGAGGCCAGGTCACAAAAGGCCTTGTAGGCCATAATAACCAGTTTAATGTTTATCCTAGTGAAAATGAGAAGCACTAAAGGTCTTTTTTTAAAAATATAATAGTTCTGAATTTTTTTTTAATGCATCGCAATATAAAGAAGAAAAGAAAAGTGGGCCTATACACACTTCCCAGATAACACATGATAACGTTTTTATAAGAAAAAGAATAAAGTAATTCACTTACGAGGTTTGTAAATTCAAACAGTCCAAAATGAAAAATGAAAGTAACCCTCTCCCCAACCAGGTCACTCTTCCCAAAGAAAACCACTGTTATGAAAAGAATACTTTCATGATTATTTCCAGAGGCAAAATTCCCTATATCTCATGTAAAAAACAAAAACAAAAACATATATATATATATATATGCACAAACAGAAGTAATCACAAGTTGTACACTCTCCTACACTTTGCTCTTTACCCAATAATATTTCTTGGAAATCTTTCCACATGTGCATTCACAAAAAAAGGAACATTTCATCAATTTGAGTGTCTTCCTTACTCAGGGGCCCTGTTAATCTCTGTATCATACCGGTTTCTGTCAGTAATGGAAACACTGCTGGAGGGTTTTAAGCAATGGAGCTATACAATCACGTTTGTGTTTCGAGAAGAATAATGTTGGCTGTTAGGTGAACAGAGTATTGTGGGGAGCAAGAGTGGATTCAGAAAGAACCATGAGGAGGATATTGCAGTGGTCCAATTAAGAGATGGCAGAGGAGATCAAGAGAAGTGTATGGATTCAAAAGATATTTAAGACATAAATTTGACAAGATTCAGGTGTGGAGAGGGAGGAAGAACACAGAAATGTAAAATGACACTCAGGTTTGTGGCCTGAGAAATGGGAATGGACAGGATGTTGATGTCATTTAGTCATTTATGAAGCTCATCTTGACACCCACTCATTGAAAATGACCCCTCTCTCTCCTCTGAAATGTTCACTTTGTATGGACCCCTTTGCTCACACTTATAATGTCCATTTATGTACAGATAAAAGACTTTATTCATGTTCTTGTTTTATGCTTCTAACTTGCTGTGTGCTCCTTAGTAGTGAAGGAGGGGTAGGCAGGTGTGAGGAGAGCAGAGGAAGTTAGAAAAAGGAGACTAGCCTTGGCTGAGCACTTATTAAGTGACAGGTGCTGCACTAAGCCCTTTTGCAGACATTCTTCTATTTTATTTTCACAGCTCCATTTTATAGATGACAAAACTGAGGCTCAGAGACCTCAAGTGACTTTCCCAAGGTCACACATGTTAGGGAGAGACAGAGCCAGGATTCAAATCTGCCTGTCTGTGCCCAGAGCCCACATCAGGAAGCCACATGAGAAAGAAAATAAAGGAGAGTTGGGAGGAGGAACTGATGCCATTTATAGAGCTACCTCAGGCAGGCAGTCAGGACATGTTAACTGAAGGAGGGGTAGCAGGGACATTCACCCAGACAGGCGAGAAAGGTCTGGGGTAAAGGGAGTGGGCAAATAGGTGTTGGGAGGGTTCTCAGGGAGACTTCACATGAATGAGGGGTGGCTGAAGGAAATATACTTTTGGCCTGAAGACAGGGAGGATCAGGAACTCAAGAAACAGTGTGTAGAGGTAGGGGAAAGCCTCAGACCGGGAGGCCCTTACAGCAGTTGTTCTCAAAGTGTGGTCCTCAACACAGCAGTATCTACATCACTTGGGAACTTGTTAGAAATGTAAATTCCAGACCTCATTCCATATTTAGTGATGCAGAAACTCGGTGTCTTAATAAACCCTCCAAAGGATTCCAGTGCATGGCCAATTTTGAGACACAGTAGCTTGGAGGACTGAAGAAAGCAGCAAGTAGAATGCAAGAACCAGAATTCAAAAACCAGACAGTGTCCTCAGAGAGAGCCCAAGACAGTCACACATCGCAGCAATGCAGAACAACCTTTTCAAAGCACGGTGGAGCCTACTGGCTAAAAGTTGTGGTGGAGAATGAAATGAGAGGGCTGTGCATTCAGAGGTGTGGTCTCTGGGGGAAGACCTCTTCTTCTCTGCACGCTTCCACCTTTTCCCAGATGCCTCATTTTTAAGAAATGCTAAGGTCAAGCTCATCAGAGGAGCCTGAGATAAAGAAGATATGCTGGCTGAGCCAGGGAACTCTGGGCATTGCCCACGGATTTTTATTTTCACCAGATACCTGATAATGTCACTAAAATTCACTGTGGGAAAGATGAGAAGGAAAATGACATTTATTGAGGATCCCTAACATGCTAAGCTACCACTCATCTTTCAGTTTGTCATACTGTGGTGGCTTGCAGTGTCACCTATGGTGGACCGATTTCAGCGGAGCTTCCAGACGAAGACACATTAGGAAGAAGGATCTGGCAATATACTTCTAAAAAAAATTTAAAAATTGGCCAGTGTCTGCAACAGAACATTGTCTGATATAGTGTCAGAAGATGAGCCCCTCAGGTTGAAAGACACTCAAAATCTGACTGGGGAAGAACTGCCTCTTCAAAATAGAAAAAAAAAATTGTTGAATAGATTCCAACTCATAGCTACCCTATAGGGCAAAGCAGAGTTGACTTTAATGACGTGGATGGAGTAAAGCTATCGAGACCTTCATCTGATGATGTGGCATGACTCAAGATGAGAAGAAACAGCTGCAAGCATCCATTGATAATTGGAATGTGGAATGTACGAACTATGAATCTAGGAAAATTGGAAGTTGTCAAAAATGAAATGGACCACATAAAGAAGGATACCCTGGGTATTAGTGAGCTGAAATGGATGAGTATGGGCCATTTTGAATCAGACAATCACATGGTCTACTATGCTGGGAATGACAAAATGAAGAATGGTATCGCATTCATCATCAAAAAAAAAAAAAAAAAGTCAAGAACTATCCCAAAGTACAAAACTGACAGTGGTAGGATCATACCCATATGCCTACAAGGAAGATCAGTTAATACCACTATTATTCAGATTTATGCACCAATCACTAATGCCAAAGATGAAGAAATTGAAGATTTTTACCAACTTCTGAAGTCAGAAATTGATCAAACATTCAATCAAGATGCATTGATAATTACTGGCCTTAGGAATGCAAAAGTTGGAAACAAAGAAGGAACAGTACTTGAAAAATATCGCCTTGGTGATAGAAACAACGTAGGAGATTGCATGATAGAATTTTGTAAGACCAACGACTTACTCATTGCAAATGCCTTTTTTCAAGAACATAAACGGTGACACTACACGTGGACCTCACCAGGTGGAATACACAGGAATCAAATCAACTACATCTGTGGTAAGAGACAATGGAAAAGCTCAATATCAGTCAGAACAATGCCAGGGGCCAACTGTGGAACAGACCACCAACTGCTCATATACAAGTTCAAGCTGAAGCTGAAGAAAATTAAAACAAGTCCACAAGAGCCAAAGTATGACCTTGAGTGTATCCCACTTGAATGTAGATACCGTCTCATGAATAGATTTGACACATTGAATATTAATGACTGAAGACCAGGCGAGTTGTGTGATGACATCAAGGACATCATACACGAAGAAAAAAAAGGTCATTAAAAAGACAGGAAAGAAAGAAAAGACCAAAGTGAATGTCAGAAGAGACTCTGAAACTTGCTCTTGAACATAGAGTAGTTGAAGTGAATAGAAGAAAGGATGAAGTAAAAGAGCTGAACAGAAGGTTTCAAAGGGCGGGTGGAGAAGGCAAAGTATTATAATGAAATGTGCAAAGACCTGAAGTTAGAAAACTAGAAGGGAAGAACAAGCTTGGCATTTCTCAAACTGAAAGAACCAAAGAAAAATTCAGGCATCGGGTTGCAATATTGAAAGATCCTATAGGCAAGATATTGAACAACATAGGAAACATCAAGGGAAGATGGAAGGAATACACAGAGTCACTGTACCAAAAAGAACCAGTTGGTGTTCAACCATTTCAGTAGGTAGCTTATGATCGAGAACTGGTGGTACTGAAGGAAGAAGTCCAAGCTGCACTGAAGACAGTGACAAAAAACAAGGCTCCAAGAATTGACGGAATACCACTTGAGACATTTCAGCAAATGGATGCAATGCTAGAAACACTCACTTGTCTATGCCAAGAAATTTGGAAGACAGTTACCTGGCCATCTGACTGAAAGAGATCTATATTTGTGCCCATTCCAAAGATAAGTGATCCAATAGAATGCAGAAATTATAGAACTATGTCATTAATATCACACTCAAGTAAAATTTTGCTGAAGATAATTCAAAAACAGTTGCAGCAGTACATGGACAAAGAACTGCCAGAAATTCAAGCCAGATTCAGAAGAGGACATGGAACGAGGCATATTACTCTGATGTCAGATACAACTTGGCTGAAAACAGAGAATACCAGAAAGATGTTTACCTGTGTTTTATTGACTATGCAATGGCATTCGACTGTGTGGATCATAACAACTTATGGATAACATTGTGAATAATGAGAATTCCAGAACACTTGATTGTGCTCATGTGGAACCTGTACATAGACCAAGAGGCAGTCATTTGAACAGAGCATGGGGATGATGCCTGGTTTAAAGTCAGGAAATATGTGCATCAGGGTTCTATCCTTTCACCTTACTTATTCAATCTGTATGCTGAGCAAATAATCCAAGAAACTGGACTATATGAAGAAGAACAAGGCATCAGGATTGGAGCAAGACGCATTAACAACCTCTAATATGCAGATGACACAACCTTGCTTGCTGAAAGTGAAGAGGACTTGAAGCACTTACTGAGGAAGATCAAAGACTACAGCCTTCAATATAGATTACGCCTCAACATAAAGAAAACAAAAATCCTCACAACCAGACCAATAAACAACATCAGGACAACAGGAGTAAAGATTGAAGTTGTCAAGGATTTCATTTCACTTGGATCCACAATCAACGCCCATAGAAGTAGCAGTCAAGTAATCAAACCACACATTGCATTGGACAAATCTGCAGCAAAAGACCTCTTTAAGTGTTAAGAAGAAAACATGTCACTTTGAGGTCTAAAGTGAGCCTGACCCAAGCCATGGTGTTTTCAATCTCCTTAAATGCATGTGAAAACTGAACAATGAATAAGGAAAACGGAAGAAAAATTGATGCCTTTGAATTACCGTGTTGGCAAAGAATGAATCTGTCTTGGAAGAAGTACAGCCAGAATGCTCCTTAGAAGCGAGGCTGGTAAGACTTCATCTCATGTACTTTGGACATGTTATCAGGAGGCACTAGTCCCTGGAGAAGGACATCATGCTTGGTAAACGGTCAGCAAAAAAGAGGAAGACCCTCGACGAAATGGATTGACACAGGGGCTGGAACAATGGGCTCAAACAGCAACAATTGTGAGGATGGCACAGGACCCGGCAGTGTTTTGTTCTGTTGTACACAGGGGTCGCTATGAGTCGGAACCAACTGGACGGCAGCTAACAAGATCAACATGCTAAGCACTGTGCTAAGAGTTCACATACATGCCAATTTATTTAATCCTCACAATATTCCAATCATGCAATATTCCCCTTTTGCCAATGAGGTTTTTAGAGGATTAGAGAAGTTAACTGACTTGCCCAAGGTCACACAGCTCAGAAGAAGCAATCCAGGATACAAACGCTGATCTTTCTGAGTCCAAACCCATTCTACTCACACTAGACATGAGGGTTCTTGTGATCCACTCATCTTTGTAGCCACCCCTGGGTCACGCCCTTGTGATGTCCAGAGATGGGTAACCTGAAAATATAGATTGAGCAAATGAATAAATGAAAGGATGGGTTAATAACAGAACTTAAAACTTGAAGTTCCCTTAAGGACATTCTGGTCTTGTGCTTTTCTAACCTGCTCTCAGTGCAATGGGGTTCTTTGCTGGTGCCTCAGAATTAACCACATTTTCTGATAGGGCAGACATACTAAGTGGGCAGGTCTCTACTTCCCCTCAGCCCTGTCCATTTTCTTTCTGCCTCTCTGCCTTACTTAGAATAGCTCCACTTTTCCCTTTCATAGATATTGGGTGTTTACTATAAGATTCTGGTCAGGGAAAGAGTTCTGCTTCTAAAATAATCTTAAAACTAAAAATCTAGACCATGTTCTCCATGTGAGAGGTGAAGGAAATGAGCCCCAGAAAGGCAAAATGACTTGTCCAAGATCATACAACTCTTTAGTAGCATAAACCAAACCAAACCCATTGCTTGTGAGTCAATTCTGACTCATAGCAACCCTATAGGACAGAGTAGAACTGCCCCGTAGTGTTTCCAAGGAGTGGCTGGTGGATTCAAACTGTCAACCTTTTGGTTAGTAGCCGAGCTCTTAACCACTGTGCCACTAGGGCTCAGCCAGGATTCTTGAAATATTGTTCCATTTCATCATGAATTAATAAAATTTATTTTGTTAAGAATGAGGAAGAAAAATAAGGATTTATTTCTTTATTAAATATTAAAAATAATAACTGTCATTTTTGAGTTTTTACTATGTGCCAGGCACTGTGCTAAACACTTCATATGTATAATCTTGTTTCAATTGCCATAATAGCATAATAGGTACTATTATTATGTCTATTTTACATAGGTGAAAACTGAGTTTTAGAGAGGTTTAGTGACTTGTACAAGGGGCCCTCATGATGCAGTTATTAAAGCGCTCAGCTGCTAACCAAAAGATCAGCAGTTCAAACTCACCAGCTGCTCTTCAGAAGAAAGATGTGGCAGTCTGCTTCGGTAAAGGTTTCAGCCTTGGAAACCCTGTGGGTCAGTTCTACTCTGTCCTATAAGGTCTCTATGAGTCAGAATCAACTAGACGGCAATGTGTTTTTTGGGTTTAGTGACTTTTCCAAGGTCACACAATCAGGAAGTGGCAGAGTTGGAATTTCAATCCAGGATTCCAGTTTCCACACTCTTAATCATGACGTTATATTGCAGATATCACCAAGTCTATAGCAGGGGTTGGCAAACTACAGCCATGGGTCAAATCTGGCCTGCCACCTGTTTTGTAAAGAAAGTTTTATTGGAACCTAGACATGCTTAACATGCTCCAGTGGCAGAGTTGAGTAGTTATGACAGAGACTGTCTTCTGAGAAGCCTGAAATATTTACTAACTGGACCTTTATAAAAAAAAGTTTGCCAGCCACTGGTCTATAGGCATCAGCATAAAACATGGCAAGAGGTGGGGGGTTGAGCCCTTGAAATAGTCCCCAGAAATGTGCCCAGGGTAGGCAGGAGAGGTGAGCACTCAGGTGTTTGATGTGCCCTCTCAGTGAAATTGCTGAATGGATACAAGCCCAGAAACCTTGCCTAGCTGGCCTCCTGCAGCCTTCACTGTGTTGACTCAAGTGAGTCTATACATCCTTTTTCTTATTGTCCTTCATGAGTCAGAGCAGAGGTCTTAATCCTTCCCCTCCCTGTCATAAATGCTTTACAGCATTTGGACTTGGATCCCAGCTTAATGGGTTTGGTCCCCACCTTCCTTCTCTAGTGCCAAGGTCCATATCTGTGCTGGGTGGGGGAAGAGACAGATAACCCCAGGGTATGCCATGCTAGATCCAGCTTCCTATGATAGCTAGGCATTTCTGAGGGAGCTGACGCTGGCGGCTCCTCCCTTCTCCCCACTGGTGTTTCCATTTGGCTTGGTCCAGATTGCAATCCTTAAGTATCTGGGCACCCTTAATCACCTCCAGTGGTTTATGACCCAGACTTTGCCCTACCATCTCAGTCTTCTGCAAGTTTTCCTCCTTGGATACTGCTCCAGATGCTTTAAAGCCAGGAGAGGAAAATGTGTTAAGCCCGCCTGGAGAAGAGCATCTGTTCCTAGCCAAGATCTCCTCATCACAAAGTAAGACTATTAGGCAGTAGAACTGCCATCATACCTTGTCCCCTTCCTATCTCTGGACATGGTGGGTAATTGAAATTCTTTCTGAAGAAGTATTAAACTTTTAGCCTTTTCTCGACAGATTATCCCCCACTCCTTCTCTCCTTATACTTTGCATCTTTGAAAACTCTTTTTTCTTCCACTCTTAACATCTAGAATTTACCTTCTTCACGGAATCATAGATATGCAAATTGACAGAGCTGAGAGGGCCTGTATTTAGTTTAAGGCCGTCATTATACATATGGAAAGACTAAAGCCCAGAGAACATAAGGGTCTGGGCCAAAGACGCATAGCTGATTACTGCCAGAGCAAGTGGGGCTGGAACATAGATTGCTTATTAGTTCTTTTTCACTACCCTCTCTTTCCAGCAGGGAATTACTTTGGCTTTAAACAAATCCAGACTCCAGTTTCACCTGAAGTTTTAGGGCCCATTTTGCTATTATTTTTTTTTAGTTTAGTTCTTTTTTTTTAATATTTCCTATTCTTTTAATAGTTTTCAGGCTGTTTAACTTTGTTAATCCGGCTGTCTTCTAGCTACATCTGATCTCCTCAGATGGGAAATGTAAGTAATGCAGAGTTAATGTATATTAAAAAAGAAAAACTAACAGTGACTGGTGAAGAGTGGACACTCAATAATTGTGAATTCTCTTCTCCCATCTAAAAAGGACTACGCATTTCTCCCCTAAGCAGCACACTGTGGTGGTTAAGAGTCTAGACAGGCTCCGTAAAATTACCCACTTGAACAAGTTACTTCCCCTCTCTGGCTTTCCTTAGTGGTAAAATAGGGAGAGTTAAAGTATCCATCTCACAGGATAATCTTGAAGCTTAAATGAGAGAATGCATGTAAAGTGTGTAACACAGGGTTTGTCATATAGAAAGTTCTTTGTTTTATTACCGGTTTTATCATTCTCTATTATAAAGCAGCTGTGACCTCAGAATAACAGGCAGGGCTGACAACTATGATTCAGAACAAGAAGGGAAACATTTTGTGGGAATAAGGGCTCTTCTCATACATAGTAACCCTTGCAGAGGGCCCTATTGCCTTAAATGGGGTTGCCAGCAGCAGCCTATGAGCTTTGGCTGGCCACACAGAGGGAGAATTCTTTTCCCCTTCTCGGCAGAGACGAGTTAGCAAGCTGTTGTTGAGTACCTGTCAGTCATTTTGAACTCATAGCGACCCCATGTGACAGAGTAGAACTTCCCCATAGGGTTTACTAGGCTGTAATTTTTACTGAATCAGATCACCAACCTTTTGGTTAGCAGCCCAGTGCTTGAACATTTGTTTCACCAGGGCTCTCAGCAAGCTGCAGTAACAGAAATGCAGCCCATCCCCTTGGAATTCCTCATGAGATCCTAACCAGGATTTGGAAAACACCTGGATATGGTCAAAGAACCATCCCAGGTTTTGTACAAAACCGGCCCAGAACCGAACATTCTAGTATTTCAGTTTCTGGAAAAGAGGGAACCCAACACCTTCCCCGCCACACTCTTCACTACAGTAAACCCTGCCAAATTGGAGCCCCTGACATAATTTCTGAGAAAGGCCCTGTGTCATGGATTGAATAGTGCCCTCAAAAAAATATGTGTCAATTTGGCTAGGCCATGATTTCCAGTATTGTGTGATTGTCCACCATTTTGTGATCTGATGTGATTTTTCTTATGCGTTGTAAATCCTACCTCTATGATGTTAATAAGGTGGGATTAGAGGCAGTTATGCTAATGAGGCAGGACCCAATCTACAAGATTAGGTTGGGTCCTAAGCCAATCTCTTGAGATATAAAACAGAGAAGCCAGCAGAGAGACAGGGGGACCTCATACCACCAAGAAACAAGAGCCAGGAGAATAGCATGTCCTTTGGACCCTGGGTTCCTGGGCTGAGAAGCTCCTTGACCGGGCAGGATTGACGACAAAGACTCCCTCCAGAGTCAACAGAGAGAGCCTTTCCCTGGAGTTGGTACCCTGAATTCTGATTTCTAGCCCCCTAGATTGTGAGAGAATAAATTTCTCTTTGTTAAAGCCATCTACTTGTGGTATATCTGTTATAGCAGCACTAGATAACCAAGACACCTTGTAAACCAGGATACTGACTAAGCAAGGTTGGCTGGCTCAGGCTAGGGTCTGCAGTTCATTATTACTGGGCCACTGACATGAATATGGAAGTTTTTTCCCTAGCAAAAGTAAGCTTTCTTTCCTATTTTTCCAAATGCTATCTCATCTGCCTTCCTTTGCAAAAACCTTTGTTCAGCTGGGATTAGGGGAGTCCTAGGCCACAGGGAGAAAAAGTCAGTGGCTGAGAAGTTGGAGGAAGTTTGCCTGGGGGTGAAGGGAAGTTAAAGGAGACTATAGACCTGTTTTTGTTTCTCTCCCCAAAATGCCCAGGACCACACTGGCTTAACTGCTTCAGGAACAATTTTGGAGTCATACAGAATAGTTAATTTTCCTGTTGAAATAGCATCTTGCTCATTTTCTGTCACACATTTGGGGGTTTATTGAGGCAGTGGATCTGAGGATTACATAAATGGGAGGTTCATATACTTTAAAATGACCAAGCTTGGTTTCCTATTTCTTTTTTGTTATTATTTTCTTTGATAACAGTTTTTTTAAATTGTACTTCAGGTGAAGGCTTAAAGAACAAATAGTTTCTCATGGAACAGTAGAACACATATTGTTTTATGACATTGGTTAAGAACCCCACATGTCAACCCTCTCCCTTTCTGAACTTTTTTTTTTTTTTTGGTGAAAGTATACATAGCCAAAGATACGCCATTTCAAAAATTTCAACATGCACAGTTCAGTGACATCGACTATGCTCTTCCGATTGTGCTGCTATTCTCACTTTAGATGAAGGTTTACAGATCAAAACAGTTTCTAATTAAACAGTTACTACACATGTTGCCCTATGACAATGGTTAACAACCTCACTACACATCAACACTGTCCTTACTCAACCTTGGGTTCCCTATCACCAGCTTTCTTGTCCCCTTCTGCCTTCTAGCCCTTGTCCCTGGACTGCTGTGCCTCATTAGTCCCATTTGGTTTTATGGGGCTGTCCACCTCCCGGCTGAACGGTGAACCTCGGAAGTGATTCACCACTGAGCTAAAAGGGTGTCTCAGGGCCATACTTTTGGGATTTCTCCAGTCTCCTTTAGGCCAGTAAATCTGGTCTTTTTTTGTGTGTGTTAGAATTTTGTTCTACATCCTTCTCCAGCTCTGTCCAGAACCCTCTGTTGTGATCCTGGTCACAGCAGTCAGTGGTGGTAGCCGGGCACCATCTAGTTGTACTGGTCTCAGTCCGGTGGAGAAATTGGAAGCTGTGGTCCATTAGTTCATCGCACTAATCTTTTCCTTGTATCCTGTTCTCTTCATTCTCCCTTGCTCCCAAAGGGATGAAACCAGTGGAGTATCTTAGATGGCTGCTCACAGGCTTTTAAGACCTCAGATGCTACTCACCAAGGTAGAATGTAGAACATTGTCTTTATAAACTGTGTTATACCAATTGAGCTAGATGTTCCCTGAGACCCTGGTCCCCACAGCCCTCTGCCCAGCAATTCAGTCCCTCAGGGAGTTTGGATGTGTCTAGGGAGCTTCCATGACCTTTCCTTGTACAAGTTGTGCTGGTTTCCCCATTACTGTGCACTATCTTACGCTTCACCCAAGATACCACTTATCTATTGCCTATTTAGTATTTCCCCCCACCCCTCACATCCCTGGTAACCAACAAAGATTGTTACTTTTTGTGTGTGAAGTTTTTCATGGGTTTTTACAATAAAGGCCTCATA
>NW_004444022.1:1727187-1734562 GCF_000243295.1 Trichechus manatus latirostris | reverse complement strand
CTTTAGGTCTTCTGTATCTTTGCTAAGTTTCTTTTTAGTTGTTCTGTCCTTTACTTAGAGTGCTGTGTTAAAATCTCCTACTATTATAGTGGAACTGTCATTTTGTCTTTTCACTGTTGTTAGAGTTTTTTTTATATATTTTGGAGCCCTGTCATTGGGTGCGTAGATGTTTATTATGGTTATGTCTTCATGATGGATCATCCCGTTCATCATTATATAGTGTCCTTCTTTGTCTTTTAAGGTGGATTGTGTTTTAAAGTCTATTTTATCTGAGATTAGTGTTGCCACTCCTGCTCTTTTTTGGTAGTTGTTAGCTTGATATATTTTTTTCCAACCTTTGACTTTTAATAAATTCATGTCTTTGTTTCTAAGGTATGTCTCTTGTAGACAGCATATTGATGGGTCCTGTTTTCTATCCATTCTGTCACTCTCCATCTCTTTATGGGTGCATTGTATCCATTTACATTCAGTGTAATTATTGATAGACGTGAATTTGTTGCTGTTATTTTGTAGGGCTTTTTTTTGTGGTGCTACTTTTCTTTGTTCTTCTTACTCTCCTGTGCTGAATTACTTTTGTTTGTGGATTTTTTTTCATTTCTTTTGTTTTTGTAGGTTTTGTTTTTACTCAGACTTTATGTTTTTCATCTTTATTTTTATGAGTATGTATGTTAACTTTCTTTGTGGTTACCGTGAAATTTACCCTTATTTTTCTAAGTTTGAAGCAGTCTATTATTACTTGGTATTGCCTTGCCTTCCTCTCCATTAGAAGGTTCTATACCTACACCATTTATTCCCTCTTTTATTGTTCTGATGTTGTTGTCCTTTACTGATTGACTGCTCTGATTCCCTGTTGTATTTCTTTTGGTTTTGGAAGGTCCTTGAGAGTTCATTTCCTAGATTGCTATCTGGCTTTTACTATCCTGCCTCCTAGATTCTGCCTGTGAGCTGAAGTTGTTTGTTCTCAGATCTAAGAACTCCGTTTAATAATTCTTTTAAGTTTGGTTTGGGTTTTACATATTCCCATAATTTCTGTTTATCTGGAAATGTCCTAATTTGACCATCATATCTGAACAAAAGTTTTGCAGGATATATTATTCTGCGATGGCAATTTTTTTCTTTCAAGGTTTTATATATGTCATCCCATTGCCTTCTTGCCTGCATAGTTTCTGCTGAATATTCTGAGCTTAGTCTTATTGTTTCTCCTCTGTATGTGACTTTTTGTTTTTCACGAGCGGCTCTGAGGATTTTTTGTCTTTGGTTTGGGGGGTGTGATTATGATATGCCTTGGTGATTTTCTTTTGGGGTCTATCCTATATGGGGTTCTTTGAGCTTATTTGATGGCCAGATTTTCATCTTTCATGATATTGGGAAGTTTTCTGTCAGCAGTTCTTCAATGATATTCTCTGTGTTTTCTGTTTTCTCCCCTTGTTCTGGAACTTGGATCACTTGAAAATATTTGGTTTTGATTGTATCCCACATAACTCTCAGGGTCTCTTCATTTTTCTTTCTTCTTTTTTCTGAGTGTTCCTCAAACAGAGTTGTATCCGAGTGTTTGTCTTCAATTCCACTGATCCTGTCTTTCACCATTTCAAATCTGCTCCGCAGCCCTTCTATGACCTTGTCCATTTCTGAAATATTGTTTATCTTTTGGATTTCTAATTGTTGTTTTTGTATAATTTCTAGTTGTGAATTTATTTGGCATTTTGTTCCTGAGTTGTTTTCTTCAAATCTTCCAATTTTTGTCTGTATTTTCCATGAATTTGTCTGCCTTTTCCATGAATTTGTCTATTTTTTCCTCATTTTTGTCTGATTTTTGCTTCAACTCTTGGATAATTTTGTGTATTAGAGATTTGAATTTCCTATCAGGTAGTTCTAGTGCTTTTTCTTCCACTGTAAAGTCATCTGGTGTTTTATTTTGGAAGTCTACTGGAACCATCCTGTCCTGTTTTTGTAAAATGTTTTGATACTGTCTCCTGTCTTTGGGGCATTCAGTAGTTATTTTTCTCATTTATTGATTTTAGAGTTTTTGTTTTGTCCTTTTTTTGTTTGGCTATGTCTGAGCAGGTGGGCTGTGTGTTCTTTGTTGTTTGTTTGTCTGTGGGTGTGATACTTTTCTCTTCCTTCTCCAATTGGCAGGGTCAGTCACTCAGTTATGGTACAGCAGGGCACGTCTAGGTGAAGAGGAGTTACTGGCACGGGCTATTTGTAGCACTAACTAAAGGTACCAGGGAAGTTTGGTAATCAGTGCAGGGCAGGTTCTGGTAGGCTGTGCCTGTGCTGCTTCATGGTGTAATGTTAAGTGCATGGTGCAGGTAGGGAGGATGTAGGGGGAAGATTGTTATGTGTGGAGGTAAGATGGATATGGGAGAGGAGAAAGGAACAGGAGGAGCCAAAAACATACAAACAAATAAAAAAGAGTGTTAGAGGAGCTTGCCGTTGGAGTGGAGAGATGAGAAACTATGAAGTGGAGAAAAACAAAAAGGGGAAGAAGAAGAAAAAAAAGAGTAGAAAAGAATGAATAAATAATAATAGAAAAGGAAAAAGAACAGCAAAGCTCCCAGGGATCCCACCGGTGTGGCTATGAGGTCTGGGGAAGTTGTTCTCAGGTGTTGCAGTACTGCCTGGCTAGAAGGCGTAGAGTTATTCAGTGTCGGGTATTCAGGGAACAGGAAGAGAAGGAAGGTATAGAGATGAGAAACTGAGTAATGAAGGAAGACCAAAAGGGAAAAGGAGGGAAAAGAAAACAAAACAAATTAAAAAAAAAAAGAAAAGCCCCCCCAAAAAACAGAAAAAAAAAAAACACAAAAAAAGAAATGCCCTCAGGGATCCCTCTGTGAGTCTGCACAAGCCGAGGGGGTAGGTCTCAAGCTATGCAGCACCGCCTGGCCAGAAGGGGCTCCCAACTCAAGAAAAGGAAAAGAAAACAAACAAACAATTCAAAACAAACAAACTATAGCCCCGGGATCCCACCAGCGTGGCAGCCCAGACCAGGAAGCAGTTCTACCCTCTAGCAGAGCTCCGCAGCCCCTCAGGAAGAAGCAAAAATGGCACACGGAGCCAGGTATTTGAGTGAAAGGAGGGGGAGGTTCTCAGAGGTAAAGAAGAAATCAAAGGAAGCAGAAAAAAAACAACACCAGCAGCCAACAAATGGCACTCAGGGAGCCGGCCAGTGCAGCAGGGTGGAATCCAAGCAGCTGATGCTTCCCGGATAAGAGACTGTGGCCATGGGAAGCAGAGGAGGCCGAGTGGGGATGAAGAAGGGTAGGGGGTGGGAAAGCATATACCACAAATTACCAGTTGTTTTGTCTTCTGCTGGAAACTCCGTGGAAATGCTGTCTCTTAACCCCCATATTTGCTGGTCTCTGATAGGAGTCCAAGATGGCAGATCCCTGCTGCGTTAGCTGGTACGGAACCTCTGCATGAATCTCTCCTCGCTCTCCATTCTCTGTCAGTTTTCTCAGTCCATTTGGTGCTTGGCTGAGTTCTTTATCTCTTCATTTGATGTTTTGGGGTCTCAGGATTGCTGGTTTCTCTTTTTGGGTTAGTTTTTTGGATCTTTGCTGTGGAGGGGCGGCGTGGTGCTTCTGCCTAGAGTGCCATTTTGCCCTGGTTTCATATTTTGAAAACCAGATTGGCACATAGTAGGCCAATAAATGATATCTGAACTAAGCTATCAGCTTAACATCTGAATTATTTCTTACTGTTGTTGTCAACATAGTGGAAATCTTTTAGAAAACTTAAGCTCAAATTCTGACTTTGCCAGTAACTGACTGCATGACTTTGAGCTAACACGTTCACCCCTTTGACCTCAGTTTCCTATATGTCACATCAGGAGGTTAAAGAATGATGATTTCTAAAGGCCTTTGTGGATGTATGTATCTATAGTTCATTCTGTTTTTTATTACTGAGCATCTATTATATGTCAGACTCTTTAATACAGGCTTGAATATCCATTATTTTGTTTGAGCCTCAAAACAATTCTATGAGATAAATATTCCCATTTTTTAGATGAGAAAATTGAGGCTTAGATCAGTAAAAATGTTTTGTTGAAGGTCACAAGCAAGAAATGGGATTTGAATCCAGGACTCTTATTTTCAAATCAATATGCTTTCTATGATGTCACAACTGGGATGTGAAGAAGTAAAGCAGTTAGCATACTAACTACAAACGTAAATATGTAGTGAAATCTTATTGCTCCAGGAATGGTCTGGTGATACTATGCTGGACACAATTGCAAGCTAGGAGGCCAAGAGCCTTAGGCTATAGTACTAGCTCTCAGGACTTCAGATGAGTCCCTTCCTCATTGGATCTCAATTTCCCCACCTCCGACATGCTAGGATATAGTGATAATGATTAAAGAAGAATTTAAATTGTACTTGTAGTTTCCAGAGACCTTTGGGGATGTCAACACACTCTCCATTTTCCCTCTCAACAAAGAAAGGTCTATGCCAACAGAAAGTGAGAAAAACACCATTTGGGAGCTATTTTGAGTCACAGAGGGAAGAGCCTCAAAGAACTAAGAAAACAGAGGACCAAAAGGTGAATTTTTTTGTTGTTATTGTTAGGAAGGCTGGCGATACTGGAGACATGGGTCCAAGGATAGTTCAGAATTCCTGTGTTCAGTTGAGGGAGCAACTCCAGCTCTACTCAAAGAGGGAGATGGAGGGAGGGATAAGAGCATTGGCAAATAAAAGGCACAACTTGCAAATTCTAGGGAAAACAGCTATGCAAATTCCGGTGGATAATGGGGATTAGGCCCTGGAGACACTGGGAGGACAAGAAGGTAAACAGTAAACTTAGAGGAGGCCTGACTTGATGCTGGCTGACTTTCTCCCCAGATTGGAGCAAAGTCTCAGTGTATTTTAACTAAGCTATCTTTACTTCCAAGTAGCCCAGGAATTTTCTCTCTTTCTCTTTCCCTTCCTTTGAGAGCCTGTCTTCTGCCTTCCTTTGTACATTTTCTAAGGACTCTTTCTTTTTTTTATTGTTGTAGTTTAAATGAAGTTTACATTTCAAGTTTGTCTCCCGTACAAAAATTTATACCTACATTGTTACGTTACCCTAATTGCTCTCACCATACTGTGACAACACACTCCTCCTTTCCACACCTGATTCTCCATGTCCTTTCGACCAGCTCCTAACCCTCTCTGCCTTCCTATCTCACCTCTGGACAGAAGCTGCCCATTTGGTCTCTTGTATCTACTTGAGCTAAGAGGCACACTCCTCACAAGTATCAATTTATGTCCCACAGTCCAGTCCAATCCCTGTCTGAAGAGTTGGCCTCCGAAATTGTTTTAGTTCTGGGCTGATAGAGAATCCAGGACCACTATTTCCCTGGTTCCTCCAGTCTCAGTCAGACCATTAAGTATGGTCTTCTTACTAGAATTTGAATTCTGCAACCCACCTTTCTCCTTCTCCACCTGGGACTCTCTGTTGTGCTCCCTGTCAGGGGGGGTCATTGGTGGTAGCCAGGCACCATCGAGTTCTTCTGGTCTCAGGCTGATGAAGTCTCTGGTTTATGTGACTCTTTCTGTCTCTTGGGCTAATACTTTCCTTGTGTCTTTGGTGTTCTTCATTCTCCTTTACTCCAGGTGGTTGGGAACCAATTGATGCATCTTAGATGGCCGCTTTCAAGCTTATAAGACCCCAGAAACCACTCACGAAAGTAGGATGCAGAACATTTTCTTAATAAGCTTGCTTATGCCAATTGACCTAAATGTCCCCTGAAAGCATGGTCTCCGGACCCCTACCTCTGCTATTCTGTCCCTCAAAGTGTTTGATTGTATTCAGGAAACTTCTTAGCTTTGGTTTAGTCCAGTTGCGCTGACTTCTCCTGTAGTGTGTGTTGTCCTTCCCTTCACCTAAGATAATTCTTATCTACTATCTAGTTAGTAAATAACACTCACTCTCCCTCCCCACCTTCGTAACCATCAAAGAATGTTTTCTTCTGTGTTTAAACCTTTTCTAGAGTTCTTATAATAGTGGTCTTGCACAATATTTGTCTTTCTGAGACTGACTAAATTCACTCAGCATAATAACCTCCAGATTCCTCCATGCTGTAAGATGTTTCATGGCTTCATCATTGTTCTTTATCGTTGCGTAGTATTCCATTGTGTGGCTATATCATAATTTGTTTATCCATTTGTCCGTTGCTGGGCACCTAGGTTGTTTCCCTCTTTTTGCTATCATAAACAGTGCTGCAATGAACATGGGTGTGCATACATCTATTCGTGTGATGGTTCTTATTTCTCTAGCATATAGTCCAAGGAGTGGGATAACTGGATCGTATGGTGCTTCTATTTCTAGCTTTTTCAGGAAATGCCAAATCAATTTCCAAAGTGTTTGTACCATTTTACATTCCCAGCAACAGTGTATAAGTATTCCAGTCTCTCCAACATTTATTATTTTGTGTGTTTTTTTTTTTTTTGGATTAATGCTAGCCTGGCTGGGGCAAGATGATATCTCATTGTAGTTTTGATCTGCATTTCTCTAATGGCTAATGATTGTGAGCATTTCTTCTTGTGTCTGTTAGCTGCCTGAATGTCTTCTATTGCGAAGTGCCAGTTCATATCTTTTCCCCATTTTTAATTGGGTTATTTGACTATCTATCTTGTAGAGATTAGATGCTGATCAGATTTGTTGTAGCCAAACATTTTTTCCCATTCTGTAGGTTGTCTTTTTACTCTTTTGGTGAAGTCTTTTGATGAGCATAAGTGTTTGATTTTTAGGAGCTCCCAGTTATGTCATTTCTCTTCTGGTGTTTGAGCCTTGTTACTTATGGTTCGTATTGTCTTTATGCCATGTATTAGGGCTCCTAGCGTTGTCCCTACTTTTTCTTCCATGATCTTTGTAGTTTTTGATTTTATATTTAAGTCTTTGATCCATTTTGACTTCCTTTTTGTGCATGGTGTGAGGTATGGGTCTTGTTTCAGTTTCTTGCAGATGGATATCCAGTTATGCCAGCACCTTTTGTTAAAGAGACTGTCTTTTCCCCCAGTTAATGGACTTTGGGCCTTTGTCAAATATCAGCTGCTCATAGGTGTAAGAATTTATGTTTGGATTCTCAATTCTGTTCCACTGGTCTATGTTTGTGTTATTGTACAAGTTCCAGGCTGTTTTGACTACCGTGGCAGTATAGTAGGTTCTAAAATCAGGTAGGTGAGGCCTCCCGCTTTGTTCTTCTTGAGTAATGCTTTTCTTATCCGGGTTCTTTTCCCTTTCTATATGAATTTGGTGATTTGTTTCTCCATCTCATTAAAAAATGCTGGTGGAATTTGAATCGGGATTGCATTGTATCTGCTTTGGGTAGAATTGACATTTTCACAATATTGAGTCTACCTATCCATGAGCAAGGTATGTTTTTTCACTTATGCAG
>NW_004444022.1:1709810-1725120 GCF_000243295.1 Trichechus manatus latirostris | reverse complement strand
TGACCCTTTAATCATTATATAGTGTCCTTCCTTGTCCTTTGTGGTGGATTTTACTTTAAAGTCTATTTTGTCAGAGATTAATTTTACCACTTCTCCTCTTTTTTGATTGTGGTTTTCTTGATATATTTTTCTCCATCTTTTGAGTTTTAGTTTGTTTGTATCTTTAGGTCTAAGATGTGTCTCTTGTTTGAAACATATAGACAGATCTTGTTTTTCTTTTTTCCATCCAATCTGCCACTCTCTATCTCTTTATTGGTGCTTAGTCCATTGACACATAGCATGCTTACTGACAGGTATTAATTTAGTGCTGTCACTTTGATGTCTTTTTTTGTGTATTGTTGACAGTCTCTTTGTTCCACTTAATTTTCTGTGCTGAGTAATTTTTCTTTATTTTTTTTCATCTTTTTCATTGTAGATTCTGTGTTTGCTGGATCTTTATATTTTTATACTTTTTTATTTTGAATTGTAGGATTTTTAGTTTCCTTTGTGGTTACCTTAATATTTACTCCTATTTTTCTAAGTTTATACCAGTCTTTTATTTCTTTATATCACCTTGACTTCCTCTCCATATGAAAAATCTTTCTCTACATTTTCTAGTCCCTCCTTTTGTTTTAATGTTGTCACCTTTTACATATTAACATCTTTTTCCCTATTTTCAGTTTTTTCACTTTGATATATGTTTGTGACTTCCCTATCTAGGTTGATATCTAGTTGCTCTGTCCTGTGTTCTTGTCTTGGGTTGTTATCTGATGTTACTGACTTTCTTACGGGATGACTGTCTTTAGTATTTCTTTTAATTTTGGTTTGGTTTTTGCAAATTCCCTAAACTTCTGTTTATCTGTAAATGCCCTAATTTTGCCATCATATTTGAGAGACAGTTTTGCTGGATATATAATTCTTGGCTGGTAGTTTTTTTTTTTTTTTTTCCTTCAAGGCTTTATATGTGTCGTCCGATTTCCTTCTTGTCTGCATGGTTTATCCTGAATAGTCTGAGTTTATTCTTATTGACTCTCCTTTGTAGATGACTTTTCATTTATCCCTAGCCACTCTTAAAATTCTCTCTTTTTCTTTGATTTTGGTAAGTTTGATTATAATATGTCTTGGTGACTTTCTTTTGGGATCTACCTTATGTGGGTTTTGATGAGCATCTTAGATAGATATCTTGTCATCTTTCACGATATCGTCGAAATTTTCTGCCAACAAATCTTCGACAATTGTCTCTGAATTTTCTGTTACCCCCCCCCCATTCTGGTGCTCCAATCACTCGTAGGTTATTCCTCTCGATAAAGTCCCACATTATTCTTAGGGTTTCTTCATGTTTTTAAATTCTTTTATCTGGTTTTTCCTCAAATAAGTTGGTGTCAAGTGCTTTATCTTCCATCTCACTAATTCTGACTTCAATTGCCTCAGTTCTGCTCCTATGACTTTCTATTGCCTTGTCTAATTCTGACATTTTATTGTTAATCTGCTGGATTTCTGATTGTGTCTCTCTATGAATTCTTGCAGCCTGTTAAATTTATCATTATGCTCTTCTCTAAGTTTTTTAATTTCCTCTATTGCGTGTTCTGAAGTTTGCTTAATTTCCTTCCTAATTTCTTGAAGAGTTCCGTACATTAATCTTTTCTATTCTACCTCCAGTAATTCCAAGAAATTTTCCTCCTCTGGAAAATTTCTAGACTCTTTATTTTCAGATCTTGCTGAAGCAATCATGGATTGCCTCTTTATGTGATTTGATATTGACTGTTGTCTTGGAGTGATCAATTAGTTATTGTATTTATTTCTTTTATGTTTGCTTACTGTGTCCTAGCTTCTAGTTTTGTTTTGATATGCCCAAATAGGCTGCTTGTATGAGCTAGTTTGATTATTGACACCTTTGATGCTCTAATGTCCTGTCACCAGGTGGTTAGGTCTGTTACTAAGTATGTGAGCTCAGAAGTCCGCCCACTCTCCCTGTATGGATTCAGCACTGGTGCCCAGGTAGCTAGCCACCAAGTGTGTGGGGTAGGCTCTCACCTACAGTCCTAGACAGGCATGGGTGATTGGTGTAAGCACAGGCATCTGGCTGCAGCAGAAGGACACACTCTGTGCAAGGCACGGGGCTGACGGCTGCCCCTTAGTGTCCAGGAGGAAGCTGTGTCCCTGTTCTGTAGAGCTTGTAGATGAGTGGGTTTTGTAGCCAGACTATGAGCACCTAATTCTGTTGGCTGTAGGGACTGGGGGGCATCTCTTATTCTTGGGCTCCTATTGCAGGTGGCTAGGTGGTGTGGGTGGAGCCACCAGTCCTTAGGCCTCTGACGTGGGTAGGTGAAGACCCTGCTTAATGGGCAGAACAGTGTTAAATGTCACAAACCTGCCACTTCACAGCTGAAATAGTTGAAGTTAGACTTCTGGTGTATACCCTGTTGTACTGCGGTAATGAGGGCCTATGCTGTTGAGATGGGCCTACACAAGTCTATGCAGGGAGAAAGGCATTCAGAGTCTGTGGATCCCTTATGCCTGTGCCTAGGCAAAGGAGCTGTGCCTACCCTGGGTTTCTGGCTTAGGTGAGCTGGCAGATTATTTTCTTCCCCTTTTTGTTAATTTGTTCACTCTCCAAGGCATAGAGAATGGCGCAGGGCATGAGATGGATCTTACTTCTGGCCCAGGGGACTCGGCAATTGCTGAAGCTGACCCAGGACCCAGTGTAGAGCAGGGAGTAGAGAGGTAAATGAGAGAGAGGTTTTTCCCTAAGGGTGGTGTTTTTGATCTGAGCAATAGGCTGTACCCAAGTAGTTATCTTTTGCTGACTGAGGGCTGCTTCTCACTGGTTCTGAGTGGGTGAGGAGACTCTCTGGTGCTGGGTCTCTCCTGGTGCAGAAAACTCGCCTCCCGAGCACCACTGCTTGCCTGCTTCACCACTCACCCATGAGCTGAATAGGCCTGAAGGTGTCAAGCTCTTTCTGGGTTAGGTCTGGCAACTCCTTGCTGCTTCCAAACTGTCTCTCCCTCCGCCTGCTACTCAGTCTGGATCTTCAGCTGTCTTTGATGTTCAGGGCTCCCGGATTGCCATATATAATCGATTCACTTGTTTTTTTAGTTCTTTGTTGTAAGAGGGTCCACGGGAAGTTTCTGACTACTCCACCTTCTTGGCCCCGCCTCCTTTACCAAGACTCTTGTTCACCTTTCTTATTTTATTTCTCCTTTTACCTTGTCCTTTCCTTTTCCCTCCTCAGTCTGGCTTTGGATCAGTCTCTTAAGTTAGTCCTCTCTGCTCTACCTCCTTTAAGACTTCCTTCTATGGTCTCAGCTAAGAGAAAATAGCCCTACCCAAGTGAAAAAAAATTACACAGGGCCTTCATATTCAACATCTCATTTGCTCTTTATAGCAAACTAATGAGAACCCAAAGCAGGTATTATCCACATTTAAAAGGCTCAGAGAATTTAGGTGATCCTATTTTTTTCTAGTCTAAACCCTCCCCACTTCATCATGCAATATCCCAGTGGTTCTAAAAGGATACTACGGGCTCTCCTTTTCTTCTGCTCTTATACTGTATGACAAAACCATATTAAAAACAATAATAACAGCAACAACAAATTCAGTTTTGTGGAGGAAAGAAAGAAAGCCAGTGACTAGAAGGAAGGGAAACTAATTTTTATTAAGTCCCAGATATACTATATAAAATTATCTCATTTAAACATAACTTAAAAGATTACTCAAACCTGAGGTTGTCTGACTTAGAAGTTCTGGTTCATCCCATTATACCTTGTTGTTTCCAAGGAGAGTACAATTTCAGCCTGGGGTGTGTCACTGTATATGGGAACTTATGAGTATGTATGTACTCATAAGTATGTATGTGAGTATCCATAAACGTCAAAGTTTTGTGACCATAGAAAGATTTATTTCTAAACCTATTTCCTCATCTGTAAATAATGGCTACTAATACTTTTTGATCACTTGCTTATATACTTCAGCACTCACTTGTGTTCTAAGCACTTACAGATCTTAATTCATTTAATCCTCACAAAGACTCTATAAGGTAGCTACTACTATTAGTTCCACTTTAAAGATAAAGACACTGTGACTACAGAAGTGAAGCAATTTGCTCAAGTCAAACAGCTAAGAAAAGTGGATCCAGTATTTGTTCAGGTAGTCTGATCCCAAAGCCTGTGTCTAGATACAAAATGGGGAAAACAATCCTTATCTTACAAGATTTTGAAAATTAAATAAGACAGCAGATATGAAAAATACACTGTAAAATGCAAATGCTAGGCAAATGCTAGGTAGCATTTTTTCCTAGGTTCTATTATCTAGCTCTTTGGGTCATTAGTCACCACCTTTAAATGCTTATCATTCGATGCTGAGATCTGTACTCGTCTCTTCCGGGGACATTTCCAAGTTTGCCATATGCTTCTTCAATTGTGAAGTGTTCTTACCTGGGACAGTTTTCTCTCTAGGAAAATGAGATCAAGTCGTAACGGTCTTGCTGACTCCTTTTTGAGATGGTAGCTTGAAGGAGTTTCATGTTGCGCGCAGACTTGTATTGAACCAAGGACCCGTCCTCCCTGCTGAGGGTTCCAAAATGTGGCTATTGCTGTGGTACTGTATGTAGGTACATGTGATTGTGCCTGTGTATCTTCAGTGAATGTGAGTATTGACAGTATATGAGAGCTGAAAGGGCTCTTTTAGAGCTCTTTATATGCAGTATTTTTTTTTGTAGTTCTGCATTTGTGTATCTCATTAGATTCTTAAACAGATCTGTAAACCCAAATTGGTTGAGAAGCTCTATTATTTTAGAGGTGGAGAAACTGAGGCTTACTAAGGTTACTTGACTTGCCTAAAGTCACCATTTAAACCAATGGCAGAACTTGAACTAGAGCCAACTAGTGGGAAAGTATACTTTTGTGCCTCTGTGTTACTTTAGCAGTAGTTGTTTGCAGAACAGGAGTCCCTGGGTGGCACAAATGTTACATGCTCAGCTGCTAACCAAAAGTTTGACAGTTTAAGTCCAACCAGAGGCACCTCAAAAGAAAGGCTTGATGATCTATTTCTCAAAACTCAGCCATTGAAAACCCTATTGAGCAGTTTTATTCTGACACACATGGTGTCTCCATGAGCAACTGGTGGTTTATAGAACACCTACTGGACCCATCATGAAAGTCTGGCAATAGATACAAAAAGACCTCTAAGATACAACATCCACCCTTAAAAGAGTTTATAATCCAGTCTGGAAAATAAAGGCAGTTCATGAGGCAGGTCATGAGACAGAAAGGTAACAGTAATACAAAGTCTGACTTAATAAGTTTGGGTGTTATACAGAGCAAATAATCCTTAAGAGGACAGCAGGATGGAGATGTTAGAGAGGGCTTTCTGGAGTAGTTGGGATTTAAGTTAGACTTTGAAGCATAAATATGGAAGGTATGATGTGTGGGAGATAGGATAAATGAACAAACTGTGGCCAGGAGGAAGAAGGAAGGAAACCAGCAGTTACTGTCTATTATATTCCAGACACTGATCGTACTATGGCCTTTCACATAAGTTTACTAGTTTAACCAAAGCTCATGTTATCCCCACTGCAGATTTCAGTAGTCAAGTATTACCCAAGACCATACAACTAACTGGTCAGTGGGAGAGCCAGGATTTGGAAAGAGGAACCCCAAAAGAAGTCCTCCCCTATAGGAGGGGCTTTCTGCCAAATGTCATTGGATACCGGGCCACTGCTGAGTATAGAGGGGCCTGAGAGTTTGTAGGAAAGTTTACAGATCTGTTTTTTAATCAGAGTAAATATCTGCACTTAGCCAGGGTAAATATCTGTGGATTTCCTATACATATGTGTTTCTGTATATATCTTTAAATTTCTTTTTTTTATTATTATCCCTATGTCATGTGCTTGGGATGAGGATTTAGTGAAATAATTTATATAAAGCACCTAACATAGTGTTTAGTATGCAGTATTCTCTCATTGAATGGTAGCTAGCATCATCATCATCATATACATTAGGTATGTCTCTGCCTATGTGAATATTTGTGTCCATTTCTAGAAGTCATCATAACCACGTGTTATTTGACGTTTTAGAGGATATGTGGTTTTTTTTTCCCAGATATGGCTGTAGCTATGGGCATATATAGGTTCTTTGTGCATATATATGTTAGTGTGCAAGTATGCTTTGGTGGAAGGCAGTCTAGCATAGTGATTAAGAGCATAGACTCTCGGAGCCATACAGCTTGGTTTCAAGTCCCAACTCTACTGATCGTTAACAGGCGGCCATAGGAAAATTACTTTACACCTCTGTTCTGTAATTTCTTTTGTAATATGGGGATAATAAGGGCATGTACCTCGTAGGGTGATTGTTAGGATTAAATTATTTAATCTATAGAAAACATTTAGAACAGTGTCTGGAACACAATAGCCATCCAATAAATATTGATATATTGTTACTATAATGATGAAAGTTACTAAGAATCTGTGTGACAGTGTGGTTTTATCTGTGAATACAAGTGTATGCATCTCTATTTTTAGGCAAGACTGTGAGCCCATGTGTATGTAAGTGTATGTATGTGTATGTGTATGATGTCTATGTTTCAGGGTTTGATGTAGGTGTGTATGGTATGACTAAGTGCTTTATCCTATCTCCAAGAAGTCTAATCTCCTGATGGATGTGTTGGAATGAGAGACTAGAGGCTTGAGCCTGCCTCTGATTTAGGATTAAAAATATCCGTTGCCATGGAGTCGGTTCTGACTCACAGCAACCTGTGAAATGGGTTTATGCACAGCCTTGGGGGGTAGCAAAGAATCTTTCTTCTGAGAAGTTAAAAACATTTTCCTCATATATTCTCATTTGTTTTTGTTTAATTTTTAACTTTTTTTGAAGTGTAACACAAATTCTAAGTTTATAGCTCTATTTATTTTTACAAACTGAACACAACTGTGTCACCAATGCATAGATAAAGGAACAGAACACTACCTAGAAGCCTTCCTCCTCTGCCTTTTCCAGTCACTGATCTCCACTGCACTCAAGGAAAAACACTATCCTGACTTCTAACAGCATAGATTAGTTTCACTTGATTTTGTATTCTACATAAACGAAATCATGCAGTATGTACTCTTTATGTGTGAGTGTGTGTATGTTTCCTGCAACATTATGTTTGAGAGTCATCCATATTGTCATGTGTAGTTGTGGTTTGTTCATTATCATTGCTATGTAGAACTCCATTGCATAAATGAAATGGAATTTTTTCCATTCTAGTGTTCATGGACGTTTGAGAAGTTTCTATTTTGTGTTTATGAACCTTCTAGTAATATCTTTTGGTGAATTTTCATTTGTTTTTAACCACAATTCACAGAAGATGGCAAGTGGCAACAACTAGTCTCCCCTTTTGCTTATGGGAAAACAGAGGCATAGGGAGAATTTGTGGCTTGTTTCAGAAACTGAGTGAGTCACTGGTTCAGTCAGGGTTCTGGTGCTTGTTTCCTGGTTCCTGGACCAGAGTACACTCTTCTTTTACCCTGCTGAAGGAACTGAATCCACATTTTGCTTCTGAGGAAAGTGAATCATGATTATCAGTATAAACAATTTTTTAACTTTACCCTCCAAAGTCCAATGTGTAGATACCAGTGAATGCTTGTTGAACTGAAAGGAATCAGGAAAGGCAGATAATCTGGGCTAATTGGTTTCTGCTTTCTCAGTTACTTTGATTGACTCTTGCTCTTCTTTTCTTTCCTTCTTTAGTTTTCCAAACACATGCAAAGCTTCTTTGTTCTCTTTCTTCCATACCAGCAGCTATTCATTTGCCTGTTTCCTAAAATAATGTGGACCACGGAGTCAAGCCATCTCCTCTGGGCTCTGCTATTTATGCATCCATTGTGGCCCCAACTGACTGATGGGGCCACTCGAGTCTACTATCTGGGCATCCAGGATGTGCAGTGGAACTATGCTCCCAAGGGAAGGAATGTCATCAAGAACCAGCCTCTGGACAATGATACGTAGGTTTCATCTCTTGTGGCATTAGAGCTAGAGTTGGGGGGGAGGACTCTCTCTTGAGGGCAGGAGGTAGCTTCTTGAGGGCCCTTTCTCAGAGTGTGATAGCAGTCAGATCTTGAGCTCTCTGGGTCCTCCATCCACTGGCAGCTTTCCTGGAAAAGGGGGTGATTGACTCAGAAGCCAGGATCCCATCTGCTTTTCCACACTAATGTGCCCCTGCCTGCTAAGGAACCTAAAAGATAACATTTCCATATTACCTTGATTCTAAGATGAAATTCACATTTTTGATGTAATAACAGTGGTTTGGCTTAAAAAAGGAAAGAAACATGAAATATATACAGTGTTTGTAAGAGGCATAGTTATTTCAAATACATGTAAACGTGAAAAAAAGGTAAGACAGAATCAAGGAAATAGCAGTAACAGCTACCATTTATATAACACTTTATGACAGGCACAATACTAGAAATTTACATATTTTGTCTCACCTAATTCTTAAAAAAGCTCTCAGAGGTGAGTATGATTATCCCCATTTTATAGACAAGAAAGATGAGTTCCAGGGAGGTCAAGTGACTTGCCCATGTAACACAGCTAGTAAACGGAAAAGCTAGGATTTGAACCTGGTTAATGTAGATGTGTTTGATTACTAACATAAAGCTTGGCAGTTCAAACCCATCCAGCAGTACCATGGAAGAAAGGCCTGGTGATCTGCTTCTGTAAAGATTACAGCCGAGAAAATCCTTTGGAGCAGTTGTACTCTGTAACACATGAAGTAACCATGAGTTGGAATTGCCTCGAGAGCAACCTTTTTTTTTTAATGCAGATGTCAAGTGTCCTTGAGGGAAAACTTCATTATCCTCCATCCTAATACTTTGAAATAACAGTTAACATTTATTGAGCTTTTACTATGTGCTAGGCACTGTTCAAAGCTTTTATATATTTTAATTCATTTAGTCTCCATTAACCACTGTCTGAGCTTAGTAATTTGATTATCTCATTTACTGATGGGGAAATGGCACAGAGAATATAAGTGACTTGCTCAATGTCCCACAAATTCATGTGTCGGTATTGACATTTAATTCAAGCATCTTGGCTCCAGAGTTTATAAGGCCTCCCATATACAGCAGGATAGCACTAAGTCAGGCCACATCAACAGGGAGTTGATCACTTAAAGATTCCCTCCACAGTTGGCCATCTTCCCATTACTATATATTTGATTGAACCATGTAAAACTTCCTTTTTTTGGTAGCTTAAAATTGGTCAAATATCAGCAATTTCGTATGCTTCAACTTAATGCTTCTCTCTGTCTAACAGTTAGACTCTAACCTAAATCTTTCATGTTTTGATCATGTCCTCTTGTTGTGCTCTAAACAAAGATGGACATTTTTTGGTCAGCTTCCTCTGGAAAAGAAGCCTCCAGAGATTCAAAGATTTTGGTTAAATGTAACTCTTTTCTTCTTTCCCAGAGTGGCTTCCAGCTTCCTAAAGTCTAACAAGAACCGAATAGGGAGTAGCTACCAGAAAACCATCTACAAGGAATACAGGGACAGCTCATACATGGATGAGGTACCTCAGCCTGCCTGGTTGGGCTTCCTGGGGCCGGTGCTACAGGCTGAGGTGGGGGATGTCATCCTTATTCATCTGAAAAATTTTGCGACTCGTCCCTATACCATCCACCCTCATGGCGTTTTCTATGAGAAAGACTCGGAAGGTAAACCAGCCCACCCTTTCTTCCTCCCACTCCACAAAAATATTACTTTTCCTCTACTGTCATATGGGATACAGGGGCTGGGAGAGAGGACAGTCTTTTCTCCCTTATTGATCTGAAATGGCAAAGACTCTCTCAGAGAAAGCATGGCTGGGTGTTGGTATCAGTTCTGCTATTCATAAACTATGCGACTTTGGGTAAGTCACTGCCCCTCTTTGGGTCTCAGATTTCTCATCAAGAATGTAGAATTACAATCCGCCTTTTATCACAAGAAGTGTCTTAAGTGACATTTCCATAAAATATTTGAATATGCTTTGAAAAGAGAAGAGTATACTGTGAATGTAAGGGAGTGTTAATCTAATGTCCCTGTCTTCCGAAGGGTCCATTTTTTTCTTAAAAGGGAGTTCAGTTTATTCATCTGTATCTGCCACTATCACAGGCCCATGGCCTAAAATACTGACAACATTGAGTCGGGGGAATAGAGAGGGAAATCAGAAGATTCTGGCTTGACCATTAACTCTGCATGACATTAGGCAAGTTACTTTTCCTCAGTTTTCTCTTCCATAAAATGAGGAAGTGGACCAGCTGATCATTAAGTTGCCTTCAAATTAAAATTCCATGATTGTCTGCTTTCTGTTTTCCAAAGTGAGTACTTGAAGGAAGGGAATTCTCTCTTCTCCTCTGCCTCTATGCCACCAGCTTTGTACTTGGGCACTACTAGATCAGGCAATGCAGCATTTTGCCTGGCCACAGCTCCTCCTCCAGTGGCTGCTACCTTTCCGTCCACTGTTGACATGAGGTCTGAGGTTCTTTGGCTAGATGTTACCTGAATCCATACCCTTATCAAGTTACCAGGAGCAGCTGGACCTTATAATCCTCTCTTTCAGAAGACTGGAAGTAAGTGCCCTATATGTCAGTCTACTCTTGGCTTATATAGCTACCAGGCTCCCTCTCACTGACCTTGCAAATAGGCATGTACAAATGTCTTTTCCTAGGCTCCCTATACCCAGATGGCTCCTCTGGGTGGCTGAAAGCTGATGACTCTGTTCCCCCTGGAGGTAGCCATGTCTACAACTGGACCATTCCAGAAAGCCATGCACCCACAGATGCTGACCCAGCATGCCTCACCTGGATCTATCATTCTCATGTGGATGCTCCACGAGACATCGCAACTGGCCTCATTGGACCCCTTCTCACTTGTAAAAGAGGTACAGGCCCTAAGAGTGAGCTATGCGATCTAGTTTGGGACATCCAGAGGAACCAGTGATGTGACTTAACCACCTACATATTGGGCAACAGTAGCCCCAGGAGTGTTAATTCAGCATTCTTATTTACTAGCAGTAACAAGCCTTTCCAAACTCCCATTCCACTATATATTTTTTTTCCATTTCAGTGCTTTTTTTCTGAAAAAAAAAAAAGTTTCATTCTTTCTTATTCTTTCCTTAGTTCAGTGTTAAGGCTCAGATTAGTAATAATGAGGATCAAGTCACATCATAGTAAGGGGTACAGTGAGAGTTTAGATGTGGATAGGATTGAAAGTGAGGCCATCAGCTTTTGGAGAAGATTGAGCACTTGGTTGGGAACAGGCTATGTTCAAGATAGAGTCAGGCTTGAAGACCTGGGTGTTGCAGGAGTGTGACTGGGTTAAGGCCCTGTTCTGGGTTGAACAGGAAGTGTTGGTAGAGGGAATAATTTTAGGTCCCACCTTTAAGCTCTAGGCTTAGCTGAATTGGTGGTTTTATCTGGGGATTTTGAAAATAGAAGTTAGCAGAAAAAGGTTCTATCTGCTTTTCTGTTGCTGACAGACTCTTCAGTTCCTCTGTCTTCCTATTCCTTTCTTACGAGTACCCCTGCAGCTTACTGTTGTTATGGAAAGGATGTTCTCAAGGGCACATTTCTTACTTGCCTTAGGAGCCCTGGATGGGAACGCCTCTCCTCGGCGGCTGGATGTGGACCATGATTTCTTCCTGCTCTTCGGTGTGGTAGATGAGAACCTTAGCTGGCACCTCAATGAGAACATTGCCACTTACTGCTCAGACCCTGCCTCAGTGGACAAAGAAGATGAAGCCTTTCAGGAGAGCAACAGGATGCATGGTGAGCTGGGAAGAAGTGACCACACTGTGACAGTGAACACTAATTGCCTCCTCTGGGCCTAGCATTTGATGGGTGCTTTAACATACCTGGTTCTTTTTAATTCTCACAGGGAGTAGCAGGTAGCTTTCCCTGTCTTACCTATGAAGACACAGGCTCCTAGGCTTAAACAGCAGATAAGTGACACAGCTGAAATCCCAACCCTGGTCTGTCTAACTGCATACGCTGTGCTTTTTCCATTGAGATACTCTGCCTCATAATGTACAATAGCCAAGGCTGTTGACTCCAAAGTCATATACTGTAAGTACAGGCACTTTGGTGAGAGTTGTCCACTGTTATAATTAACTAATATTGCTTTGTTTTAAAAAAGGATGCAAGCGGGCAGAATTGCCCACTTTGTGGAGGAAAATGGTTGCTTTCAAGTTAACGTGTCTATATCACCCATCTTACTTAACGTCTATAAAATAATTGACCATCTTAATTAAACTAAAAATAAACCAAAGCCATAAAAGCCCTGCAGCATGAGCAGAGAACAGCCTTTAGGAATAGGAAAAAAAAAGTCGATTTTGTTTTTGTTTAATTAAGGGAGTGATTTACTTACCTTTGATAACAGAGGTAGGCTCAAAGCCAGACAGTCTAAAGGGAGGTGAAAACTCAGAGGGAAGATGTAAGGATTGTCTTGGAAAGCTCAAATTTGGGTTTTGTACTAATTGCTTATATTACCCATGATAATTAGCTAACTTGACAATTGTCCAGTGGAAATTTCAAGAAGGAAACAGGCCTGAAAGGAAGGAATAACTTACAAAATAAACCCTAGAGAGATTCCCCAGGTTATTAGGTCTGAATCTTGGCTCTACCACTTAAGAGCTCTATGGCCTTGTGAGAAAGGTAACTTCACCTCTTTAAGTCTCAGTTTTCTCATTTTTTGAATGAGAATAATGATATCTGCCTATTTTCCAGGTCAGTTTGTGAAATTTAAGTGAGATAATGCATATGGTCAGTAGAGTGTGCTCTTTAAAACCTCATCTAAATGTTGTCTATTAGTATTGTCAAATGATAAGGCTTCTCCCATTGGGGAAAGTGAGATATCCTAACTATGATATTTTCTTTTGCAGCAATAAATGGCTTTGTCTTTGGGAACTTACCAGAGCTGAGCATGTGTGCACGAAAGCGTGTGGCCTGGCACTTGTTTGGTATGGGCAATGAAGTGGATGTCCACACAGCTTTCTTCCATGGACAGATGCTAACCATCCGGGGCCACCGCACTGATGTAGCTCACATCTTTCCAGCCAGCTTTGTGACTGCTGAGATGGTGCCCCAGGAGTCTGGCATCTGGTTAATTAGCTGTCAAGTGAACAGTCATTTGCAAAGTAAGATCAAACATCTTTGACCCTTGGGGTGTAGTGGGGAGGTGGCCTGGAGCCATCAGATAGGTCTTCCAGGTGAGGCGTCCTGTTATAAAGAATGAAACACTTCACTAGAAGTCAGGGTACCCAGGCTCTTTCCTGGCTCTGTCATTAACTTTCTGAGTGAACTCAGGTATATTTCTCTGGGTTTCATTTTCTCCATCTCTAGCATAAGGTGGTGTAAGGATGGAAAGATGGACTTTTTAAAATTTTATTTTATTGTGGTAAAAATACACATAACAATTTTAAGTGTACAATCCAGTGACATTTATTACTTTCACCATGTTGTGCTACCATCATCAATACCCATTTCCAAAAGTTTTATGTCACCCCAAGCAGAAACTCAGTACCCCTTCAGCAATAACTCCTATTCCCTCCTCCCCTCAGTCCCTAGTAATCAGTAACAGAGTTTTGTCTCTATGCATTTGCTTATTCTATTCTAGATATTTCATATGAGTAAGATCATGCAATATTTGTTCTTTTGTATCTGACTTATTTCACTCAGCAAAATGTTTTCATGGTTCATACGTGTTGTAACATATATCAGAATTTTATTTTCTTTATGGCTGAATAATACTCCATTGCATGTATATACCACGTTTTGTTTATCCATTCATCTGTTGATGGACACTTGGGTTGTCTCTGCTTTCATATCTTTTGGGTATGTGTGTACCCAGAAGTGGAATTTCTGGGTCATGTGATAATTTTATGTTTAACTTTTTAAGGAACTTCCAAAGAGGCTACATCATTTTACATTCCCAATGGTAATGCACAAGTGTTCCAAATTCTCCACATCCTTGCCAACACTTGTTATATTCTGTTTTTCTGATAATAGCCATCTTAGTGGGTGTGAGGTGATATTTCGTTGTGATTTGGATTTGCATTTCCCTAATGACTACTGTGTTGATCTTCTTTTCATGTGCTTTTGTTGGTCATTTGTATATCTTCTTTAGAGAATTGTCTACTCAAGTCTTTTTTCCCTTTTTTAATTGGGTTCTTTGAGTTTTTGATGTTGAGTTGTAGGAGTCCTTTATATATTCTGGATATTAAACCATTCTCAGATGTATGTTTACCAAATATTTATCCCATTCTGTAGGTTGTCTCTTCACTTTCTTGACAAAGCCCTTTGATGCACAAACATTTTTTATTTTGATGAAGTCCAATTTACTTAATTTCTCTTTTGTTGCTCTTGATTTGGTGTCATATCTGAGAATCCATTGTCAAAAAGAGGTCTTACACCTATGCTTTACATGCATGTTTTCTTTCAAGAGTTTTGATTTCTTTTCTGGTTTAAAACAACAAAAAAAATTATTCTCTCACAGTTCTGGAGGCCAGGAGTCCAAAATCAAGGTGTCAATAAAGTTGTTCTCCCTCCAAAGGCTCTAGGGAAGATTCTCTTCCTTGCCTCTTCCAGTTTCTGGTGGCTATTGGCATCACTCCAATCTCAGCATCCATCTTCACATGGCCTTGTCCCTGTGTCTCGGTATCTCTTTTCCTCACCAATGTGGATACACTTTATTTCCTATTCTTGCCTTATTGCTCTCTCTAGGACGTCCAATAAAATGTTGAATAAGTATGTTGATAAACGACATCCTTGTCTGGTTCTCGTTCTCAGGGGGGATGCGCTCAGATTCTATCGGTTGAAGATAATGTTGGCTGTTGGTTTTGTATAAACTCCCTATATTATGTTGAAGAATTGCCCTTCTATTCCTATTTTGTTGAGAGTTTTTATCAAGAATGCGTGTTGGACTTCATCAAATGCCTTTTCTGCATCCATTGATATGATCGTGTGAATCTATTCCTTTATTTATGTGGTGGATTACATTGATTGATTTTCTAATGTTGAACCAAAATTGCATATCTGGTATGAATCCCACTTGGTCATGATGTATTATTATTTTTTATAAACTGTTGTATTATCAGCTAAATTTTGTTGAGAATTTTTTCATCTATATTCATAAGGGATTCTGGATTGTAGCTTTCTTTTTTTAGTGATGTCTTTGCCTGGCTTTAGTATTAGGGTTATGCTGGCATCAAGGAATAAATTTGAGCATATTTCTTCCTTTTGTATGTTCTGGAATACTTTTAGAAGAGGTGGTATCAATTCTTCTCTAAATCTTTGGTAGAATTCTCCAGTGAAGCCATCTGG
>NW_004444022.1:1708075-1709710 GCF_000243295.1 Trichechus manatus latirostris | reverse complement strand
TTTTTTTTTTTTTTTTTAATGACGTCTTCAATTTCTGGTTTTGTTATGGGTCTGTTTGAATTTGAATTTTCTGCCTCAGTTTGTGTTAGTTTAAGTAGGTAGTGTGTTTCTAGAAATTTGTCATTTTTCCTCCAGGTTTTCAAATTTGTTGGAATACAATTTTTCATACTATTCTGTTATGATCCTCTTTATTTTAGTTGGTTCTGTTTTAATGTCTTCCATCTCATTTTTTTATTTGAGTTATTAGCATCTTCTTCTGTTTTTCTTTTGTCATTTTGGCCAGTGGTTTGTTAATCTTATTAATCCCTTCAAAAAAAAAAAAAAGATTATTGATTCTATTCTGTTTCTGTTCTCTGTTTCATTTATTTCTGCTTTAATTTTTATTATTTCATTTCTCCTGGTGATTGTGGAATTCTTGGGCTGCTCTCTCTAATTGCTTGAGATGTAGGGTTAACTTTGATTTTTCTCCTTTCTTCTTTTTTGATGTGTGCATTTATTGCTATAAATAGACCTCTGAGCACTGCTTTTGCTGTGTCCCACAGGTTTTGGTACGTTGTGTTTTTGTTCTCATTTGATTCTAGGAATTTTTAAATTTCATGTTTGATTTCTTCTATTACCTTGTAGCAGGGTGTTACTTAGTTTCCATTAGACTTTTTCCCCTTGCTCTTCTGGTTATTGATTTCTACTTTTATAGTGTTACAATCAGAGAAGATGCTTTGTATTATTTCAGTGTTTTTGAATGTGTTAAGGATTGCTTTGCAGCCTAAAATGTAGTCTATTCTGGAGAATGATCAATGAACATTGGAGAATAATCTGTATTTTGTGTACTGTTGGGAGAGGTGGAGCCAAGATGTGGAGTAGTCAGAAGCTTCCGGTAGACACACTTACAACAAAGTCCCGAAAAAATAAGTGAGTCAATTAATATGACAATCTAGGAGCCCTGAATATCTAAAGCAAAGATGAGGAATGGGACTCAGTCGCAGGGGGAGGGAGAGACAGTTCAGAAGCAATGAGGAGTTGCCAGACCTGACCTGATGAGAGCCTGGGCACTTCAGGCCTCATCAGCTCATGGCAGGCAAGCAGTGGTGCTCAGGAGGTGAGTTTTCTGCACCAGGAGAGACCCAGCACCAGAAAGTCTACTCACCCACCCAGAACCAGTGAGAAGCAGCCCTCAATCAGCAAAAGATAATTACTTGGGTGTGGCCTACAGCACAGATTAAAAACACCACCCTTAGGGAAAAACCTCTCTCTCATTTACCTCCCTACTCCCTGCTCTACACTGGGTCCTGGGCCAGCTTCTGCAATTTCCAAGTCCCCTGGGCCGGAAATAAGATCCATCACATGCCCTAGGCCATTCTCCATGCCTTGGAGAGTGAACAAATTAACAAACAGGGGAAAAAAATAATCTGCCAGCTCACCTAAGCCAGAAACCCAGGGTAGGCATACCTCCTTTGCCTAGGCACAGGCATAAGGGATCCACAGACTTTCAGTGCCTTTCTCCCTGCATAGACTTGTGTAGGCCCATCTCAACAGCATAGGCCATCATTACCACAGTACAACAGGGTATATACCTGAAGTCTAACTTCAACTATTTCAGCTGTGAAGTGGCAGGTTTGTGACATTTAACACTGCTCT
>NW_004444022.1:1687734-1707319 GCF_000243295.1 Trichechus manatus latirostris | reverse complement strand
GAGCAGAATTGAGGCAATGGAAGTCAGAATTAGTGAGATGGAAGATAAAGCACTTGACACCAACTCATTTGAGGAAAAATAAGATAAAAGGATTTAAAAAAATGAAGAAACCCTAAGGATTATGTGGGATTCTATCAGGAGAAATAATGTACGAGTGATTGGAGTACCAGAACAGGGAGGGATAACGGAAAATAGAGAGGATTGTTGAAGATTTGTTGGCACAAAACTTCCCTGATATCGTGAAAGATGACAAGATATCTATCCAAGATGCTCATCGAAACCCAAATAAGGTAGATCTCAAAAGAAAGTCACCAAGAGATATTAAAATCAAACTTGCCAAAACAAAGATATAGAATTTTAAGAGTGGTTAGGGATAAACAAAAAGTCATCTACAATGGAGAGTCAATAAGAATAAGCTTGGACTACTCAGCAGAAACCATGCAGGCAAGAAGACAATGGAGTGACATATATAAAGCTTCAAAGGAAAAAACTACCAGCCAAGAATTATATATCCAGGAAAACTGTCTCTCAAATATGGGCATTTCTGGATAAACAGAAGCTTAGGGAATTTGTAAAAACCAAACCAAAATTACAAGAAATACTAAAGGGAGTCCTCTGGTTAGAAAATCATTAACATCAGATAACAACCCAAGACTAGAGTACAGGACAGAGCAACCAGATAGCAACCCAGATAGGGAAGTCACAGAAATAAATCCAATCTAAAACACTGAAAATAGGGAAACAGATGTCAGTATGTAAAATATGACAACATTAAAACAAAAAAATAGGGACTTAAAAAATGTAGACATAAAGTTTTCATATGGAGAGGAAGTGAAGGCAATATAAAGAAATAAAAGACTGGTATAAACTTAGAAAAATAGAGATAAATATTAAGGTAACCACTAAGTAAACTAACAATCCTACAAGTCGAAATCAAAAACAAAAACTAGACAAATATAAAGACTCAGCAAACACAAAATCAACAACAATGAAAAAGATGAAAAGAAAGTACATAAGGAAAAACAACTCAGCACATAAAATTAAGTGGAGCAAAGAAACTGTAAACAACACACAAAAAAAGACATCTAAATGACAGCATTAAACTCATACCTATCAATAATTACGCTGATTGTAAATGGACTAAATGCATCAATAAAGAGAGAGTGCAGATTGGACTAAAAAAAACATGATATGTCTGTATGCTGCCTACAAGAGACACACCTTAGACTTAAAGACACAAACAAATGAAAACTCAAAGGATGGAAAAAAATATGTCAGGCAAACAACATTGAAAAAAGAGCAGGAGTGGCAATATTAATCTCTGACAAAATAGACTTTAAAGAAAAATCCACCACAAAGGATACAAAAGGACACTATATAATGATTAAAGGGTCGATACACCAGGAGGACATAACTATAATAAATATTTACACACCCAACGACAGGGCTCCAAAATACATAAAACAAAGTCTAAGAGCACTGAGAAGACAGATAGACAGCTCCACAATAGTAGTAGGAGACGTCAACACACCATTTGTGTACTGTTGGGTGACGGGCTCTGTATATGCCTATGAGGTCAAGTTGATTGTAGTATTTAGATCTTATATGTTTTTTCTTTCTGAGTTTATTTGTAGTTCTGTCCTTCACAAAGAATGGTGTTGTGAAGTCTCCTAGTGTTAATGTGGAAGTGTCTATTTCTATTTTCAGTGCTATTAGAGTTTGTTTTATGTATTTTGGAGCTCCTCTTCTATGCTCCAAAATACCTTTATTAGTAGTGGTGTTAACCCTTCTCTGAAAGTTTGGTAGAATTCCCCAGTGAAGCTCTCAGGGCCAGGGCTTTTTTTTGTTGGGACTTTTTTCATTACCTTTTCAATCTTTTTCTATTCTTATACATTTATGTAGTTGTTCTATTTCTTTGTCAGTTTAGGTAGGTAGTGTGTTTCTAGAAATTTGTCTATTTCCTCCAGGTTTTCAAATTTGTTGGAATACATCCCAATCTCATTCGATGAAGCCAGTATAACTGTGATACCAAAACCAGGTAAGACACTACAAAAAAAAAAAAAAAAAATTACAGACCAATACCTCTCATGAACATAGACACAAAAATTCTCAACAAAATTGTAGCCAGTAGAATTCAACCATATATCAAAAAAATAACTCACCATGATCAAGTGGGACTCATATTAGGTATGCAGAGATGGTTCAACATTAAACAATCAATGTAAACCACCACATAAATAAAACAAAATACAAGGACCATATGATCTTATCAACTGAAGCAGAAACGGTATTTGACAAAGTCCATTTCATGATAAAAACTCTCAGCAAAATAGGAAAAGAAGGGAAAGTCCTCAGCATAATCATGGACATTTATACAAAGCCAACAGCCAGCATCATCCTAAATGGAGAAAGTCTGAAAGCATTCCCCTTGAGAACACAGGAACCAGATAAGGATGCCTTTTATCCCCACTCTTATTCAAAATTGTGCTGGAGGTCCTAGCCAGAGCAATTAGGCTAGAAAAAAAAAAAATAAAGAGCATCTAAATTGGTAAGAAAGATTTAAAAGTATCTCTATTTACAGATGACATGGTCTTATACACAGAAAACCCCAAAGAATCCACAAGAAAACTGCTGGAAATAACAGAATATTTCAGCAAACTTTCAGGATACAAGATAAACATGCAAAAATCAGTTGGATTCCTCTACATCAACAAAGAGAACTTTGAAGAAGAAATCACCAAATCCATTGCACTTACAATATCCCAAGAAGATAAAATACTTAGGAGTAAATCTAACCAGAGACGTAAAAGACCTGTACGAAGAAAACTACAAGACACTACTGCAAGAAACCAAAACAGATCGACATAAGTGGAAAAACATACCTTGTTCATGGATAGGAAGACTCAACATTGTGAAAATATCTACTCTACCCAAAGCGGTCTGCACATACAATGCAATCCCGATTGAAATTCCAATGGCATTTTTTAATGAGATGGAGAAACAAATCATTGACTTCATATGAAAAGGGAAGTGGCCCTGAATAAGTAAAGCATTACTGAAGAAGAAGAACAAAGTGGGATGCCTCACACTACCTGATTTGAGAAACTATTAAACTGCCACGGTAGTCAAAACAGCCTGGTAGTGGCACAACAACAGATACATAAACCAATAGGACAGAATTGAGAATCCAGATGGAAATTCATCCACGTTTGAGTAGCTGATACTTGACAAGGCCCAAAGTCCTTTTAACGGAGAAAAGACAGTCTCTTTAACAAGTGATGCTGGCATAACTGGATATCCATCTGCAAAAAACTTAAAAAAGACCCATACCTCACTCCATGCACAAAAACTAACTCAAAATGGATCAAAGACCAAAATATAAAATCAAAAAAGATAAAGATGATGGAAGAAAAAATAGAGACTACACTAGGAGCCCTAATACATGGCATAAACAGAAACCAAAACATTACTAACAATGCGCAAACACCAGAAGAGAAACTAGATAAGTGGGAGCTCCTAAAACTCAAACAGTTTTGCTCATCAAAAGACTTCACTAAAAGAGTAAAAAGATGACATACAGACTGGGAAAAAAATTTTGGCTATTTCATATCCAATCATCATCTAATCTCTAGAATCTACAAGATACTGCAAAACCTCAACAATAAGAAGAGAAATAACCCAATCTTAAAAAACGGGCAAAAGATATGAACAGACAATTCACCAAAGAAGACATTCAGGTGACTAACAGATACATGAGGAAATGCTCACAATCATTAGCCATTAGAGAAATGCAAGTTGAAACTACAATGAGATACCATCTCACCCCAACAAGGGTAGAATTAATCCAAAAAACACAAAATAGTAAAAGAAGAGGTTGTGGAGAGACTGGAACACTTATGCACTGCTGGTGGGAATGTGAAATGGTACAACCACTTTGGAAATTGATTTGGCACTTCCTTAAAAAGCTAGAAATTGAAGTACCATATGATGCAGCAATCTCACTCCTTGGAATATATCCTAGAGAAATAAGAGCCATCACACAAACAGATATATGCAGACACATGTTCATTGCAGCCCTGTTCACAAAAGCAAAAAGATGGAAACAAACTAGGTGCCCATCGATGGACAAATGGATAAATAAAGTGTGGTATAATCCACAATGGAATACCACTCATCGATAAAGAACAGCGATGAATCTGCTAAATATCTCATAACTTGGATGAATCTGGAAGGCATTATGTTAAGTGAAATTAGTCAGTCACAAAAGGATAAATATTGTATGGGGCTAGTATTAAGAGAACTTAAGAAATGGTTTATACACAGAACAAAACATTTCTTTGATGGTCACGAGGGTGGGGAGGGAGGGAGAGACGTATTCACTAACTAGATAGTAGATAAGTATTATCTTAGGTGAAGGGAAGGACCACACACAATACAGTGGAAGTCAGCACAACTGGACTAAACCAAAAGCTAAGAAGTTTCCTGAAAACAGCCAAACACTTCAAAGGACAGTGTAGCAGGGGAGGCAGTCTGGGGACCATGGATGCAGGGGACATCTAGGTTTATTGGCATAACAAAGTTTATTAAGAAAATGTTCTGCATCCCACTTTGGTGACTGGTGTCTGGGGTATTAAAAGCTATCGAGCGGCCATCTAAGATGCATCAATTTGTCCCAACCCACCTGGAGCAAAGAAGAATGAAGAACACCAAAGACAGAAGGAAAATATTAGCCCAAGAGACAGAAAGGGCCACATAAATCAGAGACTCCATCAGCTTGAGACCAGAAGGAGTAAATAGTGCCCGTCTACCACCAATGACTGCCCTGACAGGGAACACAACAGAGAGTCCCCAACAGAGCAGGAGAAAAGTGGGCTACAGAACTCAAATTCTAATAAAAAGACCAGACTTAATGGTCTGACTGAGACTGGAGGGATCCAGGAAGACATGGCTCCTGGACTCTCCATTAGACCAGAAGTGAAACCATTCTCAAAGCCAACTCTACAGACAAAGATTAAAGTGGACTATTTGACATAAAATGGTACTCCTCAAGTACACACGTGAGACTAAATGGGCAGCTCCTGTTCGGAGGAGCGATAAGAACTCAAAAAGGGACAGCAGTTGGTTGAATGGATCCAGGATGGAAAAGAGGAGTGTGCTGTCAGATTATAGGGAGAGAAGCTAGGGTCACATAGCAATGTGTGTATAAATTTTTGTATGAGAAACTAACTTGAACTGTAAACTTTCACTTAAAGCACAATAAAAAAAATGTCAAAGTACAATTTTTTCATAGTATTCTGTTATGATTTTTTAAAATTTCAGTTGGGTCTGTTGTGATATCTCACATCATATTTCTTATTCGGGTTATTGCTTCCTCTCCTGTTTTTCTTATGTCAATTTGGCAAATGGTTGATCTATTTTGTTGATCTTTTCAAAGAATCACTTTTGGTCTTGTTAACTCTTGCAATTGTTTTTCTCTTCTTTATTCCATTTAATTCTGACCTAATTCTCATTATTTCCTTTCTTCTGGTGCCTGAGGGTTTCTTTTGCTGCTCTCTTTCTACCTGTTCGAGTTGTAGGATTAATGTTTTGGTTTTGGCCCTTTCTTCTTTTTGGATGTGTGCATTTATTGCTGTAAATTGACCTGTGAGCACTGCTTTTGCTGTATCCCAAAGGTTCTGGTAGGATGTTTTCTTTCTTGTTTGATTCTGTGAATTTCTTTATTCCATCCTTAATTTCTTCTCTAACCCAGTAGTTTTTGATCAAGATGTTGTTCAGTTTCCAAGTGTTTGATTTTTTTTCCTTGCTTTTTCTGTTATTGATTTCTAGTTTTATTGGTTTATGGTCAGAAAAAATGCTTTGTAATATTTCCATGTTTTGGATTCTGTTAAGGCTTGCTTTGTGGTCTAATATGTGGTCTATTCTGGAGAATGTTCCATTGTGCGTTGTAAAAGAAAGTATACTTGGCTGCTATTGGGTGGAGTATTTTGTATATGTCTATGTGATCAAGTTAGTTGATTGTGGCATTTAGATCTTCCGTGTTTTTATTGAGCTTCTATCTGGATATTCTGTCCTTCATCAAAACTGGTATGCTGAAGCCTCCTACTATTATTGTGAAGCTGTCTCTTTCTCTTTTCAATGCTATTAGAGTTTGTTTTATATATTTGGGAGCCCTGTCATTGGGTGCATAAATATTTATTATGTTTATGTCTTCCTGGTGTATTGACCCTTTCATCACTATGTAGTGTCCGTCCTTATCCTTTGTGATGGATTTTGTTACAAAGTCTACTTTGTCAGAGATTAGTATTGCCACTCCTGCTGTTTTGTGATTGTTGTTTGCTTGATATATTTTTTCCATCTTTTGAGTTTTAGTTTGTGTCTTTAAGTCTAAGGTGTGTCTCTTGTAGGAAGCATATAGAGGAATCGTGTTTTTTTTAATACATTCTGCCATTCTCTGTCTCTTTATTGGTGCCTCTACTCGATTTACATTCAGTGTAATGTTGATAGGTATGAGTTTAATGCTGTTATCTTGAAGTCTTTTTGTGTGTGCTGACAGTTTCTTTGTTCCACTTAATTTTCTGTGCTGAGTCGTTTTTCTTTATGTATTTTCTTTTCATCTTTTTCACTGTTGTTGATTTTGTATTTGTTGAGTCTTTATATTTTTGTTGTTTTTTATTTTGACTTGAAGGATTGTTAGTTACCTTTGTGGTTACCTTAATATTTACCCCTATTTTTCTAAGTTTATACCAGTCTTTTATTTCTTTATATCGCCTTCACTTCCTCTCCATATGAAAAATCTATGTCTACATTTTTTAAGTCCCTATTTTTTGTTTTAATGTCAGATTTTACATATTGACATCAGTTTCCCTATTTTCAGTGTTTTAACTTTATTTTTGTGACTTCCCTATCTGGGTTGTTATCTGGTTGCTCTGTCCTGTGTTCTAGTCTTGGGTTGTTATCCGATGTTACTGATTTTCTAACTGGAGGACTCCCTTTAGTATTTCTTGTAATTTTGGTTTGGTTTTGCAAATTCTCTAAACTTCTGTTCATCTGGAAATGCCGTAATTTCACCATCATATTGGAGAGACAGTTTTGCTGGATATATATTTCTTGGCTGGCAGTTTTTTTTTTTCCTTCAAGGCTTTATATATGTCATCCCATTGCCTTCTTGCCTGCGTGATTTCTACTGAGTAGTTCTTGCTTATTCTTATTGACTCTCCTTTGTAGATGACTTCGTTTATCCCTAGCCACTCTTAAAATTCTCTCTTTATCTTTGGTTTTGGCAAGTTTGATTATAATATGTCTTGGTGACTTTGTTTTGAGATCTACCTTATGTGGGTTTCAATGAGCATCTTGGATAGACACCTTGTCATCTTTCACGATATCAGGGAGGTTTTCTGCCAACAAATCTTCAACAATTCTCTCTGTATTTTCCTTTATCCCTTCCTGTTCTGGTACTCCAATCACTCGTACATTATTCCTCTTGATAGAATCCCACATAATTCTTAGGGTTTCTTCATTTTTTAAAATCCTTTTATCTTATTTTTCCTCAAATGAGTTGGTGTCAAGTGCTTTATCTTCCATCTCACTAATTCTGACTTCCATTGCCTCAATTCTGCTCCTATGACTTTCTATTGAGTTGTCTAATTCTGACATTTTATTGTTAATCTTCTGGATTTCTGATTGATGTCTCTCTATGGATTCTTGCAGCCTGTTAAATGCGTCATTATGCTCTTCTCTTTTTTAATTTTCTCTATTGTGTGCTTTCCTTTTGTTTAATTTCCTTCCTTATCTCTTTAAGAGTTCTGTATATTAATCTTTTGTATTCTGTCTCTGGTAATTCCAAGAAATTTTCTTCCTCTTGAAAATTTCTAGATTCTTTATTTTTGGAGCTTGCTGAAGCCATCATGGACTGACTCTTTATGTGATTTGACATTGACTGTTGTCTTCGAGCCATCAATAAGTTATTATATTTATTTATTTTATGTTTGCTTACTGTGTCCTAGCTTCTTGTTTTGTTTTGATATGCCCAAGTAGGCTGCTGTGTGAGCTAGCCCAGTCACCAGCACGCTTGATGCTCCAATGTGCTTCCCCCAGGTGGCCAGAACTGCCACTAAGTATGAGAGCCCAGAAATCTTCCCACTCCTCCTGTATGGATTCGTCTCATGTGTCCAGGTAGTCAGCCACCAAGTGTTTGGTGCAGGCTGTCACCTACAGTTCTAGACAGGCATGTGTGATTGGTGTAGGCACAGACATCTGGCTGCAGCAGGGGGACACAGGCTGTGCAAGGCAGGGGGCCGACGACAACCCCCAAATATCCAGGAGGAAAGTGTATCCCTGTTCCCTAGAGTGTGTAGATGGGTGGGTTTTGCAGCCAGACTATGAGCACACAATGCTGTTGGCTGTAAGGACTGGTGGGCATCTTTTATTCTAGCACCCTGGTAGCAGGTGGCTAGGTGGCGTGGATGGAGCCACCAGTTCTCAGGCCCCTGGTGTGCGTAAGTGAACACCCTGCTTAATGGGCAGAGCAGTGTCAAATATCAAGAACTTGCCACTTCACAGCTGAAAGAGTTGAAGTTAGACTTTAAGTATATATCCTGTTGTACTGTGGTAATGAGGGCCTATGCTGTTGAAATGGGCCCACACAAGTCTATGCAGGGGGAAAGGCATTCAGAGTTCATGGATCCTTTATGCCTGTGCCTAGGCAAAGGAGCTGTGCCTACCCTGAGTTCCTGGCTTAGGGGAGCAGGCAATTTTTTTCCCCTTTTTGTTAATTTGTTCCCTCTCCAAGGCATGGAGAATGGCTCAGGGCATGTGACAGGTCCTACTTCTGGCCCGGGGGACTCAGCAATTGCTGAATCCAGTCCCAGACCCAGTGCAGAACAGGGAGCGGGGAGGTAAATGGGAGAGAGGTTTTTCCCAAAGGGTGGCGTTTTTGATCCACACGGTGGGCCGGACGCAAATTCTTATCTTAGGCTGATAGAGGGCTGTTTCTCACTAGTTCTGGATGGCCGAGTAGACACTCTGCCGCTGGGTCTCTCCCAGTGTGGAAAACGTCTCTGGAGCACTGCTGCTTGCCTGCCTTTCTGCTCACCCCCCCAGCTGATAAGGTCTGAAGGGCTCAGGCTCTCACTGGGTCAGGTCTGACAACTCCTTGCTGCTTCCGTACTATCCCTCCCCCTGCCTCTCAATCCATTTCCTCAACTTTGCCTTGATGTTCAGGGCTCCTAGATTGTCATATATAAGTGATTTACTGTTTTTTTTCAGGTCTTTGTTGTAAAAGGGGACACCGGAAGTATCTGACTACTCCACTATCTTGGCCCCACTTCCTCTAGTCCTAAGTATTTTATTCTCTGGCAGGCTATTGTAAATGGAATTGATTTGGTGATTTCCTTTTCGATGTTCTTTTTGTTGGTGTAGAGGAATCCAACTGATTTTTGTTATGTTTATCTTGTATCCTACTACTTTGCTGAAATCTTTTATTAGTTCCACTAGTTTTCTTGGGGATTTTCTGTGTATAAGATCACATCATCTGCAAATAGGGATACTTTTATTTCTTCCTTACCAATTTGGATGCTCTTTATTTCTTTTTCTTGCCTTATTGGTCCGGATAGGACCTCCAGCACAATGTTGAATAAGAGTGGTGATAAAGGGTATCCTTGTCTGGTTCCCGTTCTCAAGGAGAATGCTTTCAGACTCTCTCCTTTTAGAATGATGTTGGCTGTTGGCTTTGTATAAATGCCTTTAATTATGTTGAGGAATTTCCCTTTGTATTCTTATTTTGCTGAGAGTTTTTTTTATCAGCGATGGGTGTTGGACTTTGTCAAATGCTTTTTCTGAATCAATTGATAAGATCGTGTGGTTCTTGTCTTTTATTTATGTGATCAATTACATTGATTGTTTTTGTAATGTTGAACCATCCCTGCATACCCAGTATGAATCCCACTTGGTTATGATGAATTATTTTTTTGATATATTGTTGAATTTTATTGAATATAATTTTCTTGAAGATTTTTACGTCTATGTTCGTGAGGGATGCTGGTCTGTAATTTTCTTTTTTTGTCGTGTCTTTGCCTGGCTTTGCTATCAGGGTTATGCTGACTTCATAGGATGAGTTCAGGAGAATTTCTTTGAGGATATTTTCTGTCAACATATCTTCAACAATTCTGTGCTTTTTGTCGACTCTTCCTCTTTTGCAATTCTGATCACATGTAAGTTATTTATCTTGATGGTGTCCCACATATCTCAGTATTTTTTCATTTTTTTATTGTTCCTTGAACAGATTAGTGTCAAAGTATTGTTCTTCTATTCCACTGATCCTCTCTTCCATTTTTTCATGTCTACTCCTGTGAGTTTCCATTGAGTTGTCAGTTTCTGCAATTTTATTTTAAGCTTCTGTTTTTCTAGTTTCTGTTTTGTTTCCAATTGTCCATTTATTTTGTTCTTTTGTTCTTGTATTGTTTTCCTGAGTTCTCTTAGTGTTTTGTCTGTGTTTCCTTAGTTTTGTCTTTGCTCTCCATAGTTTTTTCTTTTTTCTGTGTTTTCGTTGATTCCTTTGAGGACCCTATACATAAGCCTTTTGAATTCCTTATCAGGAAGCTCCATTTTTCTTCCTCAGGAAATATTTCTGGTTCTTTATTATGATCACTTGCTGAGACCATCTTGCTCTGCTTTTTTTTTTTTTTTTTTTTTTTAAGATGGTTTACTCTTGTCTGTTACCTATGGGACATTAAGGAGTTATTGTAGTCATTTTTTATTTGTATAATTTTTTGCTGGGTCTTTTTTTTTGTGATTCCTGGCAGGTGTGGCTGGAGTGGTGCTCTGGTCACTGAACTGGCTGTGCTGTAGTACTCCCTACCTGTCTTTGGACCAGTGGACTTGTGGGTAGGTGTGGGAGCTCAGGTCTCTGTTTACTGATCTTGCAGGGCAGCTGCGGGTGGGTTGGTTGGGCTTTGGCCTCCGTTTGTCTTCAGTTTGGTGGCTCAAGAGCAGGGAAAGATTCTCTCCATACGGTGGAGCAGCTGACGTGGTGGATGTGGTTGGTTAGTGGGGGCATGCTCATCATCTCTCACTGGTTGTGGGGGGAGGTGTGGGTGGTAGAGAGAGTTGGCCGGAGGACATTCACAGTCAGTCTACCTCCACCTCCTTCTGGGAAGGGGGAGGGATACAGGAATGATAGGTGTATGTTCACTGGCTCTTGCCGCATCTGTCTGTTGGTGGCAGAAAGAGGGTGGATGGAGCAGGGAGTGGGTTCATGCATACTCACTCTTCTGCCCTGTGCTGGGCAGGGAGAGGGAGGAAAGAGTCTCAAGGGGGATGCTCAACTAGTCATAGCTCCTCTGCCCCTTGCTGGGCAGATTAAGGGATGGAGTCACACCTGGCAGATGCATGCACAGACGTGCTTCCTCATGTTAGGTGAGAGGAGGGAGGAAGGGGCTGCAGTGGGATGTACACACAGTCACAGTTCCTCTGTCCCTCACTGCGTGGATTAAGGGAAAGAGTTGTGCCTGGTTGATGCAAGCACTGTGGTGCCCCCTTGCATCAGGTGAGGGGAGGGAGGAAGGGGCTCTGGAAGGATGCACACACAGTAAAGGCTTTTCTACCCCTGGCTGGGTGTGTTAAGGAATGGAGTTGCACCTGATAGATGCAAGCACAGAATTGCAACCTTACACCAGATGGAGGGAAGGGAGAGAGAGTGGTGAGCGAGTTCTCTTGCTTTCCCGCTGTCGCTGCCCTCTACTGGGCCCTTGTGAGGGGAGTAGGTAGCAGGTAGGCACACACACGGTGGCGCACCTAGTCTGGCTGCTTGGATGGGCAAGAGAAAGTAGTGGATCGGGTTGGGTGGGGTAGGGAGAAAGAGGATAGGCTCATGTTTTGTCCCCCAGTCAGGCAAGGCGATCAGAGTATGGGACCCTCTGCTGCCTCTGATCAAGAGGGGTTGAGGGGTAGTGCATTCCTCTGGCTAACATACATGGGTGCCAGGGGAGCTCAAGTCCACTGCAGCCAGTAAGTGGAAGGAGGAGGGGCTGCCCGGGGACTGGTTGGATGGGAAAGCTCCCACCAAAACTTCAATGGTCCATTGCCTTGTGTGCACCACTCACCCCTGAGGTCAAGGGCTGCCGCTCCTGAGTATCTCCACTTCTGGATCTTGCACCCTCCTTGTCTCTGCTTCTTTCCTTATGTGTCTATTGAGACTCTCTGTCCGTTTTGGGAAAGTCGTGAAGTTTTCTTGCTGTTTTCTTCACCCAAGGTTGCTGCTGGCTTTGTCCTGAGTTAGTTGCAGTGGTCCAATATGTCTGGCTGAGCTTCTTCATTCCATGTTACTCCTCTTTCACTGCTTTCTTTATTTTTTCCAATTGGTGTTCGGTTTGCTCCTTAGACTGTCTTTTTTAATGTTCAGGGTTCCTGGATTGTTATCTGCTCTGTTTCACTTGTTTTTTGGGGAGGATCTTTGGTGCAGGGGGAAGTTATGGTGCGCGTGACTAAGCTGTCATCTTGGCTCTGCCTCTTTCAAGAGTTTTATGGTTTTAATTATTTTATTTAGGTCGTTGATGTATTTTAAGTTAATTTTCACCTATAGTATAAGGTATTGGTATAATTTCATTCATTCTTTTTTCATGTGGAAATCAGGTTGTTATAGGTTGTTCCAGAACAATTTATTGGAGACTATTGTTTCCCCATTGAATGGACTTGACACCCTTGTCAAAGATCAGCTGGCCCTAGATATATGGCTTTATTTCTGAACACTCAATTCTACTCCATTGATCTATATGTCTATCCTTATATCAGTAACACATTGTTTTGATTATTGTAACTTTCCAGCAGGGCTTAAAACTGGGAAGTGTGAGTACTCCTACTTTGTTAATCTTTTTCAAGATTGTTTTGCTTATTCAGGGGCCCTTGAAATTCCATATAAATTTGAGGTCTGGCTTTTCCATTTCTGCAATTTGCCTGTTGGAATTTTGATAGGAATTGTGTTGAATCTATAGATCGCTCTGGGTAGTTTTGACATGTTAAAAATATTAAGTCTTCCAATCCACAAATATAGGGTGTTTTTCCATTTATTTAGGTCTTCTTTAATTTATTTCAGCAACATTTTATAGTTTCTGGGTAGAAGCTTTTCACGTCTCTGGTTAAATTTACTCCTAAGTATATTATTCTTTTAGATGTTGTTGTAAATATGATTGTTTTCTCGACTTCCTTTTCAGATTGTTCACTGCTGCTGTATAGAAATACAACTTTTTTTATGTGTTGATCTTGTACCCTGACACTTTGCTGAATTGGTTTATCATCCATAGTAACTTTTTTGTGGATTCTTTGGGATTTTCTACATGTAGGATCATGTCATCTGCTAATAGGGATAGTTTTACTTCTTCCTTTCTGATTTGGATGCCTTTTATTTCTTTTTTCTTGCTTAACTGATCTTGCTAGGACTTCCAGTACAATACTGAACAGCAGTGGTGGGGGTAGGCATGCATATCTTACTCCTGACCATAACAGGGCAAGCTCTCAGTATTTCTCCATTGAGTATGATGTTAACTGTGGATTTTTTCATAAATGCCCTTTATGATGTTGAGGAACATTTCCCTTCTGTTTCTAATCTGCTGTTTGTTTTATAATGAAAGGATGTTGTATTTTTTTAAATGCCTTTTATGCATCGATTGAGATGATCATGTGGATCTTTTCCTTTGTTCTATGCATGCAGTGTATTGCATTGACTGACTTTCTAACGTTAAACCAAGTTTGCATTCCTGGGTTAAATCTCAGTTGTTTGTGGTATATTATCCTTTTAATAGGTTGTTATATTCAGTTTTCTAGTATTTGTTGAGAATTTTTGCATCTATATTAATAAAGGATATTGGTCTGTAGTTTTGTTTTTGTTTTTGTTTTTTTTCCTTGTGGTGTCTTTACTTGGCTTTGGTATCAGAGTAATTCTGATCTCATAGAATGAGTTAGGAAGTATTCCCTACTCCTCTTATTAGTGGAAGAGTTTAAGTAGGATTGGTGTTAATTCTTCTTCAAAAGTTTGGTAGAATTCCCTAGTGAAGCATCTAGTTCAAGACTATTTATTGGGAAGTTTTTGATTACTAATTCAGTCTCCTCACTTGTTATAGGTCTGTTGGGATTTTCAATTTCTTCTTGAGTCAATTTAGGTAGTTTGTGTGTTTCTGAGAACTCGTCCATTTCAAGTAAGTTATCTAACTTTTTTGGCATATAGTTGTTCATAGTAATCTCTTATCTTTTTTCTATGTTATTTGATAATAATGTGCCCTCTTTCATTTCTGATTTTAGTTATTTGTGCCCTCTCTCTTTTTTTTCTTTGTCAGTCTAGCTAAAGGTTTGTTTATTTTATTATTATTTTCAAATAACCACCTCCTGGTTTCATTTCATCTATTATTTTTCTATTCTCTATTACACTTATTTCTGCTTTGATATTTTTATTTCCTTTCTTCAGGTTTATCTTGGCTCAGTTTGCCCTTTTTATCTTTTTTTAACATGTAAAGTTATTGATTTGAGATCTTTCATCTTTCTTAATGTAGGAACTTATAGCTATAAACTTCTTCTGAGTACTGTTTTTGCTGCATCCCATAAGTTTTGGTATGTTGTGATTTCGTTTTCTTTCATCCCAAAGTATTTTCTAACTTCCTTTGTGTGATTTTTTCTTTGTCCTATTGCTTGTTTAAGAGTGTGTTGTTTAATTTCCACATATTTCTGAAATTTTCAATTTTCTTTGTGTAATTGATTTCTTGTTTCATTCTATTTTAGCCAGAGAAGATGCTTAGTATGATTTCAATTTTTAAAAATTTATTGAGACTTGTTTTGTGACCTAATATATAAACTATCCTGGAGAATAATCCATATGCACTGGAAAATATATGTATTCTGTTGGGGGTGGTGCAAAAGGTGGACCTTTAAGTGACCTTTTTTTTTTACTCAAACTCTAAGGAAATATCTAGAGGTATTTGCAGCTGATTGAACAGGGTGTGAAGGAGAGATTAAATGACAGTATGGAGTCTGCAGGAGATCATGGAATATTCTTGATGAGAAGTGACATTCTAGTTTGGTCCCAACAGCAGTAGAGTTGAAAGATTTGGCTTTCAGAGGGAAAATGGTTGAAGTAATGACACAGTGTATTCAAGAGCATCAGAGGTGAAGAGGAACTTATGAGACCATGGAAAGAGGACTAGATAAGTAGTCAGAATGTTTGAGCTGTGATCTTAGCTCTAAGGATGCTTCAGAGAGATAATTGATTTTGAACCTGAAAGACTAGGGGGATGATGAGATCAACATAGTGGATAGAATAGAAGAAAATGAGCACTCACTATTTTCAGTTAAAAGATAGGAACTTAAGTGTCATCTCCACCACTGACTAGCTATGTGATGTTGGATAAGTTACTTAACCACTCTGGTCCTTAGTTTTCCTCATATGAAAAAGACTACTTAAAAAGCTTGTTTGACAGAGTGGTTGTGATGATTGAAGGAGATAACATCTGTAAAGCATCTGACACAGGGTCTGACATAGAAAGTATGTTCAATAAAAATTAATAGGAGGACTTCCGGGAAACATGGTGCTCTAGGCAGAACCATCAGGCCATCCCTCCACAGCAAAGATCTGAAAAACAAAGCCAAACAGAGAAAACAGCAATCCGGAAACCCTAAGCATCAAATGAAGAGCTAAAGAACTCAGTCAAGCACCAAATGGAATAAGAAACTGACCGAGAACAGAGACTGAGGACAGATACATGCAGAGGTCACCTATCAGCTAATGCAGCACGGATCCACCATCTTAGACTCCTATTAGAGACCAGCAAACAGGGGGTATGAGAAAGCTTCACAGACCTTCCAACAGGAGACAGAACAACCAGTAACCAGTGATATACGATTTCCTACCCCCACCCTTCTTCACTGTTACTCAGCCTCCTCTGCTTCTCACGGCCACCGTTTCTTGGCCGGGAAGTGCCGGTTGCTTGGATTCCACCCACCCACACTGGCCGACTCCCTGAGTGCCATTTGTTGGCTGATGGTGTTGCTTTTTTCCGCTTCTTTTGATTTCTTCCCTAACTTTCACCCCCCTTTGTCTCAAATACCTGGCTCCATGCGCCACCTTTGCTTTTTCCTGAAAGGCTGTGAAATTCCCCTGAATGTGAAACCGCTTCCCAGTACGTGCTGCCATGCTGGTGAGATACTGGGGCTTTTTGTTTGTTTGTTTTGAATTGTTTGTTTGTTTTCTTTTTCTTTTCTTGAATTGGGAGCCCTTTCTACCAAGGCAGTACTGAGTGGCTTGGGACCTACCCCCATCAGTTTGTGCAGACGTGCAGAGGGCTCCCTGGGGCATTTCTTTTTTGTGTGATTTTTTTTTCTGTTTTTTAGGGGACTTTTCTTGTTCTTTTTTTATGTACCTTTTTTTCTTTTCCCTTTTTTCCCTTTTTGTCTTTCTTCATTACTCAGTTTCTCATCTCTCTATACGTTCCTTCTCTTCCTGTCCCCAGAATACTTGGTGCTGAGTGACACCTCTACGCCTTCTAGCCAGGCTGTACTTCAACACCTGGGAGCAACTTCCCCAGACCTCGTAGCAAAACTGGTGGGATCCCTGGGAGCTTTGCTTTTCTTTTTCTTAATTTTTATTTATTCATTTTTTTCTTTTCTTTTCTCTTCTTTTCCTTTTTGTTTTTCTCCATTTCATACTCTCTCATCTCTCCACTCTAACGGCAAGCTCCTCTAGCATTCTTTTTTGTTTGTTTGTATGTTTTTGGCACCTGTTCCTCGCTCCTCTCTCCCATATCCATCTTAGCTCCACACATCACAATCCCCCCCTCCATCCTGCCCACCTGCACCATGTGCTTAACATCACACCACCAAGGAGCACAGGCATGGCCTACCAGAACCTGCCCAGCACTGAATACTGGCCTAGCCTGGTGGCCATAGTAAGTGCCACAAAAAACTTATCCCACCAACTCCTCTTCAGATAGAACTGACCTGATGTACCATATCTGAGCGATTGACCCTGCCAATTGGAGAAGGAGGTTAAAAGTATAGTGCCCACAGAGGAGAAAACAACAAAGAACACACAGTCCACCTGCTTAGACATAGACAAATTAAAGAAAAACAGCACGAAACAAAGAAATCTACAATCAAAAAAAGAGAAAAATAACTACTGAATACCCCGAAGACAGCAGACAATATCAAAATATTTACAAAAATAAGACAGGATAGTTCCAGCAGACTTCCAAAATAAAACACCAGATGACTTTCCAGTAGAAGAAAAGGCACTAGAACTACCTGATAAGGAATTCAAATCTCTAATACACAGAATTATCCAAGAGATGATGCAAAAACCTGACAAAAATGAGGAAAAAACAGACAAATTCATGGAAAAGGCAGACAAAAAAAATGGAAGAATTCAGGAAAATAATGCAGGAACAAAATGCCAAAATAAATTCACAACTAGAGATCATACAAAAACAATAATTAGACATCCAAAACATAAACGAAAGGATTTCAGAAATGGACAGTGTCATGGAAGGGTTGAGGAGCAGATTTGAAACAGTGGAGGACAGGATCAGCCAAATTGAAGACAAACACTTGGATAGAACTCTGAGGAAAACTCAGAAAAAAAATGAAGAAAAATGAAGAGACTCTGAGAAATATGTGGGAAACAATCAAAAGCAAAAATTTGCCAGTGATTGGAGTTCCAGAACAGGGGAAGAAAACAGAAAATGCAGAGAAGATCACTAAAGAATTTCCGACAGAAAACTTTCCCAATATCATGAAAGTTGAAAAGTTGGCCATCCAAGAAGCTCAACAAACCACATATAGGATAGACCTCAAAAGAAAATCACCAAGGCATATCATAATCACACACGCCAAAACCAAACAAAGAATCCTGAGAGCAGATCGAGAAGAAAAACCAGTCACATACAGAGGAGAAATGATAAGAGTAACCTCTGATTATTCAGCAGAAATCATGCAGGCAAGACAGAAATGTGATGACATATATAAAACCTTAAAAGAAAAAAATTGCCAGCCAAGAATAATATATCCTGCAAAACTCTCATTCAAACATGAAGGTGAAATTAGGACATTTCCAAATAAACAGAAATTAAGGCACTATGTAAAAACCAAACCAAACTTACAAGAATAATTAAAGAGAGTCCTTCAATCTGAGAACAAACAATTTCAGCTCACAAGATGAATCTAGGATGCAGGATCATACCAGCCAGATACCAATCCAGAAAATGAACTCTCAAGGACTATCCAAAACCAAAAGAAATACAACAGGGAATCAGAGCAGTTAATCTGTGGATGACAAAAACATCAGAACAATAAAAGATGGAATAAACGGTGTAGGTATAGTACCTTCTAATGGAGAGGAAGACAAGGTGATAGTAAGTAATAACAGACTGCTTCAAACTTAGAAAGATAAGGGTAAATTTCACGGTAACAAAAAGAAAGTTAACAAACCTTCACATAAAAATAAAGATGAAAAACATAAATTCTCAGTAAATACAAAACCTACCAAAAAAAAAAAAGAAACAAATCCACAAACAAAAAGAATTCAGCACAGGAGAGTAAGAGGAACAAAGGAAACGTCAATACCACACACACACACACAAAAAAAAAAAAAAAAAACTACAAAATGACAGCAATAAATGTACAACTATCAAAAATTACACTGAATGTAAATAGCCTCAATGCACCCATAAAGAGACGGAGAGTCACAGAATGGAAAAAAAAAACAGGATCCATCAATATGCTGTCTACAAGACACACACCTTAGAAACAAAGACATAAATTTATTAAAAATCAAAGATTTGAAAAAAATCTATCAAGCAAACAACTACCAAAAAGAGCAGGAGGAGGAATACTAATCTCAGATAAAATAGACTTTAAAACAAAATCCACCATAAAAGACAAAGAAGGACATGATATAATGATTAAGGGGACGATTCATCATGAAGACATAACCACAATAAACATTTACACACCAAATGATAGGGCTCCAAAATACATAAAACAAACTCTAAAGGCACTGAAAAGAGAAACTGGTGACAGTTCCACAACAATAGTAGGAGATTTTAACACGCCACTCTCAGTAAAGGACAGAACATCTAAAAAGAAACTGAGCAAAGATACAGAAGACCTAAAGCGTACAATCAGCCAACTTGACCTCATAGACATATATAGAAAACTCCATCCTACAGCTGCAAAGTACACATTCTTTTCCAATGCACATGGAAATTTCTCCAGAATAGACCACCTCTTAGGCCACAAAGCAATCCTCAACAAGATCCAAAACTTTGAGATAATACAAGGTATTTCTCTGGCCACAACATCATCAAGGTAGAAATTAACAACAGGAAGAGCAAGGGAAAAAAAAAATCAATTACATGGAAACTGATTAACACTCTCCTTACAAACCACTGGGTAATAGAAGAAATCAGAGATGGAATAAAAAAATTCCTAGAATTAAAGAAAAATGAAAATACATCATACCAAAACCTTTCAGACACAGCAAAGGAAGTCCTCAGAGAACAATTTATAGCAATAGAGGCACATATCAATAAAGAAGAAAGGGACAAAATAAAAA
>NW_004444022.1:1671937-1685938 GCF_000243295.1 Trichechus manatus latirostris | reverse complement strand
CTATGCTCTTCAAAAGACTTCACCAAAAGAGTAAAAAGAAAACCTACAGACTGGGAAAAAATTTTTGGACATTAAAAGTCAGACAAAGTCTAATATCCATAATCTACAAGAAAATCCAACACCTCTACAACAAAAAGAAAAATAATCCAATTAAAAAATGGGCAAAAGAAATGAACAAACACTACAGCAAAGAAGACATTCAAGCGGCCAACAGACACATGAGGAAATGCTCACGTTCACTAGCCATTAAAGAAATGCAAATTAAAACCACAATGAGATACCATCTCACCCTGGCATTACTGGCATGAAACAAAAATACTGGAAATAACAAATGTTGAAGAGGCTACGGGGAGATTGGAACTCTTATGCACGGCTGGCTGGTGGGAATGCAAAATGATACAACCATTTTGGAAAATGATGTGGTGCTTCCTTAGAAAGCTAGAAACAGAAATACCATACTATCCAGCAATCCCACTCCTAGGAATATATCCTAAAGAAATAAGAGTTGTCACTCGAATAGACTTATGCACACCTATGTTCATGGCAGCATTGTTCACAATAGCAAAAAGATGGAAAAAACCTAGATGCCCATCAACAGATGAATGGATTAAAAAAATGGTACATACACACAGTGGAGTATTTTGCAACAAGAAAGAACAAGGATGAATCTGTGGAGCATCTCATAACATGTATGAAACTGGAGGACATTATGCTGAATGAAATAAGTCAATCACAAAAGGACAAATATTGTTTGAGACCTCTACTGTAAAAACTCATGAAAAAGTTTACACAAAAAGTAAAAATCTTTGTTGGTTACGAGCTATGGGAGGGGTGGGTGAGAAATACTATAATAGAGAATACATAAGTGGTATCTTTGGTGACGGGTATGATAGTACACAATATTGGGGAAGCCAGCACAACTTGTACAAGGAAAGGTCATGGAAGTTCAATAGACACATCCAAACTCCCTGAGGGACTGAATTGCTGTGTGGAGTGCTGTGGGGATCATGGTCTCGGGGAACTTCTAGCTCAATTGGCATAACACCATTTATAAAGACAATCTTCTACATTCCACTTTGGTAAGTAGAGTCTAGGGGTCTCAAAAGCCTGTGAGCAGCCATGTAAGATACTCCGCTGGTCTCACCCCTTCGGAAAAGGTGGGGGGGGGGAGAATGAAGATGATAGGTTACAAGGAATAGATTAGTCCAAAGGACTAATAGACCACAGCTACCAAGGCCTCCACCAGACTGAGTCCAGTACAGCTAGATGGTGCCCGGCTACCACCATGGACTGCTCTGACTGGGATCAAAACAGAGGGTACTGGACAGAGCTGGAGAAGGATATAGAACAAAATTCTAACACACAAAAAAGACTATATTTACTGGCCTGACAGAGACTGGAGAAACCCTGAGAGTATGGCCACCGTATGCCCTTTTAGCTCAGTTGTGAAGTCACTCCAGAGGTTCACTGTTCAGACGGGGATTGGACATCCCCATAAAACAGAATGGGACTAATGAGGCACAGCAGTCCAGGGACAAGGACTAGAAGGCAGAAGGGGACAGGAAAGCTGGTGATGGGGAACCCAAAATTGGGTAAGGACAGTGTTGACATGTAGTGGGGTTCTTAACCATTGTATAGGGCAATATGTGTACTAACTGTTTAATAAGAAACTATTTTGTTCTGTAAACCTTCATCTAAAGTGAGAATAGCAGCACAACTGGAGTAACATAATCGACGTCACTGAATTGTACAGGTAGAAATTTTTGAAATGGTGTATCTTTTGCTATGTATATTTTCACCAAAAAAAAAAAAAAAGTCCTCCAAAGCCAAGAAGAGATCGTTTTGACATGTGGGGTTGTTAACCAATGTTATAAAACAATATGTGGACTGTTTAATGAGAAAATATTTGTTCTGTAAACCTTCCCTTAAAGTACAGTAAAAAAAAAAAAAAAAAAAAACAACTTAGTATACTTTCCTCCTCTTTCTTCATATCTCAGATTTATAATTTACAAAATGGAAATAATGATTTGTAGGAATCTCCATAGGCTGTTGTGATGCTCAAGTGAGATAACGTAGCTGAATGATCTCTATACACTGCTAAACAAATGTAATGCAGTAACATCTATTACCATTATGCCTTATTATAGCAACTTACACATTTGGAGACATTATTTAGAATATACACATTCCTGACAGTCCCAAATATGAAGCTTCATCCTCATGTATACAGGGAATTCCATTATTTTTGGAGCTTCCTAGTTAAGAAAGGACTTATGCTTCTTTTTTAATTCAGTACTCCTACTAACATTGTGAGGTGGATTTCAATAGTCTACCCACTTGCAAAAGAGGAACTTAGCTCAGATTGAGTAAATAACTTGCCTATGGTCTTACAGACAATGATAAAGCTTGAGCTCGAGCTCAAGTCCCCTGACTTCAAGCCCAGTGATGTTGCTGCAATATAAACCTGTTGCAGAGACAGGATTAAGGATCTAGTAAATGAGTCAGTGGTGATGTCAGCAGATGGAAGTACTTGAATTCCAACCTGGGCTTCCTCTATCCCATCAAGGTTCTTGAGGAACATGAGAATGTGGCCTGTGGTTGGGCAGGGGTAAAGAGTCTAGTGGAGGGCAGGAGGGCGAAACACTAGGAGAAAGAGGAAGGTGGGTCCTCTAAGTAGCAATACAGTAGGTTGGAATGAGTTCAGCCATAATGTTTTTCCTCCAGATGGCATGCAGGCACTCTACAAGGTCAAATCTTGCTCCATGGCCCCTCCTGTGGACCAGCTCACAGGAAAAGTCCGGCAGTACTTCATTGAGGCCCATGAAATTCAGTGGGACTACGGCCCAATGGGGCATGATGGGAGTACTGGGAAGAGTTTGAGGGAGCCAGGCAGGTAAGAGGCAGTGGACTCCCTCTCCCTGTTCCTGGGCACAGTCCCAACCACCTGTTGTCTCCCTTCCAGAAACATCTCACTCCACTTAAGGGTTATAATGACTGTCTCGTAAGGGTTACACAACAACTCTTAGCCAACTTCTTGTGGGACCTTGGGAAACACCAGTTAGGGACAGGGTGGAACAGGAGGTTATTGCGCTGTTTTGTTGGTAAGACTTACTTATGCAAATTCACTGGGAAATAATTGATGCCAGGTCTTTCACAAAAGACGCAGTTAGTAGATGACTAGGACAGGACATAGGGGAAGATTCTAGGGCACTCATGCTTATCCTTCCAGTAGGAAATAGTGGAGTGAATCTGCAGGAAACGTAGGAAAGTAGATGCCTGGATCTCAATGTAGCCTCTAAAATCTCCAGCTGGGCTTACCAACTATTTGGGCTTTCATTTTGGAGTGAAGGCTATTCTTGGTTAAGAGGAAAGAGTCATGAGTACCCAAAGGTGATTAAAGACAGATGTAGACTATGTAACGCTACAGGACAAAATTGGTCCCAGTAGGAGATTGTGTTCTTTGAACCTGTCCTTCGAAAAGCTCAAATGGAAGCTGCACGTCATTTGTTAGGGGTGTTGCCAGGGAAAATACCTTCACTGGGTGGGAGTTATTATGGATGATCTCTGAGGTCCTTTCTAACTGTGAATATCTATAACTTGATGGGACCAACGGTGAGAAGGGAGTACTTTAATACTCAATGAAATTATCTGACATTTGCTTTCTTATGTGCCAGTGCATCAGATAAGTTCTTCCAGAAGAGTTCCAGTCGAATTGGGGGCACTTATTGGAAAGTCCGATATGAGGCCTTCCAAGATGAGACATTCCAGGAGAAGGTGAAGCTAGAGGAAGAAAAGCACCTGGGAATCCTGGGTAAAGAATCCTTAACTTATGAAATTCGTTGACTAAAGCCAAAGAAGTGGAGGAGTCTTGGAAACTGGCTCAGAGGCACACTCTAGGCCAGCATTTTCCAAAGTGAGTCTTAAGAGATGAGTCGTGTGTGAAAAAGGGTTTAGAGAGTGAGTGAGTTTGCAAAACACTAGGTTAAGCATAGTTAAATAGTGTTTTGCTACCTTTTATTCATTCTTGTTCATCACAGATTTTCAAGATGGGAATAGAGTATATATCATTTCTCATTCTTACTTTACAACTGAATCTTTTTTTTAGTGAACATCTTCCAGTACCACTACTGTACAGATCACACTCTTAAAATTGCTTCTCTAGGGTTATTCCTGAAGATATGCTCTAGATAAGACAGTAAGTTTGTCCAGGTCCTTGGCAGTATTGGACCAGGAGTAAGTTGACATGACATACCAACTTGCTTGCTATGATGTGGGATGGAGAATCAGACTTACAACCTGACCGTAGAGAAGATATCCAGGAGGTCTAAGAAACAGTATTGAGACAGTATAGCAAGGTTAATTGTGGTTTGGTCACTTGGTGGAACCAGGAAACAAAATAGATTAGATAGGGTAAACTTTGGAAATATAAGTAATATAATGAAAGTTATTCTGGGGAAATAAGCAAAGACCTGGAGGTAGAAAACTGAAAGGCAAGAAAATGCTCAGCATTTTTCAGGCTGAAAGAACTGAAGAGAAACTTCAAGGCTCTAGTTGCAATATTGAAGGATTCTACAGGGAAAATATTAAAAGACTCAAGAAGCATCAAAAGAAGACAGAAGGAATACATACAGTCACTGTACCAAAAAGAATTCATTGACATTCCACCATTTCAGGAGGTAGCATATGAACAAGAACCAATGGTACTGAAGGAAGAGGTCCAAACTGCACTGAAGGCATTGGTGAAAAACAAGCCTCCAGGAATTGATAGAACACCAGTTGAGATGTTCAATAAATGCATGCAGAGCTGGAGGTGCTCACTTATCTATGCCAAGAAATTTGGAAGACATCTACCTGGCCAACCGACTGGAAGAGATCCATATTTGTGCCCATTCCAAAGAAAAGTCATGCAACAGAATGTGGAAATGATTGAACAATATCATAATATCACATGCAAATTTAATTTTGCTAAAGATCATTCAAAAGTACTTGCAACACTACATCGACAGGGAACTGCCAGAAATTCAAGAAAGATCCAGAAGAAGACTTGGAACAAGGGATGTCATTGGTGTTGTCAGATGGATGGTGGTTGAAAGCAGAGAATACCTAAAAGATGTCTGCCTGTGTTTCATTGACTATACAATGTCATTGGACTGTGTGGATCATAACAAATTATGGATAACATTGCGAAGAATGGGAATTCTAGAACACTTAATTGTGCTCTTGAGGAACCTGTACATAGACCAAGAAACAGTCATTCAAACAAGACAAGGGTGTACTGCATGGTTTAAAATCAGGAAAGGTAGTGTCGAGGTTGTATCCTATCACCGTACAGATTCAATTTGTATGCTGAGCAAATAATCCAAGAAACTGGACTATATGAAGAAGAACAAGGCATCAGGATTGGAGGAAGACTGGTTAACAACATGCAATATGCAGATGACACAACCTTGCTTGCTGACAGTGAAGAGGACTTGAAGCACTTACTAATGAAGATCAAAGTATGGATTACACCTCAACATAAAGAAAACAAAAATCCTCACAACTGGGCTAGTAAGCAACATCATGGTAAACAGAGAAAAGACTGAAGTTGTCAAGGATTTCATTTTACTTGGATTCACAATCAACATCCATGGAAGCAGCAGTCAAGTAATCAAAAGATGCATTACATTGGGCAAATCTGCTGCAAAAGACCTCTTTAAGATGTTAAAAAGCAAAGATGTCACCTTGAGGACTAAAGTGTGCCTGACCCAAGCCATGGTGTTTTCAATCGCCTCATAAGCATGTAAAATCTGGACAATGAATAAGGAAGACCGAAAAAGAATTGATGCTTTTGAATTATGGTGTTGGTGAAGATATTGAATATATCATGGACTTCCAGAGGAATGAACAAATATGTCGTGGAAGAAGTACAGCCAGAATGCTCATTAGAAGCAAGGATGGCGAGACATCGTCTCACATACTTTGGACATGTTATCAGGAGGGACCAGCCCCTGGAGATGGACATCATGCTTGGTAAAGGATCAATGAAAAAGAGGAAGACCTTCAACAAGATGGACTGACACAGTGGCTGCAACAGTGTGCTCAAGCATAACAACAATTGTGAGGATGGTGCGGGACCAGGCAGTGTTTTGTTCTGTTGTACATAGGGTCGCTGTGAGTTGGAACTAACTCGACGGCATCTAACAACACAACACTCCGGGAATAGGTATGTGTTGGTTGATTCTAAGAGATTTGAACATAGGCAGTAAGCCCTACATCAGCTGGGAAGGGAAATATAAGGAGCAAAAACCCACCGTAGGAAAGAGGGCTGGCGGTGAGTATTAACGAACCATCATTGACTTGGGTTCAGTATGGATCCCCAGTATTTGGGCAGACGTGGACCATTAGGTATGGAAATTGAATAATAAACAAGATAGAAACTCAGATCTAGGCTTAGAGCCAACATAAGTGTTCAGAATACTTCTAGTTGGCCTCAAAGGTGACCAAAACCAGGTAAGAGGTGGTGGACAGTGGAGCATACAGAAGCCCAGGAGTCGTGGCTAGACTACCTAGTACAGGGCCAGGATAGAAGATATAGTAAGTTTTTTTTGCTCATATTTGGTTTAGGGTTCAGGCAATCTTATTTAAATAGGTCCTATCAGGAGCCCTGGTGGAACAATGGTTAAGCTCTTCTGCTAACTGAAAGGTTGGCAGTTGCAGCTCACCCAGTTGCTCAGTGGGAGAAACACCTGGCAAGCTGCTTCTGTAAATATCGTTGTTGTTGTTAGGTGCCATCGAGTTAGTTCTGACTCATAACGACACTATGTACAACAGAACAAAACTCTGCCTGGTCCTGTGCCATCCTCACAATCATTGCTATGTTTGATTCCATGGTTGCAGCCGCTGTGTCAATCCATCTTGTTGAGGGTCTTCCTCTTTTTCGCTGACCCTCTACCAAGCATGTTGTTCATCTCCAGTGACTGTTCCTGCCTGATAACACGTCCAAGGTACGTGAGACCAAGTCTCGCCATCCTTGCTTCCAAACCTGTGCTTCTTTCCAACACAAATGTTAAGATTGCAGCCTAGAAAACCCTATGGGACAGTTCTCTCTCACATGGGGTCGCTATGAGTTGGCATTGACTTGACGACATCTAACGACAATAACAACATCAGGAGAGGCAACTATAAGAGCTGCTACAATAAAGTTAGGGGGAATGGGATTGGACCTGACAGTGAGGTGAGGGAAAGCTTTGACTTCAAGTCCTCGCTCTGCTCTTAGTCAGCCATGTGAACGTGGGCAGGTCATTTCCATCTCTCTTAGCTGGTTTCCTCATCTGTAAAATGGAGATAACTTCTGCCTTATATACCTTAAAATGATGTTTGATTATAAAAGTAAGGTAATGATTTTAAAAGTGTTTTTTTATATAGAGTATGTAGAATTTCTCACACTGAAAATTGCAATGTAGTTGGAGGAGATTAGTACTCTTATTATTGCAAAGAGATGAGTTCTCTATCTTTCTCTCCTTTTGCTTCCTCTTTGCTTTTCCTCACTGTTCTTCTGTTTCTTATCTCTGTTCAGCACTATTTTCATTCTAATTATCTCTCCTTCTCATTTCCAGGGCCAGTGATCCGGGCTGAGGTGGGTGACATCATCCAGGTAGTCTTCTACAACCGTGCCTCCCAGCCATTCAGCATTCAGCCCCATGGGGTCTTTTATGAGAAAGACTATGAGGGCACTGTCTACAATGATGGTGAGCAGGCAGAGTTTCCAAAAAATGTGGGCCACAGGTGGTAGCTGGTGGCTCTAGAAGGCAAATAAATGGGCAAAGGCGTGAGGGAGATAGAGGCAGAATTCGTTGCAATGGGTGTTTAATGAAGGAATGGTAATATAGTGAGGCAGAGTTGAGCACAATATAAGGGATGACTTCTTTTATATTTAAATTTATTTTGATTATAGAAATAAAATGTGCATTATGGAATTTGGAAAACAAAAAATCACAAAGAAAATAAATATCATTCATAGATAAATCTCCATGTACATTTTGATGTAATATTTTTCTGTGCTTATAAAAAGCATGTATTTATAGATTTGAGGTCATATGGTTTATGCAGTTTTTTATCCTGCTATTCTCACTTGGGGAGCAGTGACGGTCAGTGGTAAAATTCTCACCTTCCATCTGGAGACCCAGGTTTGATTTCCAGCCAATGTGCCTCACATGCAGCCACCACTCACATGCCAGTGGAGGTTTGTGTGTTGCTATGGTGCTGAACAGGTCTCAGCAGAGCTTCCAGACTAAGACAGACTAGGAAGAAAGGCCTGACAATCTACGTCTGAAAATCAGCCAGTGAAAATCCTATGGATCACAACAGACTGATCTCATTTTGCATGGGCTCACCATGAGTAGGGGGCTGATTTGATGGAAGCTAACAACAACATTCTCACCATTATATTGTGACAACTTTCCTGTGTCGTTATAATGTTATACTCATTTTAATGACTGTGTAATACTCTGTTACATGGATTTGCCACAATTTATTTAACTTACCCTCTATTGTTTAGACATGTAGGTGTGTTTGTTTCCCAGTATTTTTTAATATCATAAACCATATTGCAATGTCTGGTTGTATCTACACATCTTGGTTTGCAATTTGGATTATTGTTTTAGGAGAAAAATCTAGGAATGGAATTATTAATTCCTTGTTTTCTTTTAGAATAATATTAACACACACTAATTCTAGGCAAAAATTATCAAACAATACTGAAAGCATAAAGGTCAAAGATGCAGACAGATCTAGAATAAAAGGACATTATACAAGGCAATTGGTCTGGTCTCTTCAAGAAGTTAATGTCATAGGAAAAAAGAAACTAAAGAAATATAACAACCAAATGCAATGTGTGAAACTTGACTGGATGCTCGCCATAAAATACAGTTTTAAGAAAAATTTTAGAGATAATTGGAAAAGCTTTGATATAGACTGAATATTAGATGGTATTAAGGAATTTTCCTAGGTGTGATAACGGTATTGTGTTAACATAGGAGATGCTTGCTGATGTGTTTAGGAGTAAAATGTCATGATGTCTGCATTTTATTTCTAAATGCTTCAGCAAAAACAAACGAACAAAAACTGTGAGTGTGTGTGTGTGTGTATGTGTGTGTAAATATATATACACACATGTGTAAATAAAGCAAACGTGGCTAAATGTTAACAATCAACCCTAGGTGGTAGATGGTAGGGTGATCATAGTACTATTCTTTAAAGGTTTCTATATGTTTGAAAATTTACTGAGTTAGAAACAAAGAATGAATAAGATAAATTAAAACCACCTCAAATTATACTACTCTGTTGTAAGCTATAAATATCCTCGTATATGCATCTTTGCACACTTCTGTGATTATTTCTTTAGAATACATTTCTAAGATGTGGAATTGTTGTGTCAGAAGGTAAAATTTTTGGTGTTGCTGTGTACCGTCAGGTTGACTCTGACTCATAATGACCCCATATGACAGAGTAGAACTGCCCCATAGAGCTTCCTACGCTGTAATCTTTATGGGAGCAGATGGCCAGCTTTTTTCTCCCATGGAGAGTCTGGTAGGTTTGGACTGTAGACTTTTCAGTTAGCAGCTGAGTGTCTAAACATTGTGCCACCAGGGCTACGTCCAAATTGCTCTCTGGAGACGTAGGTAGTCCCATCAATTTTCAGTTTCATCAACAGGAACATGAGAGGGCCCCTTTCCTCACAACTTCACTAGCACTGGGGCAACCTTTCTGTTTGTTTGTTGTGTGAAAGTATATACAGCCAAAGACACATCATTTCAATAATTTCTACATGTACAATTCAGTGACATTCATTATATTCAAGTTGTGCTACCATTCTTACTATTGTTTTCCACTGTACTCCACCACATTTATCTTAAACTCACTGCCCTCTAAGCTTCCCATCCAACTTTTCCAGTTGGCGTTATCAATTTGATCTCACACAGGTAATTCTTTGAAAGAGTACAATACTCAAAGCAGATGTAATTTACTAATTAAAATAATCTATTTTTTGGTTCAAAGAAGACTTCAGGGAATAGTTTTGGTTTAAGATGTAAATTTACAAATTATCTCAGCACAAGAGTTTTGGGGGCTCATCCAACCTCAATCGCTCCAGAAAGCCTGGATTCCATGTTAATTTGAAATTCTCTTCCTCATTTTCCTCTTTTTGATTGGGATTCTTCCACAGAATCTTTGATCAAAATATTCAGTAATTGTAGCCAGGCACCTTCCAGTTCTCCTGGTATCATGTCAAAGGAGGCAGTTGTTCATGGAGGTAAAAAGACACACATACAATTTCCTCCTCTGATTCCTGATGGTTGTACCTTGGATGGCTTGCTAGCTTTAAGACCACTGGGGCAGTCATTGTAAACTTTGTCAACCTTACAGTCTTATAAACAAAACAGCAGCAATAACACTCACCGTTTTGATTTGCATTTGTTTGATTATTTTAGGTTGAAGATTCTTTCCAACATTTATTGTGCATCTTTACTTACTGTTTTTGTACATGTGAACATTTTAGGGTTTTTTAAACATTTTGTCAGTAGTTTTCTACAAGGATTATTCCCATTTAGACTAGCTCTTTACAGGTAAATGGGAAGGGTAGGTGCCATCTGAACCACCTCTCACCAGCATTGATTATTATAATTTACAAAATATTTGGTAATTTGGAGTTCCGGCAAAATGGCGCTCTAGGCAGAAGCAAACATCCAAAAAACTAAGCCAAACAGACAATACAACAATCCTGAAACCCTAAAACATCAAATGAAGAGATAAAGAAATCAGCCAAGCACCAAATGGAGTGAGAAAACTGACAGAGAAGGGAGAGTGAGGAGAGATTCATGCAGAAGTCCCCTACCAGTTAACGCAGTGTGGAACCACCGTCTTGGACTCCTATCAGAGACCAGCAAACAGGGGATACGAGAAAGCAGCCTCACAGAGGGTCTAGCGGGAGGCAAAACAACTGGTAATTTGCGATATATGCTTTCCCATCCCCCACCTATCTTCACCCTGACTCAGCCTCCTCTGCTTCCCGTGACCACAATCTCTTGACAAGGAAACGCTGGCTGCTTGGATTCCATACACCCAAACGGGCCGGCTCTCTGAGTGACATTTGTTGGCTGCTGGTGTTGCTTTTTTCCACTTCTTTTGATTTCTTCCTTACCTCTCACCACCTCCCCCTCCTTTCACTCAAATACCTGGCTCCGTGGGCCATCTTTGCTTCTTCCTGAGGGGATGCAGAGCTCCGGTAATTTGTGATATACGCTTTCCCACTCCCTACCCTTCTTCACCAACACTCGGCACCCTCTGCTTCCTGCGGACACAGTCTCTTGTCCGAGAAACACCAGCCCACACTAGCTGGCTCTCTGAGTGCCATTTGTTAGCTGCTACTGTGCTTTTTTTTCTGCTTCTTTTGATTTCTTCCTTACCTCTCGCCACCTCCCCCTCCTTTTGCTCAAATACCTGCCTCTATGCGCCATCTTTGCTTCTTCCTGAGGGGCTGTGGAGCTCCGTTCGAACGTGGAGCTGCTTCCTGGTCTGGGCTGCCGCACTGGTGGGATCCTGGAGCTTGTGTTCATTTGTTTGTTTTGAATTGTTTGTTTGTTCTCTTTTCCTTTTCTTGAGTTGGGAGCCCTTTCTGGCCAGGAAGTGGGGCTTGGCAAGGAGACTTCCCCCTCGGCTTGCACAGATGTGCAGAGGGATACCTGAGGGCATTTTTTTTTCATTGTTTTTTTTTCTGTTTTTTAGGGGCCCTTTCTTTTTTTTTAATTTGTTTTGTTTTCTTTTCCCTCTTTTTTCCCTTTTTGTCTTTCTTCATTGCTCAGTTTCTCGTCTGTCTATATCTTCCTTCTCTTTCTGTTCCCTGAATACCTGGTGTTGTACACCTCTACGCCTTCTAGCCAAGCTGTACTGCAACACCTGAGAGCTACTTCCTCAGACCTCATAGCTGCACCGGTGGGATCCTTGGGAACTTTGCAGTTCTTTAAACTTTCTGATTTTTATTTATTCATTCTTTGTTTTTCTTTTCTTCCTCTTACCCTTTCTGTTTTTGTCCATTTCATAGTCTTTCATCTCTCCACTTCAATGGCAAGCTCCCCTAGCATTCTTTTTTGTTTGTTTGTATGTTTTTGCCCCCTGTTCCTCTCTCCTACCTCCAATATCCATCTTAGCTACACACATAAAAATCTCCCTGCTGCATCCTGCCTACCTGAACCGTGCACTTGACATTACACCACCAAGCAGCACAGGCACAGCGTACTGGACCCTGTCCTGCACTGATTACTGACCCACTCTGGTGGCTGTAGTAAGTGCTACAAACAACCCATTCCAGTAACTCCTCTTCAGCTAGACCTGCCTGGCCGTACCATATCTGAGTGACTGACCCTGCCAATTGGAGAAGGAGGCAAAAAGTATTGTGCCCACAGATGAGCAAACAACAAAGAATACACAGTCTGCCTGCTCAGACATGGTCAAATTTAAAAAAAAAAAGGATGAAACAAACAAATCTACAATCAATAAATGAGAAAAATAACTACTGAATGCCCCAAAGACAGCAGACAATATCAAAACATTTACAAAAACAGGACAGGATGGTTCCAGTAGGCATCAAAAGTAAAACACCAGATGACTGCCAAGAGGAAGAAAATGCACTAGAACAACCTGATAAGGAATTCAAATCTCTAATACTAAGAATTTTCCAAGAGCCAAGGCAAAAAGCTGACAAACATAAGGAAAAAATAGAAAAATTCATGGAAAATACAGACAAAAAATGGAAAGAATTCAGGAAAATAATGCAGGAACAAAATGCCAAAATAAACTCACAACTAGAAATTATACAAAGACAGCAATTATAAATCCAAAAGATAAACAAGAAGATTTCAGAAATGGACGATGTCATAGAAGGGATGAGAAGCAGATTTGAAATGGTAGAAGACAGGATCAGTGGAATTGAAGACAAACACCTGGATACAACTCTGAGGAAAACTCAGAAAAAATAACAAAGAAAAATGAAGACACCCTGAGAGTTATGTGGGATACAATCAAAAGCAACAATTTTCGAGTGATTGTAATTCCAGAACAGGGGGAGAAAACAGAAAACACAGAGAGGATCATTGAAGAACTGCTGACAGAAAACTTTCCAATATCATGAAAGATGAAAAGCTGGCCATCTAAGAAGCTCAACGAACCCCATATAGGAGAGACCCCAAAAGAAAATCACCAAGGCAATCATAGTCACACTCGCCAAAACCAAAGACAAACAAAGACTCCTGAGAGGAGCTCATGAAAAACAAGAAGTCACATACAGAGGAGAAACAATAAGACTAAACTCAGATTATTCGGCAGAAACCATGCATGCAAGAAGGCAATAGGATGACATATATAAAATCTTGAAAGAAAAAAAATTGCTACCCAAGAATAATATATCCTGCAAAACTCTCATTCAAATTTGATGGTGAAATTAGGTCATTTCCAGATAAACAGAAATTAAGGGAATATGTAAAAGTGAAACCAAACTTACAAGAATTATTAAAGGGAGTTCTTTGATCTGAGGACAAACAGCTTCAGGTCACAGGCAGAATCTAGGACTTAGGACTGTACCAGCCAGATAGCAATCTAGGAAATGAACTCTTGAGGACTATCCAAAACCAAAAGAAATACAACAGGGAATCAGAGCAGTTAATCAGTAAATGATAACAACATTAAAACAATAAAACAGGAAATAAATGGCATAGGTATAGAACCTTCTAATGGAGAGGAGTCAAGGCAATACCAAGTAATGGTAGACTGATTCAAACTTATAAAGATAAGGGTAAAATTCATGGTAACCACAAAGAAAGTTAACAAACATACTTATAAAAAAAGAGGAAAGACATAAAGTCTCAGCAAAAACAAAACCTACAAAATCAAAAGAAATGAAAAAAAAATCCACAAACAAAAGTAACTCAGCACAAGAGAGTAAGAAGAACAAAGAAAACTTCAGCACCA
>NW_004444022.1:1662704-1667172 GCF_000243295.1 Trichechus manatus latirostris | reverse complement strand
ACTACTGTTTCATGAGAAACTATTTGTTCTGTAAGCCTTCATCTGAAGTACAATAAAAAAAAATTGGTAATTTGATAGGCAAAAAGTTATCTTGCTCTTTTCATTTTGCATTTCATTGGTTACTAATAAGATTGTAAATTAGAAATACATATGTATGTATATATATATATATATATATATTTCTGTGTGTTGTTTGACCATGTCATGTGTCCATTTTTAAAATTACAGCCTTAATGTTTTTTTCACATACACACGCACTCATGCATACATACATACGTATAAAAAGGAAAACCTGATCAACAATCAAATTTGTTCAAAGATGAAACTGGCTGTGATGACAGGTAGTGAGTCTCCAATCAGTGGAGATTTTTAGCAGATGTAGGGATATGAGAACAGATGAATGTACGTTTTCAAACGACAGTCCAAATAAGTTTTAAAGTCCCTTTTATTCCTGAGGTCCTACGATTTTGGAAAACTGAAATATAAGAAAGTTTAAAATGTTCCAGTTCATATAGAAAGTAGTGGCAGACCTAGAAACCAAACTCTGGTCTCTCTTGACTTCTAGCCCAGGGTCCTTCTCAATATTCTACCTACTGTTAATCCAAACTGGTTTTGTAGTTTCTGATCTTTACCCCACTATTTGGAGCTGATGGTTTCCACACTAGTCATTGTGAATAATGAATCTCATGTTTTCTATGCAGGCTTATCCCACCCTGGCTTGGTGGCCAAGCCCTTTGAGAAAGTAACATACCGCTGGACAGTACCCCCCCACGCTGGCCCCAGTGTTCAGGATCCTGACTGTCTCACTTGGATGTACTTCTCTGCCGCAGATCCCATCAGAGATACAAATTCTGGCCTTGTGGGCCCCCTGCTGGTGTGCAAGTCTGGTGCCTTGGCTGCTGATGGCAAACAGGTATTGCCAGAGTTTCTGCCTGGGAAACCTGCTGGTACGAGGATGAGGCTGGGTGTGCTGAATAGGAGTTAAGCATGGAGCTAGGTTCTAGAGGTGAGGGGATAGAAAAAAAAATTAACCATGCTGTTGAATCACAGATTAATTGTTGGTGACTTCATGCTATTTTGCATGCTATTCTTTCACTCACAAAACACACATTTGCTCTAGCCTATACTTCTTTCCATTTTAGCTCCTCTCATCACTTTTTTTTTTCCTCACCTCGGTGACTCCTAACCCTTGCTCCTAATCCATAAATCAACCTTAATATTTGCTTGTATTCTTTCGTATTTAGCTCACCATTTCTCTCTGTATAACTTTGGGCAAGTTATTTAACTTCTCTTTGCTTCAGTTTCCTCATCTGTAGAAAGGATTAACAATGAAAGAAAGTACCTCAGGTTTCTGTGAAGATTAATTAAAATAATCCATATAAAGTGCTTATCACAGTGTCTAGAGCATAATAAATAATCAATAAATGTCAGCTGCAACAGTAATAATAGTAATTACTTTTCTCTTATTTTCTAATTTCCCTCAGAACCCTCCTCTGCTCTCTTGGCTACCTTCCCCCACTCCTCTCCCCAGGTGATTCTAGATTGTCTTCTATTATACTCTGCATCTTTTCTCCTTAATCCTCATCCTATGCTTCTTCCCTGCCCCCTTTCCTACATTCCTCCCTTCTGGTATTCTAATTCCTACATATTGTCCCTTTATTCTGACCTCCTTCATCCACTCGCAATTTGAAACTAGCTGAGGGGCAACAATTGTAGCTCTGGGCAGGAGGTAAGGGTGTTGCTTTGAGTCTGGAAAAGGAAATTGGAAAGAATCAGGGTCGCTTGTGTCTGCAACTTCACAGTCCACGACTGCTGAAACTATTGTCATTCCTTCCTCTGATCTTCTCCACTGGGCCTGCAGAAAGGGGTGGATAAAGAATTCTTTCTACTCTTCACTGTGCTGGATGAGAACAAGAGCTGGTACAGCAGTACCAATCAAGCAGCTGCTATGCTGGATTCCCGACTGCTCTTAGAGGATATCAAGGGCTTCCAAGACTCCAATCGGATGCATGGTATGGGGAATACCTTTGTTCTGGGCTACAAAAAATGGTTCCCAAGCAAACTATAATACTAACTTTCACCAAGACTCCTCCTTGACAACACTGATCCCATTAGTCAACTCTGTACATGTGAAAAGCCAGATTCAGGGATTCAATCTAAGACAAAAGATCCTTTACTAGCACCTTCTTGTGCTCTGTCCTGTATTACATATGGGGGGGGGGCACTGAAAGAAGGGATTGGCACAAAGAACCAACTAAAGAGTGAGAGGAATAAGCTGAGCTGATACCTTTGAACTTATCTTCCTCTCCCTACTTCCTATTACCACTCCTCTTCCATGCCATATTCCAACAAAATGTTTTTTCCATGAACATATCTTGTACTTTTTTTTTTTTTTACTTTTGCAATGCTCTAACCTCTGCTTGAAATTTCCCTCTTTACGTCTTTGCTTTCTGCCTGTGAAAATCCTGCCGATTCCCTAAGGTAATACTCAAAAGGCACCCCCTCCGTGTAACCATATCTTATCACCAAAGTCCAGACGGATGACACCTTCTTCTGAAATATCACTACATTTTGATCAGACCATTTTAATAGCAAGTTCCATACGCTTCTCAATACTATGCTTACTTTTGACGTGGCTTTTGACATTTGCTAGAATACAGTCTCCATAAAAGGTGAGTGCTGTCTGTTGCTTATCTCTATATCTTATACACTATCCTCTACACCGTCTAACACACAGTAAATATTTATTGAATTAGTGAAATACCAAATGAATGGGTAGGTGGGTGAGTAAATGAATGGGAAGACACAGTCCCATCTTGCAAGGAGATCTTAGCATTTTGCAATGAGATGAGACATGAAACAATTGGAATTATACAAGAAAGTCTATAATTAAGTGCTACATTGTGTGGAACAGCTTTTTTTTAATTGTACTTCAGGTGAAGGTTTACAGAACAAATAGTTTCTCATTAAACAGTAGTACACATATTATTTTATGAGATTGGTTAACAACCCCACGACATGTCTACCCTCTCCCTTCTCGACCTTTTTTTTTTGGGGGGGGGGTGAAAATATACATAGCCAAAGATACACAATTTCAAAAATTTCTACTTGCATAGTTCAGTGACATAGACTATGCTCTTCCAGTTGTGCTGCTATTCTCACTTTAGATGAAGGTTTACAGAACAGAATAGTTTCCAATAAAACAGTATGCATGTTGCCCTATGACAATGGTTAACAACCTCACTACACATAAACACTGTCCTTACTCAACTTTGGGTTCCCTATCACCAGCTTTCCTGTCCCCTTCTGCCTTCTAGTCCTTTTCCCTGAACTGCTGTGCCTCATTAGTCCTGTTTTGTTTTAAGAGGCTGACCAATCCCCTGCTGAATGGTGAACCTCGCGAGGGGTTTCACCACAGAGCTAAGAGGATGACCAAGGCCATAATCTTGGGGTTTCTCTAGTCTGTCAGGCCAGTAAACCTGTTTTTTTTGTGTGTGTGTGTTAGAATTTTCTTCTACATCCTTCTCCTGCTCTGTCCATAACCTTCTTTTGTGATTCCAGTCAGAGCAGTCAGAGGTGGTAGCCGGACACCATCTAGCTGTAATGGACTTAGTCTGGTGGAGGCCTTGGTAGCTGTGGTCCATTAGTCCTTTGGACTAATCTTTTCCTTGTATCTTGTTCTCTTCATTCTCCCTTGTTTCCGAAGGGGTGAGACCAGTGGAGTATCTTCGATGGCTGCTCACAAGCTTTTAAGACCCCAGACGCTACACATCAAGATACAATATAGAACATTGTCTTTATAAACTCTGTTATGCCAATTGACCTAGAAGTTCCCTGAGACCATGGTCCCCACAGCCCTCCACCCAGCAATTCAGTCCCTCAGGGAGTTTGGATGTGTCTATGGAACTTCCATGACCTTTCCTTGTACAAGTTGTGCTGGTTTCCCCAGTATTGTGTACTGTCTCACCCTTCACCAAAGATACCACTTATCTATTGCCGATTTAGTATTCCACCCCCACTCCTCCCATCCCTGGTAACCAACAAAGATTGTTACTTTTTGTATGTAAACTTTTTCATGAGTTTTTACAATAGAGGTCTCATACAATATTTGTCCTTTTGTGATTGACTATTTTCACTCAGCGTAATGTCCTCAAGTTTCCCATGTTATGAGATGCCTCACAGATTCAGCACTGTTTTTTCTCGTTGTCTAGTACTCCATTATGTGTATGTACAATTTTTTTTATCCATTCATCTGTTGATGGACATCTAGGTTTTTTCCATCATTTTGCTATAGTGAACAATGCTGCCAAGAACATGGGTGTGCATATGTCTATTCGGTGACGACTCTTATTTCTCTAGGATATATTCCAAGGAATGGGATTACTGGATCGTATGGTATTTCTATTTCTAGCTTTCTAAGGAAACACCATATCATTTTCAAAAATGGTTGTATCATTTTACATTCCCA
>NW_004444022.1:1648990-1659523 GCF_000243295.1 Trichechus manatus latirostris | reverse complement strand
TTTTCTCCCCCTGTTCTGGAACTCTGATCACTCACAGATTTTTGCTTTTTATTGTATCCCACATAATTTTCATGTTCTCTTCATTTTTCTTTGTTCTTTTTTCTGAGTCTTCCTCAGAGTTGTAGCCCAGTGTTTTCATCAATTTTCACGAGCTGCTCTCAGGATTATTGGTTTGTCTTTGGTTTGGGGGAGTGTGATTATGATATGCTTTTGTGATTTTCTTTTGGGGTCTATCCTATATGGGGTTTATTGAGCTTCTTGGATGGCCATCTTTTCATCTTTCATGATATAGGGGAAGTTTTCTGTCAGTAGTTCTTCAAAGGCCCACTCTGTGTTTTCTGTTTTCTCCTTCTTTTCTGGGACTCCGATCACTCACATGTTTTTCTTTTGATTGTATCCCACATAATTCTCAGGGTCTTTTCATTTTTCTTCGTTCTTTTGTCTGAGTTTTCCTGGAACAGAGTTGTATCCAAGTGTTTATCTTCAATTTGTGGAACACCTTTTAAGTTACATAGGACTTCAGGAGAAAAGGACATTAACAAGAAACAATCAAGAAAGTGGATCCTTTGTCCTTCAGTATGAGAACAAACAACATCAGATGACGGCCTGAATCCAAGATAAAAAACTGCATCAGCCAGCTACCAAGCTAGGTAATGAACTCTCAGGGATTACTTAAAACTGAAAGATTGACAACAGGGGACCAGAGAGAGTAATCTGTAAATGACAGCAACGTCAGAACAAAAAAAGAGGGAATAAACGATGTGGGTATAAAAATTTCAAATGGAAAGGAAGTCAAGGCGATACCAAATAATAAAGGACTAGTTTAAACTTAGGAAGATAAGGGTAAATTTCAAGGTAACCAGAAAGAAAGTTACCAAACCTACTCATCAATATAAAGAAGAAAAACATAAAGTCTCAGCAAACTCAAAATCTACAAAAGCAAAATAAATTAAAAAAAAACCACACAAACAAAAGGAATTCAGCAGGGGGGAGTAAGAGAAACAAAGAAAACATCAGCATCACAAAAAAAGCTCTACAAAATGACAGCAATAAACTCACTCTTATCAATAATTGTAAGAAGTGTAAATGGCCTAAACACACCCATAAAGAGACAGAGAGTGATGGAATAGATAAAAAAAGCAAGATCCATCAATATGCTGTCTACAAGAGACATACCTTAGAAATAGAGACATACATTTATTAAAAATCAAAGGATGGAAATAAATATATCAAGCAAATGGCTACCAAAGAATAGCAAAAGTTGCAATTCTAATCTCAGATAAAATAGACTTTAAAACAAAATCCGCCATAAAGACAAAGAATGGCATATATAATGATTAAATGGATTATCCGTCATAAAGACATAACCATAATAAATATCTATGCACCCAATGACAGGGCTCTACAATACATAAAACAAACTCTAACGGCACTGATAAGAGAAATTGACGGTTCCACAATAACAGGAGGGTATTTCAACACCCCTTTCTTGGTAAAGGACAGAACATCTAGAAAGAAAATCAGCAAAGATACAAAAGATCTGAAGGCCACAATCATTCATCTTGACCTCATAGACATATATAGGGCACTCCACCCAACAGCTGCAGAGTACACATTCTTTTCCAATGCACATGGAACGTTCTCCAGAATAAAACACATCTCAGGCCACAAAGCAACCCTCAACAAAATCCAAAACACTGAGATAATACAAAGTATCTTCTGTGATCACAACACCATCAAAGTAGAAATTAACAATAGGAAGAGTAAGGAAAAAAAATTAAATACATTGAACTTGAATAACACCCTGCTTAAAAATCACTGGGCAATAGAAGAAATCAAAGATGCAATCAAAAAATTCCTAGAATCAAAAGACAATGAAAACATATCATACTGACACAGCAAAGGCAGTCTTCAGAGGAAAATTTATAGCAATAGATGTACACATCAAAAAGAAGAAAGGGGCAAAATGAAAACATTAGCTACACAACTCGAAGAAATAGAGAACAGCAAAAGGTGCCCACAGCCACCAGAAGAAAGGAAATAATAAAGATCAGTTCAGAAATAAATGAAATAGAGAATAGAAAAACAATAGAAAGAATCAACAAAACCAAAAGTTGGTTCTTTGAAAGGATCAAGAAAATCAACAAGCCATTGGCCAAACTGACCAAAAAAAAAAAAAGGAGAGAATGGAAATAACCCAAAGAAGAAATGAAATGGGGGACATTACAACAGATCCAACTGAAATAAAATGAATCATAAGAGAGTACTATGAAAAGTTATATTCCAACAAATCTGAAAACCCAAAGGAAATGGACAAATTTCTAGAAACACAGTACCTACCCACTAACACAAAATGATGTTGAAAATTTGAACAGATCCATAACAACAGAAAAGACTGAAAAAATAAAAAAATAAAAATCCCAACAGAAAAAAGCCCTGGTCGAGATGGCTTCACTGAAGAATTTTATCAGAGATTTACAGAAGAGCTTACACCAGTACTACTCTATTTCAGAACATAGAAAAGGAAGGGATACTGCCACATTCATTCTATGAAGCCAGCATAATCCTAATACCAAAACCAGGTAAAGACATTACAAAAAAAGAAAATTACAAACCAATGTATCACATGTATATAGATGCAAAAATTCTCAACAAAATCTTTAGTCAATAGAATTCAGCATCATATAAAAAAATAACAGACACCACGACCAAGTGGGATTCAAACCAGGTATGCAAGGATGGTTCAACATTAGAAAATCAATGAATGGAATCCACCACAGAAATAAAAGAATCACGTAATCTTCTCAATCAATGCAGAAAAGGTATTTGACAAAGTCCAACACCCATTCCTGATAAAAACTCTCAACAAAATAGGTATAGAAGGGAAATTTCTCAACATAATAAAGGGCATCTATGCAAAACCAACAACTAACATCATTCTTAATGGAGAGAGGCTGAAAACATTCCCCTTGAGAACAGGAAGAAGACAAGGATGTCCTTTATCACTGCTCCTATTTAACATTGTGCTGGAAGTCCTAGCTAGAGCAATAAGGGAAGAAAAAGAAATTAGGGCATCCAAATTGGTAAGCAAGAAGCATAACTGTCCCTATTCGTGGATGACATGATATCATACATAGAAACCCAAAAAAACTCCATTAGAAAACTACTGGAACTAATAGAAAGTTTCAGCAGCGTAGCAGAATATAAGATAAACATACAAAAAACAGTTGGATTCCTATACACCAATAAAGAGAATGATGAAATGGAAATCAGGAAAGCAATATCATTTATAATATCCCCTAAAAAATAAAATACTTAGGAATAAATCTAACCAAAGATGTAAAAGATCTATACAAAGAAAACTACAGAACACTATTGCAAGACACCAAAAGAGATCTACATAAACGGAAAAACATACCATGTTCATTAATAGGTAGATTTAGCATTGTGAAAATGTAAATTCTACCCAAAACAATCTACAAATACAATCCAAACTTGATCCAAATACCAAGAGCATTCTTTAAAGAGATGAAAAAACTAATCATTAACGTTATATGGAAATGAAAGAGGCCTCAGATAAGTAAAGCACTTTTGAAGAAGAAAGTAGAACTTGCACTACCTCACCTCAGAACCTACTATATGGCTATGGTTGTCAAAACAGCCTGTTACTGGTACAATGACAAATACTCTGATCAATGATACAGAACTGAGAACCCAGATGTAAATCTATCCACCTATGATGAGCTGATTTTTGTCAAGGGCCCAAAGTCCATCAAATAGGGACAGTCTTTTTAACAACTGGTGCTGGCAAAACTGGATGTTCACCTGCAAAAAAATGAAAAAGGATCCATACCTCACACCGTACACAAAAACTAATTCCAAATGGATCAAAAACCTAAATATAAAACCAAAAACTATAAAGATCATACAAGAAAAAGTAGGGTCAATGCTAGAGGCCCTAATACGTGGCATTAACAGGATATAAACCATAACTAACAACACACAAACTCCAGAAGATAAGCTAGATAACTCGGATCTTCTAAAAATTAAACAATATACTCATCACAAGACTTCAACAAAAGAGTAAAAAGAGAACCTACAGACTGGGAAAAAAAATTTGGCTATGACAAATCTAACAAGTCTAATCTCTAAAATCTGTAGGAAAATTCAAAACCTCTACAACAAAAAGACAAATAATTCAATTAAAAAATGGGCAAAGGAAATGAACAGACACTTCACTGAAGAAGACATTCAAGCGGCTGACAGACACATGAGGAAAAGTTTGCGATCACTAGCCATTAGAGAAATTGAAATAGAAACCACATTGAGATACCATCTCACCCGGCATTACTATCTTGAATTAAAATTAAAAAAAAACAAAAAACAGACAATAACAAATGCTGGAGAGGCTGCGACAAGATTGGAACTCTTATGCACTGCTGGTGGGAATGTAAAATGGTAATCCATTTTTGAAAATGATATGGCTCTTCCTTAGAAAGCTAGAAATAGAAATACCATATGATCCAGCAATTCCAATCATAGGAATATGTCCTAGAGAAATAAGATCTGTCACATGAATAGACATATGCACACCCATGTTCATTGTAGGATTGTTCACAATAGCAAAAAGATGGAAACAACTTAGATGCCCATCAACAGATGAATTTATGAACAAAGTATGGTACACACACAATAGAATACTATGCAACAGTAAAGAACAATGATTAATCTGCGAAGCATCTCACAACATGGATGAATCTAGAAGGCATTATACTGAGTGAAATAACACAATCACAAAAGAACAAATACTGTATGAGACCACTACCATAAAAACTCATGAAAAGGTTCACATACAAAAAGAAACAATCTTTTGTGGTTACGAGAGAGGGGAGGGGTGGGAATGGAGAAACAGTAAATAGACAATAGATAAGTGGTAACTTCGGGGAAGGGTAAGACAGTACACAACACTGGGGAAGCCAGCACAGCATGTCCAAAGCAAGGTCATGGAAGCTCCATAGACACATCCAAACTCCATGAGGGACCAAGTTAGTGGGCTGAGGATGTGGGGACCATAGTCTCGGGGAACATCTAGCTCAACTGGCATAACATAGTTTATAAAGAAAATGTTCTACATTCTACTTTGGTGAGTAGCGTCTGGGGTCTTAAAAGCTTGTGAGCAGACATCTAAGATATTCCACTGGTCTCACACCATTTGTAGCAAAGGAGAATGAAGAAAATAAAAAACACAAGGGAAAGATTAATCCAAATGACTGATGGACCTCTGTACTACAGCCTCTACCAGACTGAGTCAAGCACAACTAGATGGTACCTGGCTACCACCACCTATGGCTCTGACAAGGATCACAATAGATGGTCCCAGACAGAGCTGGAGAAAAATATAGAACAAAATTCTAACTCAAAAAATACAATAAAATAAAATAAAAAAGTCCATACTTATTAGTCTGACAGAGAGTGGAGAAACCCCAAGAGTATCACCCCAGGACACACTTTTGGCCCATTAATGAAGTCCCTGCTGAGGTCCACCCTTCAGCCAAAGATTAGATAGGCCCATAAAACATAACGAAACTAAAGGGCACACCAGCCCATGGGCAAGGTCTAGAAGGCAGGAGGGGACAGGAAAGATGGTAATAAGGAACCCAAGGTTGAGAAGGCGAGAGCCTTGACATGTTGTGGGGTTGGTAACCAATGTCAGAAAACAATATGTGTACTAATTGTTTAACGAGAAGCTGGTTTGTTCTGTAAACCTTCATCTAAAGTACAATAATAAAGAAAGATAAAGAAAAAAGTGATTAAGTTTAAGATCTATCCTACAAAGATATGACCTCATTAACATATGAAAAGAAAACTCCTGTTTCCAAACAGAGTCACATTTATAGGTACAAGGGTTAGGACTTCAATATAACATTTTGAGGGACACAGTTCCATACCTGACACTAAGATATGACCTAGTCAAATCTTGAACCCCCTGAATCAGTCCTCTAAGCCTCTTATCATTCCACACCTATTTTGTTTCCTTATTTTGTTCTTTCTGGGGGCCCACATTTGAGAAATTTACTCAACTTTATTTTTTTGTGTGTCTTTGTATTTTTTTTAAATTCCGAAATGACATTATTTACATTTCCAGGAATTTTTTTTCTTTTGTTTTAAATTATTCCTTTTAATAGCACCCTGCTCTTGTGAAGTGGATATAACGTGCTCTCAAATCTCCCTGATAATTTTTCAATTTGAGAAATTTAAAAGTCTTCTGAATTAAAAAAAAAAAGAAAAAGAATTCCTGGAGAAAAGGAGTGCTTGAGCTGGGCTTGAAGGCTGAATAGATTTGTAATCAGGACATTATGGACAAGGAAAGCAGAATCAGGGTTTTGGTAATATTCCCATAGGCACTCCAAGGGATTATCAAACAGAATGTCTCATTAAAGATAGTTCCAGTGATTGTGGGGACATTTACAAAGAGGTCAATTCTAAACAAGCCCCCCTGTATTTTTCAGAAGGTGGGAGGTGGGAGGAGGGCAGAACAAGTACATTGCCTTTCGGTTCCTATCACCAATTAGTTTCTTTAGCTGGAAAAAATAAAACAGTCCTGTGGGCCAAGTTCATTTCAGTTTGAATTTACTGAGCACCTAATTGGTACCTGGCAATGTACCAGGTGCTCAGGCAGTCACATATATACAAGAGAAAAAGAAAATGATGTGCTTCCTGCTAGGTCAATCCAGTGCAGGAGATAGATAAATCATTGTAGTCTGTGTGGTAAGTACTATTACAGAATTTTGTGATGCGAAACTGCCATGGGAAAGAGAAAGATAGAGAGATAGAACTCTGCTCCACAGAAGTGGTGACCTTCGAGCTGGAACATGATGGATGATTAGCAGGTTACCATAGAGAGAGACCATAAGGGAAGATTATTCCACGTAGGATAGAATAGCATATGAAAAGTCAGAAAGCATTTTATAAGCACCTACCATGTTTAAGGGCTTGGAGATGCAGAGACATAGAGTTCATAGGATAATGGGGTGTATGTGTGTGAGGGAGAGTGAGGAGAGACTGCAGGCAGGAATACCAGGGGGGAGGCTACTGCAGGAGTCCAGGCCAGAGAGGATGAGGGCAAGAACGAGGGCAGTCGCAGTGAAGGTGAAAAGAAAGATACAGATTGAGAGCTGAGGATGGAACCCTGGGAAACCCCAACACTTATGGAGGGCATTGAGAATGAGAGCAAGATGGATAAGGAACAATCAGAGAGGTTGGAAGAGAACCAGTAGAGTGTGGTGCCACAGAAGCCAAGGAAGGAGAATTTCAAGGAAGAGGAAATAGGTTGGTACTTTTGGCAGCTGCAGTGGGGAGAAAGGGTGGTGGTGTGGCAATGGAGAGTAGTTCAGGGTTGCCAAGATGTGAGGCATGGTGGAGGAGTGGCAAGAGATGAGGCCAGAAAGACCAGTTGGGACTTCATGCCAAAGGGCCTTGACCACCAGGCCAAGGAGTCAGGATTTCATTCTGTAGGTGATGGGGAACCATTGAAGGGCTTCAAAAATAAGTTAAATAAGTGATCTGGTCTCTGGGTTTTGTTTGTTTTTTAGAAATGTTAGCCTTAGGCAGTGTAGAGGATCCTGTGGGGAAATTGCACTGGAGGCAGGAGTTCACACTGGAGCAGGGTGGAGTGGCATTTGGGCTGTGGAGAGTTGAGGCAAGTCTGGATGTGTGGAGCGGCCACAAGGGATATGGAGGGAGAGACAAAAATATTTGCTAGTTCTTCATAAGTATAACCAAAGTGGTTCAGGGAAGAAGGCAGAGGGACTGAGGATGACTTGGCAGTTTCAAGTTGTAGGAAGTATAGTACAGAACTGATGCCATGTTGCTGGCTGATGCTTGAGTCTCATCTTCCAATTCTGCTTTTTTTCTTGTTTTCCAGCCATTAATGGGTTTCTGTTCTCTAACCTGCCCAGGCTGGACATGTGTAAGGGTGACATGGTGACCTGGCACCTGCTTGGCCTGGGCACAGAGACTGATGTGCATGGGGTCATGTTCCAGGGCAACACCGTGCAGCTTCAGGGCATGAGGAAGGGTGCAGCCATGCTCTTTCCTCACACCTCTCTCACGGCCATCATGCAGCCTGACAACTCAGGTAAGTGCCTTAGCATCTGGTCCTAGACTCAGAGACTTTGTTGGGCTTGGGGTGTGAGAAACTGGTGAAGAGAAAAGAAGAGGCATGTTGAGTTGTCTTGGGAAAGTTTTCAAAATTGTTTTGTCTTCTTTCTCCTCAACATGCTCTCCTTGTTCTGGTTCTTTAGATGCTCTTCTCAGCTGCAAGCAGAATAGGATGAATAGATGGCTGAGGAAACTCTTCTGGAACAACAGGAGAGAAGACTGGATGCTGCCCAACTTCAGGCAGTTTTTATATAAACAGAGAGTGGACTTGGCTAAATAGCCCCTTGGTCACATAAAGATTATAAAGATTATATAGAAACAGTCCTTGCATTGGAAGGGAGGTTGATGAGAAGTAACTTTCAATTCTGAAATTCTGTGAGGATTTCTGCAAACTTTTCCACTTCTATAAGGAGGGGGAACTGTAACCTGTTCAGCCCAGGAATCAGAGCACACGAGCTCGTTCATTAACTTATTATGTAATATTGGTCTAATCACTTCTCTGCTCTGTGGCTTGCTTTCTTTCCTTCGCCCTGCCCTCACTCTCGCTCTTTTTGTAATGAAGAGATTTGACTAGAAGATATGACTAGAATCTTTCTTCAGATTTTGTCTATGTCTGGCATTTCCTAATGCAGCAGTAATTTTTCTTTGTAGTCCTTAGATGTGTTCTTTTTCTAGCCAGTAAGCGGTAACGATCATTGTAAGAAAAATATGGCCACTCCAGGCTGTTCTCACTTAACTTCTTTTAGTTTAGTTCTGTAAGTTCCACTCATATCTGGGAGGAAAAAAAATCCCTAAACAAAACAAGTCTTCTCCTCGACAGCTTAATAATTCCAGCCTAGCACTGGATTAAAAAAATAATCGATATTAAGCTGGTTTCCCCAAATTTCCTGGGTTGTTATTTCTGCCCGTCTACTTGGGTACTTTCTTGGCCAGGGAGGGTCATGAGCAAATTGGAGACGTCAATTAATGGAGCTGAAAGGAATGTGAGGAACAAGTGTTTGCAATGAAGAAAGGGTGAGGAACTTCTGAATAAGAAAGGCCCTATTCTCTAGCCTTCACCCGAAAGCCAAATCCCAGGTTTCATCTTCTTCCTACACAAGGAATGAGGCCCCCCAGCCAGGTACATATTGCCTCCCTAGGGCTCCTTCTTAATTTGGATGAATGAAATTATGTTTGTGTCACATCGAGGCCCAAGGAAGGTGGCCGTAGATGCTTAAAACATTCTGATGGGTGGTGTGGGGACAGAGAGGGAGAATGTGTTTCCAAGAGTAAAGGCTTGGAAGCTTACTCTTGGTCATTATTCCTGAGTTTTTTTTTAGCTAGAAAAATAACAAACCTTTTTAACATTTTTATTTTACAAGCCTTTCAAATTATTTTCTCTTCCCAAAGATATCAGGTCATAGAATGTTGCCACTGAAGAATCTTTTTGAGATAATCTCACTTCTCTTGGTTTACTGATGGAGGCAAGGTACAGAGACCTAGAGGGGGAAAGTAATTTGCTCAGGTTGGAAACAAAGACACTATTATTTCTTCTTCTCCTTTGTCCCCTTCTCCATTAACTTCTATTGATTCTTACTCCTAGATAATCTCTTGAATCCAAGTGTCCTCCATTCTGCCCCTGGGGGATTGCTCTCTGACTACTAATGAGAGAGACCATTGTGCCTCTCCAGAGACCTGGGCAAAGGCATCAAGTTAATGGAGGAACCAGGACCAGAAACTGGCTTTGGGACTCTAGAGAGAGGGGTAGCAATGGGGAACATTAAATATACCTATGTGCTTGAGGAGTTTTGCAGACAGTTTAAAAACATCAGCTTGCAGATACGTGTTATGCACTGAATGCTTACAATTACGTATAAAATAAATAAATAAAAAACTAAACAAACAAATAAATAAAAGAAAAACAAAAGCCCAGAAGGAAATGCAGCAAAATGTTATGAGTGTTTAAGTCATTGTGAGGTTATTGGTGATTTTAAAAAAAATCGTCTTTTCTCTTTATTCTAAATTTTAACAAGCCTACATTACATTTGACAGAAAACAATGTATTGTGTTTTAAAATACACTCAGCACAATATGCCTCAGCCCTTCACAATAGAACTACTAATATTAGAGTTTTAACAGCCAGGGAAAGTAGAAGATAAAAAAGGTTACTGCTTATAATATGTTATTTTCCAATAAATTCATGTGAGACTTCTCAGCAGCAAAAAGATGAGTAATTATTACTGTCTTGATTCATCACTAGAGTTTCTTTCCTCTCTCACCGTTGAAACTCTTTTTTTTAAATTTTTTTTTATTGTACTTTAGATGAAGGTTTACAGAACAAATAGTTTCTCATTAAACAGTCAGTACACATATTGTTTTAAGACATTGGTTAAC
>NW_004444022.1:1647234-1648513 GCF_000243295.1 Trichechus manatus latirostris | reverse complement strand
TGTGTATGTACTATAGTTTGTTTATCCATTCATCTGTTGCTGGGCATCTAGATTGTTTCCATCTTTTTGCTGTTGTGAACAGTGCTTCAATGAATATGGGTGTGCATATGTCTATTAGTGTGATGGCTCTTATTTCTCTAGGATATATTCCTAGGAGTGGGATTCCATTTCATAGCACTTTTTTTTTCTTTCTTTTCTTTTCTTTCTTTTTGTTTTGCGGTGCTGACGTTTCCTTTGTTCCTCTTACTCTCCTGTGCTGAGATCCTTTTGTTTGTGGATTTTTTTTCATTTCTTTTGTTTTTCTAGGTTTTGTTTTTACTGAGACTTTATGTTTTTCTTCTTTATTTTGACGAGTAGGTTTGTTAACTTTCTTTGTGGTTGCCTTGAAATTTACCCTTATCTTCCTAGATTTGAACCAGTCTAATATTACTTGGTATCACCTTGCCTTCCTCTCAATTAGAAGGCTCTATACCTACACCGTTTATTCCCTCTTTTATTGTTCTGATGTTGTTGTCATTTACAGATTAACCTCTCTGGTTCCCTTTTGTAATTCTTTTGGTTTTGCATAGTCCTTAAGAGTTCATTTCCTAGGTTGGTATCTGGCTAGTGCAATCCTGTGTCCTATACTCAGCCTGTGGTCTGATATTGTTTGTTCTCAGATCAAAGGACTTCGTTTAATAAGTCTTGTAAGTTTGGTTTGGTTTTTACATAGTCTTTTAATTTTTGTTTATCTGGAAATCACCTAATTTCACCATTATATTTTACCGGGAGTTTTGCAGGATATATTATTCTTGGCTGGCAATTTTTTTTTCTTTCAAAGTTTTATATATGTCATCCCATTGCCTTCTTACCTGCATGGTTTCTGCCAAATAGTCTGAGCTTAGTCTTATGCTTTCTCCTCTGTATGTGACTTTTTGTTTTTCTCGAGCTGCTCTCAGGATTCTTTGTCTTTGGTTTTAGCAAGTGTGATTAAGATATGCCTTGGTGATTTTCTTTTGGGGTCTATCCTATATGGGGTTCGTTGAGCTTCTTGGATGGTCAGCTTTTCATCTTTCATGATATTGGGGAAGTTTTCTGCCAGCACTTCTTCAATGATCCTCTCTGTGTTTTCTGTTTTCTCCCCCTGTTCTGGAACTCTCTGATCACTCACAGATTTTTGCTTTTGATTGTATCCCACATAATTCTCAGCATTTCTTCATTTTTCTTTGTTCTTTTTTCTGAGTTTTCCTCAGAGTTGTATCCAAGTGTTTGTCTTCAATTTAGCTGATCCTATCTTCCA
>NW_004444022.1:1636803-1647134 GCF_000243295.1 Trichechus manatus latirostris | reverse complement strand
TTTTTTTTCTTCAACTCTTGGATAATTCTGAATATTAGAGATTTGAATTCCCCATCAGTTAGGTCTAGTGCCTTTTCTTCTACTGGAAGGACATCTGGTGTTTTATTTTGGATGCCTACTGGAACCATCCTGTCCTGTTTTTGTAAATGTTTTGATCTTGTCTGCTGTCTTTGGGGCATTCAGTCATTATTTTCCTCATTTACTGATTGTAGATTTGTTTGTTTCATCCTGCTTTTTTGTTTTATTTGGTTATGTCTGAACAGGCAGGCTGTGTGTTCTTTGTTGTTTGCTCATCTGTGGGCACGATACTTTTCACCTCCTTCTCCAATGGGCAGTGTCAGTCACTCAGGTATAGTACAGCAGGGCAGGTCCAGCTGAAGAAGAGTTGCTGGGATAGGTTTTTGTGGCATGTACCAGGGCTAACAGTGCGGACTGGGAATCAGTACAGGGCAGGTTCCAGTAGGCCATGCCTGTGCTGCTTAGGAGTGTGATGTTCAGTGCACAGTGCAGGTAGGCAGGAAGGAGGGGGTAGATTGTGATGTGTGGAGCTAAGTTGGTTATGGGAAAGATGTGAGAGAGGAGAGAGGAACAGGAGCCAGAAACATACACACAAACAAAAAAGAGTGGTAAGCAAGCTTGCTATTCGAGTGGAGAGATGAGAGACTGAGAAATGGGGAAAAACAAAAATGAAAAAAAAGAAGGGTAAAAGAAAAAAACGAATAAATCGGGAAACTGGAAATGAGGAAAAACAAAAAGGGAATGAAAGAGAAGAAAACTAAACAAAGAAATAAAAAAACATACAAACAAACAAAAAAAACTGAAAACAAGAAAAAAGAAATGCCCCCAGGGATGTCCCTGTGTGTCTGCACAGAGTAAGGGACCAACTTCCAAGCCACACAGTACTACCAGGCTAGAAGGGGCTCCCAGGCTGAGAAAAGAAAAAGAAAACAAGCAAATCAAAACAGAACAAATCAGAGCAAACAAATAAACAAACAAAAAAACCCAGGGATCCCACCAGTGTGGCGGCATGGCCCGGGAAACAGTTTCAAAGTCGAGCGGTGTTTTGCGGCCTTTCAGGAAGAAGCAAAGATGGCACACGGAGCCAGGTATTTGAGAGAAAGGAGGGGGGAGGTGGTGAGAGGTAAGGAAGAGCTCTAAAGAAGTGGAAAAAAGCAACACCAGCAGCCAACAAATGGCACTCAGGGAGGTGGCCAGTGAGTGCGGGTAGAATCCAGGCAACACTAGGGGGAAGCTCGTGCTTTCTGGCCAATAGACTGTGGCTGCAGGAAGCAGAGGAGGCTAAGTGGGGGTGAAGAAGAGTGGGGGGTAGGAAAGCCTTTCCCACCCTTTTTCTTTTTCCTAACTCCTTTTCTCTCATCTTTTCCCTCCCCCCCGCTTATTTTTTCTTAATTTTTGTCTTTTCTCCCTTCTTATAGCTCTCTTTCTTCTTTTCCTACCCCTTTTTCCTTCTTTCATTCTTTCTTTTTCTTCCATCCCTTATTTTCTTTCAATCTTCACTCTTATTTTTTTACTTTCCTTCGTTTTCTCCCATCTAGTTCTTTGTCTTTTCTTCTTTCCTTCTTTCTCACGTTTGTTCTCTCCTTTTCCCTCCCTTCTTCCTTGTTTCTTCCCTACATTCCATTTCTCCCTTTTTTCTTTTCTTCCTTTTTTTGCTTCTTCTTCCCTCCTTTTTGCTTCCGATCTATTTCACTGCTTTCTATCTTATGTTCATTTCTCTCTTTTATTATTAATTTTCTCCTTTTCTTTTCTTATTTTTCATATTCTTTCATTCTGTATATTCTTTCCTCTCCTCTTGTCTTTATTTTTTTAATCCTTGTCTCTGTTTTTTCTTCTTTATTACTCTTTTTTCTTTTCTCTTCTTTTTCTATTACGTTTTCCCAAAGCATAATAAGGATCTGTTTTCTTCCTCTGGTTGGGCTAGGTGCTAGGGGTATGAAGAAGAATGAGGTAGCTCACAGTTAGTGAGAAAGGGAGATAGGTATATAAACAATAATCACAAGGTTATGATGGTGCTATGTACCAAGAGCTATGATAATAGACAGGAAGCAATGAAAAATTCCGCCTGACTTGTGAAGTGAAGTTTCCCTAGGAAAGCAGACATTAAAACAGAGCTTTTAAGAATGAGTAAGCTTTCACTAGGCAAAGAAAGGGAATGTGTGGTGAAGAATAGCATTATAAACTGTTGGAACCATATGGATAGTGGGCTTGAAAGCAGCATCTATCTAGAAAAAGTTGAATAGACTGACTGGATTCAATGGTTCTCAACTCAAGATAGTATGATAAAGGGCATTTGGAAATGTGTGGAGGTAGTTTCTGTTATCACAATGACTAGTGGGAAGGAAGTACTACTGGCACTTAAAAGGTGGGAGTTGGAGGTGCTAAAACTTTCTGTAACGTGTAGGACAGTCTTACACAATAAAGAGCATGCTCACCCAAAATGTTAATAGCATCCCTTTTTAGAAACACCATGTGTTTGAGGAGGATATAAAAACCCCAGTTAGAAAGAGAGGCAGGGGCCAAATTATGAAAGGCTTTGCTAAGGAGTTAAGACTTCTAGGTTATGGGAATCCATCAGAGATTTTGCTTCTTTAATTAAGATGATGAGTGGCAGGATTTGATTAGAATTTTTATAAGTTCATTATGAAATAGTATAAAAATAGTTCTGAGTCGTGAGGAACCAGAGTCAGGGAGTCACAATGAGAAGCTCTTGCAAGAGAATATGAGGGTCTGCCAATGGGTGCAGGCTATGGAGCTGGAGAACGGGGAAGGAGTTAAATGATATTTTAGAGGAAAATGACAGGAATTTGATATGGGTCTGAGTAAGAAGAAAGGATGGCTGAGATTTCCAGCTTGTGTAATAAGTGGATGGTGATGTCATTAGCCAAATGAGCAAATACAGAAGCAGGGACAGGGTGGTCAGGTTGCAGTTGAAAGTGTTCATTTGAGACATGTAACATTTTAAGTTACTGGCAAAATTCAGGTGGATATTTCGTAGTAGGTAGTTGTACATAGAAATCTAGAAGCAGGAAGAGAAACCTGGCTACAGAGAGGTAAAAATTTGGGTGTTTTCATAGCTGAAGTACATAAACATGTAGAGAGATAGGAAAGAAAACCTAAGGCAGAAATCAACATTTAAGTAGTAGGTAGGAGAAGATAAGTTAGAATAAAGAGACTGCAAAGGATCTGTCAAAGATGTAGGACGAGATTTGGAAGAGAGAGCAATGCCATCGAAGCCAAGGTCAACAGAATATTGAAAAGAAGGGGCTTGGACAACAGATGAGAGAGTCAGATTATCTTGCAGCTAGCTCAAGTTCACATGACTTAGAATTTCTTCTACTTATTCCCATCTCCTCAAGGAATCATCAGACTTTCTTCTCCACACCAACCCCTTATCCATGACTTTTGGATAGTATAGATAATCATTTATTCACACATACATTCATTCACTTTACACATTTATTGCACACCTTCTATGTGCTAGGACTGGGGTAGAGAATTGAACAAGACAAGCATGATTCTTGCTCTGAGGGGAAATTCACAATAAGTACATAGCAACACATAAATAAAAGAACAACATAATTTCATATAATGATACATGTCATGAAGGAAGTAAAATACAGTGATGTTATAACATGTTGAGAGTATTACTTCAGAGAGGGTTTCAGGGAAAGATTCTATGTCAATTTGAGATGAGGCCTAAATAATGAACAGGAATGAGCTATATGAAGATTTCTGAACAGAGTATTCCAGGCAGAGGGACTGTAAGTGCCAATGCCCTAAGGTAGGAATAAGCATGATTTGTTCAAGGATCAGAAAGAAGACCGATATGGTTGGAGCATAGAGAACTAGCTGAAGACTGATATGAAATGAGATCATAGAGGTTGACAAGGATCATATTATACAGGGCTTTGTAGAACATAGTCAGGATCTTGGATATTATTCTGAGTGTGAATGCAATGTTTAAAGAAAGTGAGCAATGTGCTCTGGGTTATATTTATTAAAGAGTAACCTGGATCCTGTGTGGGGAATGGTTGAAGAGGGCAGGGAAAATTCAGGTAAGGCAATTGGTAGGCTATTGCAGTTTTCCAGGTGACATGATTGTGGTTTGGACTAGGGAAGTGGCAGCAGAAATGAAAATAAATGAATGGATTAAGATAAATTTGAAGGGAGAGCTGATAGGATTTACTGATGAATTGGAGGTGGGGGATAAGGGAAAGAAAAGAGTTGGGGTGCTGATAAGGAAATAAAAGAGTGGATCCTGTCTTTTGAGGAGCCTATAAAGTAGTGGAAGGCACTCATTTTTTTTATTGTTCTTTAAGTGAAAGTTTACAGTTCAAGTCAGTTTCTCATACAAAAAGAAGATAAAATACTTAGGAATAAATCTAACCACAGACGTAAAAGACCTATACAATGAAAAGTACCAGACACTGCTGCAAGAAATCAAAAGAGACTTGCATAAGTGGAAAAACATACCTTGCTCATGGATAGGAAGACTCAACATTGTGAAGATGTCAGTTCTACCCAAAGCGATCTACAGATACAATGCAATCCCCATCCAAATTCCAAAGGCATTTTTTAATGAGATGGAGAAACAAATCACCAACTTCATATGGAAAGGGAAGAGTCCCCAAATAAGTAAAGCATTACTCAAGAAGAAGAACAAATGGGAGGCCTCACACTACCTGATTTTAGAATGTATTATACCTCCACAGTAGTCAAAACAACCTGGTAGTGGTACAACAACTGATACATAGACCAATGGAACAGAATTGAGAATCCAGATGTAAATTCAACCACCTATGAGCAACTGATATTTGACAAAGACCCAAATTCTGTTCATTTGAGAAAAGACAGCTTCTTTAACAAATGGTGCTGGCATAATTGGATATCTATATGCAAGAAACTGAAACAAGACCCATACCTCACACCATGCAAACAAACTAACTCAAAATGGATCAAAGACCTAAATATAAAGTAGGAAACGATAAAGATCATGGAAGAAAAAATAGGGACAACGTTAGGAGCCCTAATACATGACATAAACAGAATACAAACCATAAGTAACAATACTCAAACACCAGAAGAGAAACAAGATAACTGGGAGCTCCTAAAAATCAAACACTTAGGCTCATCAAAAGAGCAAAGAGTGTGCTTCTTAGCTCAAGTAGATTCATGAGACTAAATGGGCAGCTCCTGTCTGGAGGCGAGATGAGAAGGCAGAGAGGGTCAGGAGCTTGTTGAATGGATACAGGAAATCAGAGGTGGAAAGGAGGAGTGCGCTGTGACAGTATAGGGAGACAAACCAGGGTCACATAACAATGTATGTATACATTTTTGTCTGAGAGACTAACTTGAATTGTAAACTTTCACTTAAAGTACAATAAAAAAAAATCTAGAGAAGTTCATTCTAAAGCTCTCTTGTATAAGCAGTTCTTTTTTATGTCTAATTATTTAAGCCCACCTTTATTGCATAGATTAATACTTTCTTTGGAATAATAATCATTACAACTTTATTTACTCATTTATAGCTTTATCTATTTATTAAGCATTTACTATGGTTAAGCATCGGCTGCTAACCCAAAGGTCAGAAGTTTGAATCCACTAGCCACTCCTTGGAATCTCTATGGGGCAGTTCTATTCGATCCTATAGGGTCGCCATGAGTCGAATCGACTCGATAGCAACTTTTTTTTTGTATACCTGTGCTAAGCACTGTGCACACATTATTGTGTTTAATCTTAGAACAACCCAACAAATTCAGTAAAATGATTCCCATTTTACCAATGAGCGAACTAAAACATACAGAGCTTTAGAAATTGTCTCAAGTTTATATAGACAGTAAGTGGCAGGTAGGGTGAAGACCCATCCTAGTTTACCAGAATTCAGAGGTTTACAGGGATATGAGACTTTCGGTGCTAAAACAGGGGAAGCCCTGGGCAAACCAGGAGGGTTTGGTCATCTTAGTGGCACAGTCAAATTTCAAACCTTGACAGTGTAGGTTTGGAGCTGGAACCCTTAATATCTGCATTTATTGCTGTCAATAAACTTCTAATAATATTTAATCTAATGCATAGAAGAACCTTATTTGAGACTATCCACTCTCAGCAATATACCTAGGGAGAGGCAGGAAATCCTGCAGGCACTTCCCAGGGTGTCCTGAGCCAATTTTTAAAAAAATTTTATTGTGCTTTACATGAAAGTTTAAAGAGCAAATTAGTTTCTCATTCAAAAATTTATACACAAATTGTTTTGTGACATTGGTTGCAATCCCCAAATTGTGTCAACACTCTCCTCCTTTTCCTTTCCATCCCGGGTTCCCCGTGTCATTTTTACAGTTTTCCCATCTTCTTGTCTTTGCTTTTAGGCAGGTTTTTCCCATTTGGTCTCCTATATTTAATTGAACTAAAAAGCATTTTCTTCATGTATGCTATTGTTTTATAGGCCTGTGTAACCTTTGCCTGAAAGGTGGACTTCAGGAGTGTCTTCAGTTCTGAGTTGGCAGGGTTTCTGAGGGTCATAGTCTCAGGGGTTCCTCCAGTCTCTGTCAAACCAGTAAGTCTGATGTTTTTGGGGGGAATGTGAATTTTGTTCTACATTTTTCTCCCACTCTCTGGAACCCTCTATTGTGATCCCTGTCAGAGCGGTCGGTGGTGGTAGCTGGGCACCATCTAGTTCTTCTGGGCTCAGGCTGGTGGAGACGGTGGCTCTTGTGGTCCATTAGTCTTTTGGAATAATATTTTCCTTGGGTCTTTGGTTTTCTTCATTCTTCTTTGCTCCAGATGGGATAGGATCAAGAGATGTATCTCAGATGGCTGCTCACAAGCTTTTAAGACCCCAGATGCTACTCACCAATGTAGGATGTAGAACATTTTCTTTATGAAGTATGTTATGTCAATTGACCTAGATGTCCCCTGATACCATGGTCCCCAGTCCTCAGCCCCAGTAACTTGGTCCCTCAAGGTGTTTGGATGTGTCTAGGAAGCTTCTATGACTTTGCCTTAGTCAAGTTGTGCTGATTTCCCCTACATTGTGTGTTGTCTTTCTCTTCACCAAAGTTCACACTTGTCTACTATCTGGTTAGTGATTTACCCTCCCCACCAATTTCATCCCTAGTAACCATCAAAGATTGTTTCTTTTTGTGTGTAAACCTATTCTTGGGTTTTATAATAGTGGTTTCATACTTATTGACTTATTACACTTATTACACTCAGCATAATGCCCTCCAGATTCATCTATGTTGTAAAATGTTTTCTGAATTCATCATTGTTCTTCATCATTGCCTATGTGCCATAATTTGTTTATCCATTCATCTGTTGATGGGCACTTAGGTTGTTTGTACTTTCTTCTATTGTGAATAATGCTGCAATGAACATGGCTGTGCATATGTCTATCCGTGTAGAGGCTCTTATTTCTCTAGGATATATTCCTAGCACTGGGATTGCTGAAGAAACTCTGGGGGTATAGCGGTTAAGGAGATCAGCTGTTAGCAGAAAGGTCGGCGGTACAAAATCAACAGTGACTCCACAGGAGAAAGACGTGGCAGTCTGCTTTTGTAGAGATTTGCAGCCTTGGAAACACTATGGGGTTGCTATGAGTAGGAATCGACTCAACTGCAGTGGGTACTGGGATTTCTGGATCATATGGTATTTGAATTTCTGGCTTTTTAAGGAAGTGCCATATAGTTTCCCATAGTGGTTGTACCATTTTACATTCCCACCAGCAGTGCATAAGAGTTCAAATCTCCCCACAACTTCTCCAACATTTACTATTTTGTGTTTATTGGATTAGTCCCAGTAATGTCGGGGTTAGATGAAATCTCAATATAGTTTTGATTTGCATTTCTCTAATGGCTAATGATGGCAAGTATGTCCTCATCTGTCTGGTAGCCACCTGAATGTCTTCTTTGGTCAAGTGTTTGTTCATAGCCTTTGCCCATTTTTTAATTGGATTATTTCTCTTTTAGTTGTTGAGGTGTTGAAGTATTCTGTAGATTTTAGATATTAGGCCCTTGTCAGATATGTGGTAGCCAAAATTTTTTCCCAGTCTGTAGGTTCTCTTTTTACTCTTATGCTGAAGTCTTTTGATGAGCATAAGTGTTTAATTTTTAGGAGCTCCCAGTTATCTAGTTTATCTTCTGATGTTTGTACATTGTTAATTATGGTTTGTATTGTATTTCTGCCATGTATTAGTGTTGTTGTCCCTATTTTTTCTTCCATGATCTTTATCACTTTAGTTTTATATTTAGGTCTTTGATCCATTTTGAGTTAGTTTTTGTGTATGGTGTGAGGTATGAGCACTATTTCTTTTTCTTTCTTTCTTTCTTTTTTTCAGATGGACATGCAGTTTTACCAGCACCATTTGTTAAAGACTGTCTTTTCCCCATTTAATGGACTTTAGAACTTTGTCAAAAATCAGCTAACCATAGGTGGATGGATTATGTCTGGGTTCTTGACTCTGTTCCATTGGTCTGTCATTGTACCAGCATAATGCTGTTTTGACTACCGCTGCTGTATAGTAGATTCTGAGATTATGTAGTATGAGGCCTCTTACTTTGTTCTTATTTTCTTCAATACTGCTTTGCTTACCCTTGGCTTCTTTCCTTTCTGTATAAAGTCGGTGATTAATTTTTCCCTCTTATTAAAGAATGCTGTTAGTATTTGCATCAGATTGCAATGTATTTGTAGATTGCTTTGGGTAGAACTGACATTTTCAAAATGTTGAGTCTTCCTAACCATGAGCATGGTATGTTTTTCCATTTGTGTAGGTCTCTTGGTTTCTTGGAGTAGTATTTTGTAGTTCTCTTTGTGAAGGTCTTTTATGCCCCTTGTTAGATTTATTCCTAAGTGTTTTATCTTTCTAAGACTATTATAAATGGTATCGTTTCTTTGATTTCCTTTTCAAAGTTCTCTATGTTAGTGTTTAGGAATCCAACCGATTTTTGTGTGTTGTTCTTGTATCCTGCTACTCTGCTGAATCTTTCTATTAGTTACAGTACTTTTCTTGTGCAATCCTTGGAATTCTCAATGCATAGGATCATATCTTCTGTGAATAGGGATAGTTTTACTGCTTCCTTTCCAATTTGGATGTTCTTTATTTCTTTTTCTTGTCTTATGGCTCTAGCTAGGACTTCCAGCATAATGTTAAATAGGAATAGTGATAAATGGCATCCTTGTCTTGTTCTCATTCTCAGGGGGAATGCTTTCAGCTTCTCTCTGTTGAGAATGACATCGGCTCTTGGTTTTGTACTGATGCCCTTTATTATGTTGAGGAATTTCCCTTATATTCCTATTTTTTGAGAGTTTTTATCAGGAATTGGTGATGGAATTTAACAAATGCCTTTTCTGTATTGATTGAGATGATTGTGCGATTCTTTTCTTTTCTTCTATTAATATAGTGGATTATGTTGATTGATTTTCTAATGTTGAACCATCCTTGCATACCTGCTATGTATCCCACTTAGTCCTGGTGTATTATTATTTTTTGATATGATGTTGAATTCTATTGGTTAGAATTTTTTAGAGAGTTTTTGTATCTATATTCATGAGAGATATTGGTCTGAAATTTTTTTTGTGTGTGATGTCTTTGACAGGCTTTGGTATCAGGGTTATGCTGGGTTAATAGAATGAATTCTGGAGTATTCCTTCCTTTTCTAAGCTCTGAAATAGTTTGAGTAGTACCGGTATGAGCTCTTCTCTGAATGTTTGTTAGGATTCTCCAGTGAGGTCATTCAGACCATGGTTTTTTGTTATTGTTGTTGGGAATTTTTTTTTTTTTTTGGTACCTCTTCAATCTCTTCTCTTGTTATGGGTCTGTTCATATTTTCTATCTCAGTTTATGCTAGTTTAGGTAGGTAATGTGTTTCTAGAAATTTGTCCATTTCCTCTAGGTTCTTAAATTTGTTGGAGTACAATTTTTCATAATATTCTCTTATGATCATTTTTATTTCAGTTGGATCCCCTATCTCATTTCTTTTTGGGTTATTTGTTTCCTCTTCTGTTTTTCTTCTGTCAGTTTGCCAGTGGTTTGTTGACTTTGTTGATTTTCCAAAGAACCAACTTTTGCTCTTGTTGATTCTTTCTACTGTTTTTTGTTCCCTATTTCATTTATTTCTGCTCTAATCTTTATTATTTCCTTTCTTTTGTGGCTGTGGACATATTTTTCTGTTCTCTTTTAATCTGTTTGAGGTGTAGGGCTAACGGTTTGATTTTGGTCCATTCTTAATTTTTTTAAATATATTTTATTGTACTTCAGGTGAAGGCTTACAGAACAAATAGTTTCTCATGAAACAGTAGTACACATGTTGTTTTATGAC
>NW_004444022.1:1552244-1630441 GCF_000243295.1 Trichechus manatus latirostris | reverse complement strand
TTTGTCTATTTTTTCCTCTTGTTTGTCAGCTTTTTGCCTCAGTTCTTGGAGAATTCCGAGTATTAGAGATTTGAATTCCCTATGAGGTAGTTCTAGTGTATTTTCTTCCACAAGAGAGTCATTTCGTGTTTTATTTTGGACCCCTATTGGAACCATCCTGTTCTGTTTTTGTAAATGTTTAGATATTCTCTGCTGTTTTCGGGGCATTCAGTAGTTATTTTTCTCGTTTATTGATTGTAGATTTGTTTGTTTCATCCCTTTTTAAAAAAAAATATTGACCACGTATGAGCATGTGGACTGTATGTTCTTTGCTGTTTGCTCGTCTGTGCGCTCAATACTTTTCACCTCCTTCTCCAACTGGCAGAGTTAGTCACTTAGATATGGTACAGCAGGGCAGGTCTAGCTGAAGAGGAGTTACTGGGACGGTTTGTTTGTGGCACTTACTACAGCCACCAGAGCAGGTTGGTAATCAGTGCAGGGCAGGTTACAGTAGGCCATGCCCATGCTGCTTGGTGGTTTTATGTCAAGCGCACAGTGCAGGTAGGCAGGATGCAGCGGGGAGATTGTTATGTGTGGAGCTAAGGTGGATATGAGAGAGAGGAGAGAGGAACAGGAGCCAAAAACATACAAACAAACATAAAAGAATGCTAGGGGAGCTTGCCGTTGGAATGGTGACATGAAAGATGGTTGTTTTGTCTCCCATTGGATGCTTCATGAGGCTGCTTTCTCATACCCCCATTTGCTGGTCTCCGATAGGAGTCCAAGATGGTGGGTCCGCACAGCGTTAGCTGGTAGGGGACCTCTGTATGAATCTCTCCTCGCTCTCCATTCTCTGTCAGTTTTCTCACTCTATTTGGTGCTTAGCTGAGTTCTTTATCTCTTTATTTGATGTTTTAGGGTTTCAGGATTGTTGTATTCTCTGTTCAGCTTAGTTTTTCGGATCTTTGCTGTGGAGGGATGGCATGGTGTTTCTGCCTAGAGCTCCATTTTGCCGGAACCTTGGTGCATTCTTTTTTAATGTGTGAGTTTATTGTTGTACGTTGACCTCTGAGCAGTTCCTTTGAGTGTCTCAAAGGCTTTGGTATGTACTGTTTTCATTCTTATTTGATTCGAGTAATTTTTTATTTCCTCTTTGAATCCTTCTATTACCCAGTTGTTTTTAAGCAAGGTGTTATTCAGTTTCCATGTATTTGATTTTTTACCCTTAATCTTCCTGATATTTATTTCTACTCTTATGGCATTGTGATCAGAGAGAATGCTTTGCATTATTTCTGTGTTTGGGATTTTATTGAGGGCTGCTTTGGGGCCTAAAATGTAGTCTGGTCTGGAGAAGGTTCCTTGTGCATTAGAGAAGGATATATACTTCTCTGCTATTGGGTGGAGTGTTCTGTATATGTCTACGAAGTCCAGTTGTTTGATTTTGGCCTTTAGATCTTTTACATCTTTGCTGAGTTTCTTTCTAGGTGTTCTGTCCTTTACTGAGAGTTGTATGTTGCAGTCTCCTACTATTATTGTGGAACTGTCTACTTCTCTTTACAGTGCTGTTAGAGTTTGTTTTATGTATCTTGGAGCCCTTATGTTGGATGCATAGATATTTATTAAGGTTATGACTTCTTGGTGGATTGCTCCTTTAATCATTATATAATGTCCTTTCTTGTCTTTTATGGTTAATTTTGCCTTAAAGTCTATTTTATCTGCGATTAGTATTGCCACTCCTGCCCTTTTTTGGTTACTGCTTGTTTGATGTTTTTTTTCCATCATTTAATTTTTCATGTATTTGTAGCTTTGTGTCTACAGTATGTCTCATATAGACAGGATATTGATGGGTCATTTTTTTTTATCCATTCTGCCACTCTCAGTCTCTTTACAGTTGCATTTAAGCCATTTCTGTTCAGTGTAATTGAAATACCGTCTCATCACATTAGGTGTGAGTTCATTGCTGTCATATTGGTGTGCTTTTTTTTTGGTGCTGACATTTTCTTTGTTCCTCTTACTTTCTTGTGCTAAGTTCTTTTGTTTGTGATTTTGTTTCTTTTGCTATTACAAATTTTGTGTTTACAGAGTCTTTATGTTTTACTTCTTTTTACTTTGATGGGTAGGTGTGTTAACTTTCCTTCTGGTTATCTTGAAATTTACCCTTCTCTTCCTAAGTTTGAACCCGTATTTTACTACTTAATATCGCCTTAACTTCCTGTCTGTTCAAAAGTTCTATACCTGCACCATTTATTCCCCCTTTTATTGTTCTGATGTTGTCATAATTTATAGATTTTTTCCCTGTTGTAAGTCTTTTTGCTTTGTTTTATTATTGAGAGTTCTTTTCCTAGGTTGTTATCTGGCTAATGCTATTCTGTGTCCTAGACTCAGGTGGTAGTCTGATGTTGTTGGTTCTCTAACTGAAATATTCCCTTTAATATTTCTTTTAAATTTGGTTTGGTTTTTAATAATTCCCTTAATTTCTGTTTATCTGCAAATGTTCTAATTTCACTCTTGTATTTGAGAGAGTTTTGCAGGATATATTCTTCTTAGTTGGCAGCTTTTTTCTTTCAAGATTTTATATATATATTTAACCGTTGCCTTCTTGCATGCATAGTTTCTGCTTAGTAATCAGAGCTTAGTCTTATTTTTCCCCTTTGTATGTGATTTTTCATTTTTCTCAGGCTGCTCTCAGGATTCATTTCTTTGTTTTTGTTTTTAGCAAGTGTGATTATGATATGTCTTGGTGACTTTCTTTTGGGGTCTATCCTATATGGGGTTCATTGAGCTTCTTGGATGGTCAGCTTTTTGTCTTTCATGATATTCGGGAAGTTTTCTGCCAGTAAATCTCTTTGTTTTCCATTTTCTCCCCCAATATGGAATTCTGATCAAGTGCAAATTTTTGCTCTTGATTGTGTTCCATATAATTCTTAGGTTGTCTACATTTTTCTTCTTTCTTTTCTCTGACTTTTCCTCAAGCAAAATGGTGTCCATGGATTTTCTTCAATCTCACTACCTGTCTTCCATTGTTTCAAATTTGCTTCTAAAATCTTTTACTGAGTTGTTTATTTCTGAAGTTTTGTTGTTTATATTTTTGATTTCTACTTGCTTTTTTTGATGATTTTTAATTATTTATTTTAAAATTTTGTTCTCATATTATTTTCCTGGATTCTTCTAGGGATTTTTCTGTGTTTTCCATGATTTTGCCTTTTTTTTTCCTTGGTTTTGTCTGTTTTCCTTGATCTCTTTCCAAAAAAAAAAAAAAAAACCCATTGCTGTCTAGCAGATTCTAACTTATAGTGACCCTAGAAGACAGAGTAGAACTGCCCCCATAGAAATTCCAAGGAGGGGCTGGTGGATTTGAACTGCTGACCTTTTGGTTAGCAGCTGAATGCTTAACTACTGCACTACCATGCTCCTAATCTCTTGCAGAGCCCTAAATACTAATCTTTTGAATTCCGTATCAGATAGTTTCACTGCCTTTTCTTCTTCCAGAATGTTATCTGATTCTTTATTTTGGTCACTTGTTGTAGCCATGTTGTGCTGCTTTGTAATATGTGTTTTGATACTGTCTGCTGCCTCCAAGATATTAAGGTATTATTTTCTTTATTTACTGATTGCATGTTCATTTGTTTCATCTTGCTTTTTTGTTTTGTTTTGAAATGTCAGGGCGAATGGGCCAGACATGCTTTGCTACTTGCTCGTCCATGTGGCTGATAGCTCTCATCACCTTGTCTGGGTGTGAAGGGTAGCAGCAGGCAGGGCAAGCCTGCTTTTCTGTTCACTAGTTTTGTGAGGTGGCTGAGGGCAGACTGGGTGGGTGAAGTCTGCCTCCTGATGATGGTCAAGTGGTGTGGGAGTCTTGAAAACCCCTCACCAAATAGAAAGGGTTGTCACACAGGAAGTTGTGTGAGCTGGCTTCCCACCATTCAGCAGCTGATCAAGTGGAGAAGGGGGAGGAGTGGTGCAGGCCCAGTGCACCAGCAAACTTAGCTCCAGGGATGCTCTCTTCATACCAGTGTAGTGGGGGCTGGCAGGAAGTGAGGGAAGTAGCATAGGTGCTGGTGGGAGGGAGAAAGACAATAAAAAAAGTATGGTGCAATGGTAGCTGGTGGGTGGGGGGTGGCAGACCCAGAGGCCAGTGGGAATCTGGGGGAGGTTATGTACTGGACTAGGTGGGAGGGATAAAAAAGGAAAAAAAAGAAGTAAAAATAAATAAATAAATGGCTGTGCAGTGGGGGTCAGGGTTTCGGGTGGGGCAGACACAGGGCAATGGCATGCCAGTGTGCCAGTGGCACTCTGTCCGTGGCAGTGTGGCAGGGGCTGACAGGAAGTGGGAGGAGGTGGTGTACAGGGCTAGGTGGGAGTGAGAAAGAAAAGGAAGAGAGAGAAAAAAGGAAAAGGAGAAAAAAATGGTGCTGCTCTGAGGGCCGGTGAGTGGAGGTGGGGCAGATCCAGAGGCCAGTGGGAAAGGAAGGGAGGTGACGTACTGAGCTAAGTGGAGGGCGGAAAGACAAGAAAGCAAAGAAAGATAAAATATTTTGGCATGATGGGGGCTGGTGGGTGGGGGCAGGGCAGACGAGGGGCAGCAGTGGGCCAGTATGCTAGTGGATATCTAGCCATGACAGTGCCGTGGGGGCCTGCGGGCAGGGGGGTAGGTACAGGGCTAGGTGGGAGGGAGAAAGAAAAGGAAGAAAGAAAAAAATGATAAAAAATCATTAAAAAAAGGCAGAGTGGTGGGTGTTGGTGAGTGGGGACAGGGAGGACCCAAGGGTCAGTGGGAAGGAAGGGGGGGGCTCTGGTATAAGACTAGGTGGGAGTGAGAAAGAAAACACAGAACAGAAAGAAAAAAGAAAGAAAAAGAAAAAAAAATGATTCCACAGCAGGAGACTGTGGATGGAGGCTGGGTGGACCCCAGGCAGTTGTGGATCAGTGGCTATCTGGCTGTGGCAGCAAAGTGGGGATGGGCAGGAAGAGGACGGTGGTGTATAGGGCTAGGTGAAAGGGAGAACGAAAAGGGGAAAGGGAAAAAAGAAAAACAAACAAAAAATGACAGTGTGACAGGAGCTGGCAGGTGGGGACAGGAGGACCCAGGGCAGTGGTGGACTGGTGGCCTCTAGCCGTGATGGCACAGGGTGGGCTGGCAGAAGGAGGGGAGGTGGTGTACTGGCCTAAGTGAGAGGGATAAAGAAAAGGAAGAAACATAACAAATTAAAAAGCCAAATAGTGGGTGGGGGCAGGACAGGGTGGGCTGGGAGGGTATCTTGTATTGTGGACCCTGGTGGTGAGAGCTCCCAGGAAGAGGGGTGCTTCTGCTCACTTGAATGGTGAGGGGTGAGAAAGCCTGTTTCTCTGGTTACCAGGGCTCTGTCTCCTGTTAGGAGCTCTGTGAGGTTGCCTTCCCCTACTCCCTGCCCAGGGTCATTGCTGGCTGTGTTCCAAGACAGCGACGCTGTGCAATGTCAGTTGGCAGGGGACCGCCACTCTGTGTCTCTCTTTGTTCTCTGTTTTCTATCAGTTCCTTCTTCCATTCAGTGTTTGATCTAGTTCTTTATCCTTCATTTGATGCTTAGGGTTCCAGGATTGATGTTTGTATCTGTTTTTCTTAGTTTTTCAGGTCTTTAATGCAGAGGCATAGCATGGTGCGTCTGTCTAGGGCTCCATGTTGGCTCTGCCTTAGGATTCAAGTTTTACTCTCTGTTCCTTCCTCAGGGACTTTTGAGATTTATTGCCAAGCAGGCAACCATCGGGAAGCAGGAATGAGTGCAATCTACAATGTCTCCCAGTGTCCTGGCCGCCAAGCTACCCCTCACCAGCGTTACCAGGCTGCAAGAATCTTTTACATCATGGCAGAAGAAGTAGAGTGGGACTACTGCCCTGACAGGAGCTGGGAACTTGAATGGCACAACCAGTCTGAGAAGGAGAGGTAAGGTTTCAGAAAAAGAGAGATCACACTTCCAAAAAATCTGGGTCATTTCTCAGATGAAGATAGTGAAACTCTGAGATGAGAAGGGACACATCTAAGATTATTTATTAAGATATCAACATATCTACAAAAAATGATACCAACAGATCTGAGAACAAGAACTAGAATGCATGTCTTCCAAGTTCCAGCTCAGTGCTTCTTCTAGCTTGCAGTAATACTGTAGGACTGAAGTAAAATACCTTGCCCACACTCTCATTCTCTTCCATCTTTTTTACTTTCCTTCCTCTGGTTAACCAGAAGAACCTATCCTGGGACCTAAAACTTATAGAGGATTTACTCAAGGGACTGAATGCCCCAAGCACAGCTGTTCTTTGACAAAATGGCATTGCATTAATTAAGGTAAAGTTTAAGTTATATAGCCAAAAAAGTCCAAAATAAAGTGGCTTAAATAAGATAGAATTTTATTTCTTGCTCAAATAACAGTACAAACATAAATGTTCAGGGCTGGTAGGTGAACTATGCCACTCTTCACTCTTGCTTTTATCTCTGGGACCAAGATGTACATTTCAATTGTAGCCATTCCCAACTATCAAGAAGGGAGAAGGAAATCCAGGGTAATCAGCATTGTCTGTAAGGAGATTATCTGAAAGTTGTATACATCAGTTTCTCTCATACTCTATTGTGCTGAACCTATTCATATGGCTATACTTAGCTGCAAGGTCAGCTAGAAAATTTAATTTCCTGTTAGGCAGCCATATGCCTAGCTAAAATCTAGGGAATTCTATTACTGAGGAAAGAAGCAGGGGAGAATGGAAACTGAGATATAATTTAGCAGTCTCCACTACAAAATTTGTTTCCAGTGCCTTCATTGTCCTTTTCCAATTTTTGTCTTATATGTTGGTTGTTGAAGGATGAAGCCTTCTTGCTAACTTACTCTGAGACCTGAAAAAAAGTGACTTCCTTTCTCTGAATCTTGTTTTACTCATCTGTAAAATGATGTGGTGCAATTGAAAGGGACATGACTGTAAAGGGAGGGAGGCTTGGATCTAAGTCCTGGCTCGCTTCTTGGCTGACAGTGTCATTGTAGGTAAGACCTGTCACCTCTGGGCTGATGATTCCATCTCTGGGACTTACCTACTTCATAAGCCTGTTGGAAATGTCAAGTGATAAAATGAATAATACATCTCTTTGTAAATTGGAAAGCATCACATAAGAAAAAAATCTGTAATGTTTCTTTTCCTCTACCTTTCCCCACCCCACCCAGCAACAGCAGCACTTTGTACTCTTCAGCCACCTTGTATTTTGTCCATTTGTCAAACTAATTCCATCTAAGACATCCTTAAGACTGAAGTTAGAACTCAGGGCTCCTGATTGTTATCCCAGTGTTCTTACCATAGTAAGTGCACTTCAAATTCCTATGTGGAAGATAGGCAAGCAAGGAAACACCAATAGATACTGAAACCTTCCATCTTTAATTGTGATTATGCAGCCAACATGGTGGGCAATCCAGCATTAGCAGGTCTCCTCCCTTTTCTATCTATAACATGGTTCGGACTTAACTTCCCCATATCTGAAAATGAGGGGTTAAGGGCCAAGTACTGATACCACTCTTTGGATTCCTCTAGTTATGGTCACATCTTCCTGAGCAACAAGGATGGGCTCCTGGGTTCCAGATACAAGAAAGCTGTATTCAGGGAATACACTGATGGTACATTCAGGATCCCTCGGCCAAGGACCGAGCTCGAAGAGCACTTGGGAATTTTGGGTAAAGGAATCCCACTTCCTTCTTAGTGTCTAAAACCCTGAGCTGCTCCTGATATATCATATCAGGAAGGCCTCTCCCCCTCTTCATTCTCAGCTTTTCTTTATGATATGCTGAAGCTATAGTCATATTTTATAAAGCAGCCATGAAAATAAGCACTGACTCATGTGCCATGGACTAAAATTTAATCAGACTAGATAACTCAAAGGGAGGAATGCATGAATTTTGCTGCAACTTGAACCAGATTTTCCCAGGCCTCTATAATTATGGGTCTCTGAGGATAATAGATTTAAACAGGTGCTAGAGGCAGGTGTAACTTAAGAATATCAAAGAGTAGGAAAAAATGATACAGGGAACCAGTATTACTCCTGTTCTGCAGTTTAATTATTGCTACAGCTTTCTTCACTTTTATAGGAGCCAATGGGTTTCCTCATTCTTGTCCTGTCCCAAAAGGGACCCACTGGCCTCCGAAGAGACCCCAGCCACTCTGTATTCTGGGCTGAACTTTCACTCCTTGCCATCAATGATTCCACAGAGCTTTGATTCCCTAGAGCCTTGGGCTATTATGGAGAAAGGATTGGGGTGGGAGAAGTGGGGAGAATTGGAGGCATAATCCTGTTGTTGAAGTATCCTCATCCTGTGGGTGGGCAAATCCCTGATTCTAGGGAGCTCCCTTGTATATCCCTCTCTTTAATGCCTCCTGTTTCACTGCTCCAATAATGGGACGTTTCTTCTTTTGCATATATTAGGTCCACTGATCAGAGGAGAGGTTGGTGATATCCTGACTGTGGTGTTCAAGAATAATGCCAGCCGCCCCTACTCTGTGCATGCCCATGGAGTGCTAGAATCTAGTAACAGCCAACCACTGGCTGCTGAACCTGGTGAGTGGGGACACTCAGTGAAGAGACAAAGGATGTGTAGCACCTCTGCTTTGACCCTATGGCTTTCTCCTTTAAAAAATGCTCTTAGAGTTCTGAAACAGGAATATTGGTTAGGACTAAGCCGTAGCCTGTATTTGTCACTATGAAATACTTGCAATCAGTCTCAGAACAGGCTACCTACCTTAGATCTTTTGCTTCATCAAAGACTGATCCCTAGCCCTGGTCACACACTGAGCCTTATACTGCCCTTAACCCTGAACATAGATTGAGCTTCTAACCCGCTATAGATTCTGACATTAACCTAGCTACTATCTGAGCTTCTAATCTTGGCTACAGTGTGGCCTAGTCCAGACCACAGACTGATCCCCAACTCCATCCATAGATCAGTTATTATCCTCTTGTTGTTAGTTGCCTTCGAGTTGGCTTCAACTCATGGAAACCCCATGCATAACAGAATCAAGCGTTGCCCAGTCCTGTGCCATCTTCATGATATTTGGTATGCTTGAGTCCACTGTGTATTTTGAGTGATTTCCAACCTAGGGAGCTGTCATGGATTGAATTGTGTCCCCCAAAATTATGTGTCAACTTGGTTAGGCCGTGATTCCCAGTATTATGTGGTTGTCCTCCATTTTGTGGTTGTAATTTTATGTTAAAGAGGATTAAGGTGGGATTGTAGCACCCTTACACAGGTCACATCCTTGATCCAATGTAAAGGGAGTTTCCCCAGGGTATGGCCTACACCACCTTTTATCTCTCAAGAGATAAAAAGGAAAGGGAAATGAGCAGAGAGGGGAGACCTCGTACCACCAAGAAAGCAGTGCCGGGAGCAGAGCGCATTCTTTGGACCCAGGGTCCCGGCATGGAGAAGCTCCTAGTCCAGGGGAAGATTGATGAGAAGGCCAATAGAGAGAGAAAGCCTTTCCCTGGAGCTGACGCCCTGAGTTTGAACTTCTAGCTTGGTAGACTGTGAGAAAATAAATTTCTCTTTGTCAAAGCCATCCAAGTGTGGTATTTCTGTTATAGCAACACTAGATAACTAAGAGAATTTGGTACTGAGAGAGTAGGGTGCTACTCTAACAGATACCTAAAATGTGAAAGCTGTTTTGAAACTGTGAATGGATAGAGGAGTGGAAGCAGCAGAGAACCAGCAGCAGCAGAACCAAGAGACCAGTGCAAGATGGTACTGGAGCAGACCCATGAGCGAGAGAGCTGAGTGCCTGTGTGCAGGAGGCTTCCTGGTGGAGTGGGGTGCCTCTGGGCACTGATCAGTGGAGCTAGGCTGGCTGACCCACGAAGCAAGGGAGCTGAGTGCCTGTGTGCAGGAGGCTTCCTGGTGGAGTGGTGTGCCTCCAGGCACTTATCGGTGGAGCTACAGAGATTTGGAACACTTGCCCCAGCAGGGCAGATGCAGGCATGAGGGCTGAGAGACCACAGGAAGCAGAAGCTGAAGAGACAAGGAACACAAAAAGCCAAGCTGCCTCAGTCTCAAAAGGTATGGCCATTACCTCTGGGGTTTCAAATGGTGGAGCCATGGCTTTTGGTGTTTCTAAGGGTGGAGTTGCCACTCAGATGGACTAGGAGAATGGTAAGCCTAAAGCCGAGGGAGCAGAGTTGCCGTCCCAGTGGGTCTGGAAAGAGGAGCTGAAGCCCAGGGCCGAGGGGCCGCCACTAAGAATTTGGAGAGTGTGGCCAATACTTAGAGTCTGGAGGGCAGGACCATTGTGTAAATTGTCTCAGAGAATAGAGGATTGTTTTCAAAGCCTTGAGGACTAATGTGTTGTGCCGACTTGCTTGGTGTCTGTTATCCCTTCTTTTCCTCCAGTTTCTCCCATTTGTAATGGAAATGTCTAGCTTGTGTCTGTTCTGCCATTGTACCTTTGGAAGCAGATAACTTGTATTCTAGATTTCACAGATGAGGAACAATTTTTGGGTTTTGGACTTAGAGTTAAGACTTTTGCTATGATATGATGGGGTGAATATGTTTTGCATGTTGCAAGCATGTGATTTTTGGGGGGCAAAGAGTGGAAGGTCATGGATTGAATCGTGTCCCCCAAAAATATGTATCAACTTGGTTAGGCCACGATTTCCAGTATTGTGTGGTTGTCCTCCATTTTGTGATTGTATTTTTATGTTAAAGAGGATTAGGGTGGAATTGTAACACCCTTACCCACTTCACATCCCTGATCCAATGTAAAGGGAGTTTCCCTGGGATGTGGCATGCACCGCCTTTTATCTCTCAAGAGATACAAAGGAAAGAGAATTGAGCAGAAGGGTGACCTTATACCACCAAGAAAGCAGTGCCGGGAACAGAGCGTGTCCTTTAGACTCACGGTCCCTGTGTGGAGAAGCTCCTAGTCTGGGGGAAGATTGATGAGAAGGCCAATAGAGAGAGAAAGTCTTTCGCTGTAGCTGATGCCCTGAATTTGAACTTCTAGCCTAGTAGACTGTGAGAAAATAAATTTCTCTTTGTCAAAGCCATCCTCGTGTGGTATTTCTGTTATAGCAGCACTAGATAACTAAGACAGGGGTTCACCTTCCAGCAGTGTATCAGACAATATTGTGTTATGATCCATAGGATTTTCACTGGCTAATTTTCAGAAGTAAGTTGCCAGGCCTTTCTTCCTAGTCTGTCTTAGTCTAGAAGCTCTGCTGAAACTTGTCCACCATGGGTGACCCTACTGGTATTTGAAATACTGGTGGTATAGCTTCCAGTATCACAGAAATACACAAACCACTACAGTACGAAAAACTGGCAGATGAGTGATAGCTTATCTTTTTAGTACAGACTAAATCCCAACTCAGTCCACACTAAGCTCCTAATACTGAATGTAAAGTGAGCATACTCTTGGCTACATTCTCTTCCATTTATTCATTCATTCATTGAATATATACTTACTGGAGGCCTACTGGGTGAAGAAACAATGTTAGAAGTTGTAGATGCAGTGATAAATAATACTTGTTCTTTCCCTTAAAGAATTGGGACTATTAGGATAGCAAGACAAGTAAACTGGTGATTACAGGTTATTTTAATGCAGTGTGATATGTGTTAAATAGGAGTTTTTACAGTGTGCTAGGGAAGTATAGAAGAAGATACCTAATCTAATGTTTCAATGGTCAAGACTGGTTTCCCAGAGGAGGTGATATATAAGCTGAGATCTAAATCAGTAGTTCTCAAACTTTAACGTTCATGAATATCACCTTAAAATTCAGATTGCTGGGCTTTACTTCCAGAGTATTTGATTTAGTATGTCTGTGATGGGGCTCAAGAATTTGATATTTCTAATAATTCCCAGGTGATGTTGATGCTGCTGGTTCAAGAACTAAACTTTGAAATCCATTGATCTAAAAAATAAGAAACAGGCATAAAATTGAAGGGTAGTGTGGGAGAATATCAGGGAAAAGGAAGTTCCAGATGTAGAGAAAGCAATGTGTAAAGGCCCATTAGTAAGAGAGATGAAAGTTGGAGTAGATGAAATGGGATAGATTCCATAAAGATCAATGAGGTAGAATCAACAGGATTTGGGGGATTAATTGGACATGGAAGATGAGAAAGAGAAGGATTCTTGAATGACACCCACATATTCGTAGGAATATTCTTGAATGATACTCAGATTTTTGGCTTGGGAAACCAAGTAAATAGTGATGCCGTTCACCAAGATAGAGAACATGTGAGGAAGGAGACAGGATCAGGGGAGGTAAGATGATGATGAGATCACCTTTGAATTTGTTGAATGTGAAGTGTGTATAAAACAACAAAATAGAGCTATCTAATAAACCTAAAGTTCTGGAACTCAGAGAAAAGTATGATCTGAAGGAATAGATTTTGGAGGCATCAACATTTAGTAATAATTGAAGACAGGAATGGACGTAGTCATCCCAGAAGATATATGAAATAATACAGTAAGAATTCCCAGATGAGACCCTGAGGAACACCAAATTATAAGGGATGTACCAATTGTAAAGTGAGCTTGAGAGGTAGCAAGGCAGGTAGGAGGAAATCTAGGAGAAGATAGTATCACAGGTGTTAAGAAGAAGAACATTTCCAGGATGGAGTGGTCAACAGTTTCAGCTGCTTCAGAGAGGTTAATAAGGTAAAGATGGACAATGTCTCATTGGATACAGCAACAGGAGAGTGGCTGGTGATCTTGATAAATTAGCTGGAAAAGAATACAGATTTGAATGGACTAAAGATTAATTGATAGATACAGAAGTGGAAACCGTGAGTGTGGTTTAATTTTAAGACATAGGCAGAATAATTTAAGGTGATGAGAAGGTCTAGGGTGTGAACAGGATAAAAGTAAGTGGAGGTGAAGGGCACTGGAATTGAGGAGGTCAAGGAACTGATAAGGCAGTGTTGGATAAGTCATACACAGGGAAATTGAAGTCACTCAGGAAGATGATGGAAATTGGGATGGAAGGGAAGACGGTGAGCCAGGTATTAAAATCATCAATAAATGACCAAAAAGGAGAGAAGGGATACATTGGAAGTAGGAAAATCAGTTAGAAGGTTGTCGTACTAATCCAGACAAGTGATGAAAATCGCTTTAACTAAGGGAATGCGGACGGAGAGAATTAGATGCATTTGACAGATGTTAGGGGAAAATCCATAGGATATAAAGATTGAACAGATGTTGAGGAGATAAGGGAAATGGTGGAGACTAGGATAACCCCCAAGTCTTTGTATTAAGCACCTGGATAGTAGTGTCATTCACAGAAAAGATAGGAAATGTAGAATTGGGGGGGGGCATATTTTTGTTTTTTTTAGAGTGGAAGATATTGAGTTTATTTTTACTTTTTTTGAATAAGAGGTAAGGCATTTGGTGGAAATGAGAGAGCTGTAAGGAAAGGAGGTTATACTCAGTTTGAGATGTGGGTCTGTAGCTTGGAAGAGACACCCAGCGTAGATATAGAAATTTCACAGTCATCAGAAGCTGCAATCGATGATAGTTGAAATCACGATTATGTATGACATCACACAGTGAGATAATGTGTAGTGAGAAAATAACATTCAGCTGAGAATGACAATTTGGAACACCATCACTTAAGGGGAGGTGATCTACCCTAAATAATTTATAGATTTAGGGCAGTTCTGATCAAAATCACAATTTGGATATAAGTGCACTGAAATAAAATATATATAAAGTTCATTTGAAGAATAAAGAATACCTGGACAAGAAGAGCCAAGACATTTCTGAAAAACTTAATGAAAGAAGACAGTACAACCCAATATTAAAACATGTTATAAAGGTACAACAAGTAATGTAGTATGATACTGTAACAAAAAAAAAGATCATATTACCAGAACTGACTCTTTTGATTTGTTCTTTTTCAAGATTGCTTTGACTATTCAGGGCCCTTTGCAGTTTCAATTTGAGGATTAGCTTTTCCAATTCAGTAAAGACGGCCGTTGGAATTTTGATGGGGATTACATTGAATTTATAGATGGCTTTAGGGAGTGTAGACATCTTGACAATATTATTAAGTCCATTGACTTTGAGTTATTGTTTATGGGGATGTAAACTTTGGCAACAGATATCGATGGTTGCACAACGTGGTCGATGTAATTGGACTTACTGAATGGTACACTGAAAATTGTTGAAATGGCAAATATTGTGTTTTCTATACTTTACAACAATATAATATTTAAAAAAGAGTTACCATGGGATGGTAGGATTATAGGTTATTTTCACATTTAAAAAATAATTTTCTTTACTGTTTGAATTAAAAATCAAAACCCTGATATTTAAAATACTGCCTTATTTATCAGACACTGTGCTAAATAATTTTCATTCATGTTCTCTTTTAATTTTTACAACAAAAGGTAGGAATTATGCCATTCTCATTTTACTGCTGGTGAAACTGTCTTTGGTTTTAAGTAAGTTGTCCAAGATGAAACAACTAATTAAATAGTGGAGGATACATTACATTTGTTATTAGAAAACAACAAAGAAGTTATTTATCATTAAGAAAAATGATGATGTAGAAATATATCGAATAACATGGAAAGGTGTTTATGATATGTTAACTGATTTAAAAAAAAATGGTTACAATACAATCGTCCCAGAAGACCCTTATACTTAGTCTTGGGTACAGACTGTGTAGATTTTTGACACTGGATATTATGGGTTGAATTGTGTCTCCCCAAAATACATGTTGAATTCCTGGCCCTTATACCTGTGGATATAATGCTGTTTGGCAATAGGGTTTTCTTTTCGTTATGTTACTGAGATCATGCCAGTGTAGGGTTGATTCTATATCTAATCCCATCTAAGTTATAAAAAGAGCAGAATAGACACAAACACACGCAAAGGAGAAGACAGAACACATGTGAGAATCAGAATGATAAAATAAATGAATGAATGGATAGATAGATCAATTGATTAGTAGAAGAGAATAAAAATCCCTGAAACAGACCAAGCATCTGCCTCTGTCAGTAGCAGTAGAAATACTATGACTCTGTTACTAGCTCCACACTTCTGCCTTCTTCCTTCATTCTTTTCTTTTTACATTTTCTTTTATTGTACTTTAGATGAAGGTTTGCAGAACAAATAGTTTCTCATTAAACAGTCAGTACACATATTGTTTTATGACATTGGTTAACAACCCCACCACATGTCAACACTCTCCCTTCTCGACCTTGGAGAATCTTTTTTATTTTTTTTTTTGTGGTGAAAATATACATAGCCAAAGATGCATCATTTCAAAAATTTCTACATGTATAATTCGGTGACATTGATTACATTCTTCCAGTTGTGCTGCTATTCTCACTATCCTTTTCCAAATTATTCCATCACAATTATCTTCAACTCACTGTCCCCTAGTCTTCCCACAAAACTTTTTGAGTTGCTGTTGTCAATTTGATCTCACATAGATAATTCTTTTTCTTTTTTTTGTACTTTAGATGAAGGTTTACAGAACAAATAGTTTCTCATTAAACAGTACACGTATGGCCCTATGACAGTGGTTAACAACCCCACAACATGTCAACCCTGTCCCGTCTCAATCTTAGGTCCCCTATCACCAGCTTTACTGTTCCGTCCTTCCTTCTAGTCCTAGTTCCTGGACTGCTGTGCCTCATTAGTCCCTTTTTGTTTTATGTGGCTGTCCAATCCCCGGCTGAACGGTGAACCTCGGGAGTGACTTCACCACTGAGCTAAAAGAGTGTACAGGGGCCATACTCGGGGTTTCTCCAGTCTCTGGCAAGCCAGTAAATCTGGTCTTTTCTTGTGAGTCGGAATTTTGTTCTACATCCTCCTCCATCTCTGTCCAGGACCCTCTGTTGTGATCCTGGTCAGAGCAGTCAGTGGTGGTAGCTGGGCACCACCTAGTTGTACTCGACTAAGTCTGGTAGAGGCCTTGGTAGCTGTGGTCCACCAGTCCTTTGGACCAATGTTTTCCTTGTGTCTTGTTCTCTTCATTCTCCCTTGCTCCTGAAGGGGTGAGACCAGTGGAGTATCTTAGATGGCTGCTCATAGGCTTTTAAGTCCCCAGATGCTACTCACCAAGGAAGAACGTAGAACATTGTCTTTATAAACTGTGTTATGCCATTTGAGCTAGATGTTCCCCGAGAACATGGTCCCCACAGCCCTCTTCCCAGCAATTCAGTCCCTCAGGGACTGAATTTGGAAGTATCTATGGAGCTTCCATGACCTTTTCTTGTACCAATGTTGTTTCTTGTCAGATCGAAGGACTCCCTTGAATAATTCTTGTAAATTTGGGTTTGGTTTTTACATAGTCCCTTAATTTATGTTTATCTGGAAATGACCTAATTTCACCATCATATCTGAATGAGAGTTTTGCAGGATATATTATTCTTGGCTGCAAAGTTTTTTCCTTTCTAGGTTTTATATATGTCATCCCATTGACTTCTTGCCTGCATGGTTCCTGCCGAATAATCTGAGCTTAGTCTTATGCTTTCTCCTCTGTATGTGACTTTTTGTTTTTCTCGAGCTGCTCTTAGGATTCGTTTGTCTTTGATTTTAGTGAGTGTAATTATGATATGCCTTGGTGATTTTCTTTTGACGTCTATCCTATATGGGGTTCGTTGAGCTTCTTGGATGGTCAGCTTTTCATCTTTCATGATATTGGGGAAGTTTTCTGTCAGCAGTTCTTCAGTGATCGTCTCTGTGTTTTCTGTTTTCTCCCCCTGTTCTGGAACTGCAATCACTTGCAGAGTTTTGCTTTTGATTTTATCCCACATAATTCTCAGTGTTTCTTCATTTTTCTTCTTTCTTTTTTCTGATTTTTCATCAGAGTTGTATCCAAGTGTTTGTCTTCAATATCACTGATCCTCTCTTCCATCGTTTCAAACCTGCTCCTCAGACCTTCTATGACACTGTCCATTTCTGAAATCTTGTTGTTTATCTTTCAGATTTCTAATTGTTGTTTTTGTATGATTTCTAGTTGTGAATTTATTTTAGCATTTTTTCCTGTATTATTTCTTGAATTCTTTCATTTTTGTCTGTATTTTCCATGAATTTGTCTGCCTTTTCCATGAATTTGTCTATTTTTCCTCATTTTTGTTTGCTTTTTACTTTAACTCTTGAATAGCTCTGAATATTAGAGATTTGAATTCTCCGTTAGGTAGTTCTAGTGACTTTTCTTTTACTGGAAGGTGATCTGGTGTTTTATGTTGGATGCCTACTGGAACCTTCCTTTCCTATTTTTGTATATGGTTTGATATTGTCTGCTATCTTCGGGGCATTCAGTATTTTCCTCATTTATTGATTGTAGATTTGTTTCTTTTGTCCTGCTTTTTTGTTTTATTTGGTTATGCCTGAGCAGGCGGGCTGTGCATTCTTTGTTGTTTGCTCATCTGTGGGCATGATACTTTTCACCTCCTTATTCAATGGGCAGGGTCAGTCACTAGGTATGGTACAGCAGGGCAGGTCCAGCTGAAGGGGAGTTGCTGAAATGGTTGTTTGTGGCACGTACTAGGGCCGACAGGGAAGGCTGGGAATTAGTGCAGGGCAGGTTCCAGTAGGCCGTGACTGTGTGTTTGAGGGTGTGATGTTCAGCACACAGTGCAGGTAGGCAGGAAGGAGAGAGGAGATTGTGATGTGTGGCACTAAGATGGGTATGGTAAAGAGGAGAGAGGAACAGGAGACAAAAACACACACAAAGAAACAAAAAAGAGTGCTAAGGGAGCTTGCTGTTGGAGTGGAGAGATGAGAGACTGAGAAATGGAGAAAAACAAATGGAAAAAAAAAGAAAAAGGGTAAAAAATGAATAAATAAAAGTTAGAGGAAAAAAGAAAAGTCCCCAGGGATCCCACTGGTACGGCCACTAGGAATGGGGAAGTTTCTCCCAGGCTGTGAAGTATAGCCTGGCTAGAAGGGGTAAAGGTGTCACACAGCACCAGGTATTCACGAGAAAGGAAGAGAAGGTAAATATAGAGACACAAGAAACTGGAAATGAAGAAAGACAAAAAGAGAAAAAGAGAGAGAAGAAAGCAAAACAAAGAAACAAAAAACCCAAAACAACGAAAACAAACAAACAAAAACAAAAAAAAAGATAAAAGAAATGCCCCCAAGAATGTCACTACGCATCTGTGCAGAGTAAGGGAGCAGCTCCCAAGCCACACAGTACTTCCTGGCTAGAAGGGCTCCCAAGCCAAGAAAAGAAAAAGAAAACAAATAAACAGAACAAATGAGAACAAATAAACAAACAAAAAAAGCCCCTGGGGTCCCACCAGCATGGTGGCACGGGATGGGAAGCAGTTTCACAGTCAAGTGTTGTTTCGCAGCCTTTCAGGAAGAGCAAAGGTGGCACATGGAGCCAAGTATTTGAAAGAAAGGAGGAGAGGTGGTGAGAGGTAAGGAAGAAATCTAAAGAATCAGAAAAGGGCAACACCAGCAGGCAACAAATGGCATTCAGGGAGCTGGCGAGTGCGGACGGGTTGAATCCAAGTGACACTGGAGTGAAGCCAGTGCTTTCCAGCAGCAGGAAGCAGAAGAGGCTGAGTAGGGGTGAAGAAGGGTGGGGGGTGGGAAACCATATATCACTGGTTACTGGTTGTTCTTTCTCCTTTTGGAAACTCCACAAAGCTTCTTTCTCATACCCCTGTTCGCCAATCTCCAATAGGAGTCCAAGATGGTGGATTTGTGCCATGGTAGCCGATAGAGGACCTCTGCATCTATCTCTCCTAGCTCTCTGTTACCAGTTTCTTATTCCATTCAGTGCTTGGCTAAGTTCTTTATCTCTTCATTTGATGCCTAGTGTTTCAGGATTGGCATGTGCCTCTGTTTAACTTAGTTTTTCGGATCTTTTCTGTGGAGGGTCAGTGTGGTTCTTCTGTCTATAGCACCATGTTCCCTGGAAGTCTATTCTTTTTTTTTTATTTGTATTTTAGATGGTTTACAGAGCAAATTAGTTTCTCATTAAATAATTAATACACATACTGTTTTTATGACATTGGTTAACAACAACCCCACATGTCAACACTGTCACTTCTCGACCTTGAGTCCCCTATTACCAGCTTTCCTGTCCCCTCTTGCCTTCTCATCCTTGCCCCTTGGCTGGTGTGCCCCATTTGACTGAAGGGTGAACCTCGGGAGTGACTTCATTACTGAGCTAAAAGGGTGTCCGGGGGCCATACTCTCTGGGTTTCTCCAGTCTCTGTCAGGCCAGTAAGTCTGGTCTTCTTTTGTGAGTTAGAATTTTGTTCTACATTTTTCTCCAGCTCTGTCCAGGACTCTCTGTTGTGATCCCTGTCAGAGCAATCAGTGGTGGTAGCCAGGCACCATCTAGTTGTACTGGACTCAGTCTGGTGGAGGCTATGGTAGTTGTGGTCCATTAGTCCTTTGGACAAATCTTTCCCTTGTACTTGCTTTCTTCATTCTGTCTTGCTCCAGAAGGGGTGAGACCAGTGGAGTATCTTAGATGGTTGTTCACAAGCTTTTAAGACCCCAGACGCTACTCACTAAAGTAGATGTAGAACATTTTCTTTATGAACTATGTTATGCCCTACCTTCATTCTTAACCAGCTCCTCACAAGAGAGGTTATTAATCTGATTAGTCAGAACTCAGGTTGTGTGTCGTTAAGTGTCTTACTAGGGTGGAGTGTTACTTTTTCTTTCATGTCAGCACTCCTCCTTGCACTGCTGCTTCAATGCGGTAAGTTGATCTGTGTCTGCAACTGGGTGAACTGGATGGATGAGTTATGACAGGACCTGTACTGCAGACCTAGAAACCTTAATTTTGTAAGACTGGAAAGAGGAAGCACAAAGCTTTTTTCTTCAACTCATCTGTTATTAGAACTCTACAATGGTGGTTAGTGGACACTATCTCTATTAAAGAAACTGGTACTTTGAATCTCATTTGGCTACTATTCTTGTTTTATATTGTGGTAAAATATGTATTATAAAACAATGTGCTGTTTTACCATTTTTAGAAGTAAAATTCAGTAGCATTAATTATATTCACAATGTTGTGCAGCCACCACCGCTTCTTTAGAAAATTTTTCATCATCCAAAATAGAAACTCTGTACCCATTAAACAATGACTCACACTTTCCCCCTCTCTCTCATTTACCCCTCTTAATCTCTAATAAACTTTGGTCTTTATATACTTACCTATTCTAGATATTTCACATAAGTGGGATCATAAAATATTTGTCCTTTTGTGACACTTATTTCACTTAGCATAATGTTTTCAAGGTAAATCCATTTTGTAGCATGTATCAGGACTTCATTTCTCTTTATGGTTGAGTACTATTCCACTGTATGCATGTACTTCATTTTTTATATCCATTCAACCTTTGATACACATTTAGGCTGTTTCTACTTTTTGGCTATTGTGAATAGTGCCACAATGAAGATTGATGTACAAGTATCTGTTGGAGTCCCTACTTTCAAGGGTGTATACCTAGGAGTGGAATTACTGAGTCAGATGGTAATGCTATGTTTAACTTTTTGAGGAACCACCAAACCATTTTCCATAGTGGCTGAACCATTTTACATTCCAACTGGCAATGCATGAGTGTTCCAATTTCTCCACATTCTCTTCAGTACTTGTTATTTTCAAATTTTCTGATAATAGCTATCCTTGTGGTTGTTGTGTTCCGTTGAGTTGATTCCGACTCATAGTGACCCTTGTGACAGAGTAGAACTGCCCCATAGGGTTTCCTAGGCTGTAATCTTTACAGAAACAGATTGCCAGATCTTTTCTATGCAGGGTCACTGGTGGGTTTGAACTGCGGAACTTTAGGTTATCGGCTGAACACATAACCATTGCACCAGCAGAGTATCTATAGCCATCCAAGTGGGGGTGAAATGGTATCTCACTGTGGTTTTAATATACACTTCCTTAATGACTAATGACGTTGAACATCTTTTCATGTCCTTATTTGCCATTTTTTACATAATTTATTTTATTTTTGTTGTTGTTGAGAATATATACAGCAAAATGTACACCAATTCAACAGTTTCTACATGTACAATTGAGTGTCGTTGATTACATTTTTCAAGTTGTGCAACCGTTCTGACTTTCCTTTTCTAAGTTGTTCCTCCCCCAATAACATAAAGTCACTGCCTCCTAAGGTTCCTATCTAATCTTTCGGGTTGTTGTTTTCAATATAAATCCATATAAATAGATCTTTAAAAGGGCATAATGCTCAAGGTAGACATTCTTTACTAGTTAAGCTAAACTATTATCTGGTTTTAAGAAGACTTCAGGGAATATTTTTGGTTTAAGTTTTAAAAATTATCTCAGGGCAATAGTTTTGGGGGGTTCTTCCAGCCTCCATGGCTCCAGAAAATCTGGATTCCTTGAGAATTTGAAATTATGTTCTATATTTTCCCCATTTTGATCGGAATCTTTGATCAAAATGTTCAGTAATGGTAGCCGGGCACCATCCATTTTTTCTGGACTCATGGCAGAGGAGGCAGTTGTTCATGGAAGCAATTAGCCACGCATCCATTTACTCCTCCTATTCCTGACTCTCCTTCTTCCTCTGTTGCTCCAGGAGAATAGAGAGAAGTTGAGCCTTGGGTGGCTGTTTGTATGTTTTTAAGACCCCAGTCACTACACAGTGAACTAGGAGGTAGAACAGAAGCACTAAACACAATATTAGGCCAATTAACTGGGATGTCTCATGACACCATGACCTTAAGCCTCCAAACCAAGAAACTAAATCTCATGAGGCTGTACATAATCAGTCTCAGCAGCTACTCTTTTTGTCGATGTAGTAAAATATCTATCATACAACTTTTGTCAGTTCAACTTTTTACAACTTATTGACAGTAATTACAATCATAGTAATTATCTGTGCAACGCTTCCCTTAACCATAAAACAAATCTTAGTACTTCTTAAGCAATCCCCCCCGTTCCTGCCTCTGATAACCACTAAAAAACTTTGGTCTCTATACATTTGCTTGTTCTTGTCTTTTTATATAAGTGAGGTCATACAATATTTGTTCTTTGTGACTGACTTATTTCATTCAGCATGATGTCTTCAGCTCCATCCATACTGCAGCATATATCAAGACGTCATTTCCTCACTGGCTGAGTGATATTTCATAGTATGTGTGTATCACATTTTGTCTATCCATTCATCTGTTGATGGGCATTTAGATTGTTTCCACCTTTTGGCTATTGTGAATAGTGCTGTAATGAACAATAGAACTTCACTGATGTTCAAGTATCTGAGTCTCTGCTTTCAAGTATTTTGAGTATGCAACTAGGAGTGAAACTGCTGGGTCATATGGTAGTTGTATTTTTAGTGTTTTGAGTAACCGCCACACTGTTTTCCACAACGGCTGTACCATTTTGCATTTCCATCAGCAATGGATAATCGTTCCAATTTCTCTGCATCCTTACCAACTCTTGTTATTCTCTCTCTGTGTGTGTGGGTGTGGGTGTGGATGTGGGTGTGTTTATATTAGCCATCCTAGTGGAGTGAAATGTTATCTCATTGTAATTTTGATTTGCATCTCTCCGATGGCTAGTGACGCTGATCGTCTTTTCATATGTCTGGTCATCATTTAAATATTCTATTTGATAAAATGTCTATTCAAGTCCTTTCCCTATTTTATGATTGGATTATATGTCTTTTTTGTTAAGTTGTCAAAGTTTTATATATATTTTAGTTATTAGATTCTTATTGGATATATGATTTCCAAAGATACTCTACCTCTATAGCTTGTCTTTTCACTTTTTTGGTGAAGTCTTTGGATGAACAAGAGTTTTTATTTTTTATGATGTCCTATTTGTTTATTTTGTCTTCTACTGTTTGTGCTTTTATTATTACATTAGATAATCCATTGTTCAAAGTTAGGCCCTGCATTTTCTTCTAAGAATTTCATGGTTTTAGTTTGTGCATTTAGGTTCTTAATCCATTTTGAATTTGTGTATGGTGTAAGGCATGGATCCTGTTTAATTTTTGTGCATGTGGAAATCTGATTTTGCCATATTTTATTTGGATAAATGTTTATTCAAGTCTTTTGTCCATTTTTAATTGGTCATTTTGTCTTTTTATTGTTGAGTTGTAGGAGTTCTTTTTGTATTCTGGATATTGACCCATTCTCAGTTATATGGTTATCAAATATTTTCTCCCAATCTGTAGGTTGTCTCTTCATTTTTTAATAAAGTCCTTTTTTTGCACAAACATTTTTCATTTTGATTAAATCCAATTTATTTTATCTTGATGCCCAAGCTTTGGTGTCATATTTAAGAATCCATTTTCAAAAAAATGTCTTGAAGCTTTACTCCCATGTTTTCCTCTAAGAATTTCAAAGTTTTAGTTCCTATATTTATGTCATTGATACTTTTTGAGTTAGTTTTCATATATATGGTTTTGGTATATGTTCAACTTCATTCTTTTGCACATCGAGATCCAGTTGTTTCAGGACCATTTGTTTCAGAGACTCTTCCTTTCCTATGAAATGGAATTGGCACATCGATTCGCTATAGACGTATAAGCTTATTTCAGGAATTTCAATTCTATTCCACTGGTCTATTTGTATAGCCTTATGCCAGTACCAACCTCTTTTGATTCCTTTGGCTTTACAGTATGTTTTGAAATCAAGTGGTGTGAGGGCTTTTACTTTGTTCTTCTTTTACAAGATTGTCTTCACTATTCGGCGCCTCTTGTAATTCCATATGAATTTGAGGCTTCTCCATTGCTGCACAAGAAGCTGATGAAATTTTGATAGGGATTGCATTGAATCTGTAGATTGCTTTGTATAATATTGACATCTTGATAATATTAAATCTTCTAATCCATGAATATGGAGCCCTGATGGTGCAGTGATTAAGATTTTGGCTGCTAATCAAGAGATTGTCAGCTTGAACCCACCAGTTGCTCCTTGTAAACCCTATGGGGCAATAGTTCTACTCTGTCCTATGGGGTTGCTATGAGTCGGAATTGACTCGACGGCAATGGGTTTGGGTTTTTTGTTTTAATCTATGAACATGGGGTGTCTTTCCATTTATTTAGGTCTTCTTTAGTTTCTTTCAGCAATATTTTATTATTTTTCAGCATACAAGTCTTTCATCTCCCTGGTTAAATTTATTCCTAAGTATTTTCATTCTTTTGGATACTAGTAACATCCCCACTTTCATTTGTGTTTTAGTTGTTTGCATCTTCCCTCTCCCCCCCTCACCCTTGGTCTACCTAAATGTTTGTGAATTTTATTGAACTTTTCAAGGAATCAACTTTTGGTTTTATTGTTTCAGTCTATTGTTTTTCTATTCTATATATAATTTATCTCCATTCTGATCTTTATTATTTTCTTTCTTATGGTTACTTTGGAATTAGTTTTCTCTTTTTATATTTCCTCAAGGTGTAAAGTTAGGTTACTCATTTGAGATATTTCTTCTTTTTAATGTGGACATTTACAGCTACAACTTTCTCTCTGAGTACTATCTTCACAGCATCCCATAATTTTCTATGTTGTGCTTTCCTTTTCATTCATCTCTTAATATTTTCTAATTTCCCTTGTTATCTCTTCTTTGACCCGTTGGTTGTGTGATAGTATGTTGTTTAATTTCCACGTATTTGTGAAATTTCCAGTTTTTCTTCTTTTATTGATTTCTAGCTTCTTTCTCTTGTGGTTGGAGAAGAATCTTTGTATGGTTTCAATATTTTTATATTTATTAAGACTTGCTTTGTGACCTAACATCTGGTCTATCACTAAAGAGTGATCCATGTGCACTGGAGAAGAATTCATATTATTCTGATGTTGGGTGAATGTTCTATATATGTCTGTTGTGTCTAGTTGGTTCATAGTGTTGTTCAAGTCCCTATTTCCTTATTGATGTTCGTCTAAATGTTCTATCCATTACTGAAAGTGGTGTACTGATGTCTCCAACTATTATTGTGCAATTGTCTACTTCTCCCTTCATTTCTGTCAGTGTTTGTTTCCTATATTCTGGGCTCTGTTGTTGGATGTAAACATATTTAAAATTGTTATACCTTCTTGATGAATTGAACATTTTATGATTATAATGTCCTTCTTTGTATCTTGTGGCAGAATTTAATGTAAAGTCTATTTTGCCTGATATTAATATTGCCACCCCAGCTCTGTTTTGGTTACTATTTTCATGAAATATTTTTTACACGCTTTCACTTCCAACATATTTGTGTCTTTGCTTCTAAATTGGGTATCTGGTACATAGCAGATCATATTTTTTATGTATTCTGGCAATCTCTGCCTTTAATTGGAGAGTTTAATCCATTTACATTTAAAGCAATTATCCATAAGGAAAGACTTACTTCTGCCGTCTTGCTAATTTGTTGTTTGTGTGTGTGTCTTATGCTTTCTTGTTTTTCATTTCTCCAGTATCACCTAATTTTGTGTTTAATTGACTTCTTGTAGTAAATCATTCTGATTCCCATATTGTTTATTTTTTGTGTATATATTTTTAGATTTTTTCCTATACCAATCCTTCCTCCCTTTATGTTGTTGTCAAACATTCCATATTTATACATTGTGTGCCCAATAGCATAAATTTATAAATATTTTTATGCATATGTCTTTTAAATCATGTCAGGCATAACAAGTATTATAAACCAAATATACCATAAAACTAGCCTTTATATTTGCCCATGAAATTACCTTTACTGGAAATCTTTTTTTCATCAGACGGCTAAAACCAAAAACCAAACCATTTGCTGTCAAGTCGATTCCAACTCATAGCAGCCCTATAGGACAGAGTAGAACTGCCTCATAGGGTTTCCAGGGAGCAACTGGTGGATTCCAACTGCCGACCTTTTGGTTAGCAGCCTGAGCTTGTAATCACTGCACCACCAGGGCTCCTTCATATGGCTAGTGTCTTTTTATTTCAACCGGAAGGACTCCTTTTATCATTTCTCATAGGGAAGGTCTCGGGGTAACAAACTCATTCAGCTTTTGTTTATATTATCTCACTGTCTTCTGACCTCCATGGCTTCTGAGGAAAAATTAGTGCTTAATCTTATTGAGGATCCCTTCTATGTGATACTTCATTTCTCTCCTCTACTTTCAGAATTCTCTCTCCCTCTTTTTTTAATTTTGGTAAATATATATGTAAGAAAAATTTACCATTTCTACAATCTTCACATGTATAGTTCAATGACATTAATTATGTTCATCATGTTAATCAACCACCATCCTTATCCATTCCCACATTTTTTATCACCCTTAACAGAATTTCAGTGTCCCTTATGCATTGAGTCCTCCTTTTTCACTCCCTCCTGCATGCCCCTGGTGACCATTAATACACTTTTGTTTCTTTATATTTGGATTTTGAGACTTTGGTTATAAAATGTCTCAGTGTGAATTTCTTTGGGTTTATTCTACTTGGAGTTAGTTGAGCTTCATGGAAGTGTAGATTCATGTCTTTTGATAAATTTGGGAAGTTTTTGGTCATTATTTCTTCAAATATTCTTTCTGCCTCTCTCTCTGTTCTTCTTATGGGACTCCCATAATGTGTATGTTGGTCCACTTGATAGTGACCCACAACTACCTTAGGCTCTGTTTATTTTCTTCATTCTTTTTCCCTTTTGCTCCTCAGATTCAATAATTTCAGTTGTTCCATATTCAACTTCATTGATTCTTTCTTTTTCTAGTTCAAATCTATTGTTGAACCTTTCCAAAGAATATTTCATTTCAGCTATTTTACTTTCCAGTTTTAGTATTTCTGTTTGGTTCCTTTTAGTAATTTCTCTTTATTGATATTCTTGTTTTGTTCTAATATTGTTTTCCTGATTTCCTTTAGTTCATTGTCTTTGTTTTCCTTTTACTCTTTGAGAATATTTAATACTGTTGTTTTAAAATATTTGTCTACTATATCCATTATCTGGGCTTTCCTGGGGATGGTTTCTGTCACTTTATTTTGTTCTTTTGAATGGACCATCCTTTCCTGTTTCTTTGTATGCCTTGTGATTTTTTTTGTTATTGTTGTTGTTGAAAACTAGACATTTGAATATTATAATGTGGTAACTCTGGAGATCAAATTCTTTCCCTTCCCCAAAGTTTGCTGGTGTTTTTTATTTGTTGGTTGGTTTGTTTGTTTTTAATTATTGAAGTCTGTAGTAATGTATTTATTTAGTAACTTTCCCTAACTATTTTGAAAAGACTAAAGTGTCTGTTCCTTAGCTTGTGTCCACCTAGAAAATACTAGTCAAACACTCAGTCAAAACAGAGATTTCTTTAAATGGTAAGAGAGGAAAAACATCCAAAAACTTCTCCCAGTCTTTGCAGATTGGCAGTGTGGTGAGGGGATGCTATGTCAACACGTAGCCAGTCTTGAGCATTGATATCAGCCCAGGTTGAAAACATCAGGTCTTCGCAGGTATTTTCTGAACATGTGTGTGACTTTCTCAATTCCCTCATATAAATGGTGCTTTTGAATGCCTATATTTTCAAAGAAACTCTCCTGGGATTCTTCTCTCAGTCCTTAGGATCCTACTATATGCTTCATTCACACTTTTTAGCCCCAGGTGGCTTCAGCCAGTTACACTTTTCAGGCACTCCTGGTCACTTTTCCACCTCGCCTGACCTCTCAGATAGGCCAAACAGAGACAAATGCTTTGCTTCAGTCCTTCAGGCAACCCCTCCCCCCACGGACAGATTAGAAAAAACACACAGTAATTTGTGAGTAAAGTCTTCTCTGCTCCTTCTGAAGCCAGAGACAATTATCCCTCTCTAGGAATTCAGGCTGCCACTTTTTATGATAATTGGCGAAGCCAGGAAGGGAACGAGGCATGGGGCCATAGCAAACCAAAGTTTTCTTACTATTTTGACATTGGCTTTTTCTTGATTGGTATCCCTGGGTGATGCAGTCAATGCACTTGACTGCTAACTAAAAGACTTGAAATTCTAAGCCACCCAGAGACACCTCAGAAAACAGGCCTGGTGATCTACTTCCAAAAAAACCAGACATTGAAAACCCTGTGGAGGACAGTTCTACTCTAACAGACATGAGGTTGCCATAAGTCAACGTCGACTCAACAGAAACTGATAGTGATGCTTTTCTTGATGAAGCAGCTGTTAAGTTGCTGTAACCCTTTGACTGGTTTTCAGAATTCTGACAAATTTGGTTCTTCCAGTTTCTGCTTGGTTTTACTTATTTGTTGGTTGGTTTGTTTGATTATTAATTATGTTTCTGTGTGGGACAAGAACATTGAACTACTTATGTCACCAGCTTGTCGGTTTTCTCCTACTCTTATTATTTTTTATTGTGCTTTAGGTGAAAGTTTACAGCTCAAGTTAATTTCTTATTCAAAAATTTATAAAAATATTGTTTTCTGACATTGGTTGCAATCTCCACAATGTGATAGCACTCTCTCCTTTTCCACCCCGGGTACCCTGTGTCCATTTGTCCAGTTCCTGTCTCTTCCTGCCTTCTCATCCTGCTTTGGGACAGGAGCTGCCCATTTGATCTCGTATATTTGAACTAAGAAGCATATTCTTTTTTTCTTTGTTTATTGTTGTAGTTTAAATAAAGTTTATATTTCAAGTGTAGTCTCCCATACAAAAATTTGTACATACATTATTATGTGATGCTAATTGTTCTCCCCATACTGGGACAACACACTCCTCCTTTCCATCCCTGATTCCGCATGTCCTTTCAACCAGCTCCCAACCCTTTCTACCTTCCCATCTCACCTCTGGACAGAAGTTGCCCATTTAGTCTCTTGTATCTACTTGAGCTAAGAGGCACACTCCTCACGAGTATCACTTTATGTCCCAAGGTCCAGTCCAATCCCTGTCTGAAGAGTTGGCCTCATAAATTGTTTTAGTTCTGGGCTGATAGAGAATCTGAGAGCCATGCTTTCTGAGGTTCATCTAGTCTCATTCAGACCAATAAGTCTGGTCTCCTTACTAGAATTTGAGTTCTGCACCCCATCTTTCCCCTGCTCCATCAGGGACTGTCTGTTGTGTTCCTTGTCAGGGCAGTCATTGGTGGTAGCCGGGCACCATCAAGTTCTTCTGGTCTCAGGCTGACGAAGTCTATGGTTTATGTGGTCCTTTCTGTCTCTTGAGCTAATACTTTCCTTGTGTCTTTTGTGTTCTTCATTCTCCTTTACTCCAGGTCTTTGGGGCCAATTGATGCATCTCAGATGGCTGCTTGCAAGCTTTTAAGAACCCAAACGCCACTCATCAAAGTAAGATGCACATTTTCTTAATAAGATTTGTTATGCCAATTGACCTAGATGTCCCCTGAAACCATGGTCCCCAGACCCCTACCCCTGCTACTCTGTCCCTCAAAGTGTTTGATTGTATTCAGGAAACTTCTTCACTTTGGTTTAGTCCAGTTGTGCTGACTTCCTCGGTAGTGTGTGCTGTCCTTCCTTTCACCTAAGATAATGCTTATCTACTATCTAGTTAGTAAATAACCCTCACCCTCCCTCCTCACCCTCGTAACCATCAAAGAATGTTTTCTTCTGTGTTTAAACCTTTTCTTGAGTTCTTATAATAGTGGTCTTATACAATATTTGTCCTTCTGTGACAGACTAACTTCACTCAGCATAATGCCCTCTAGATTCCTCCATGTTATTACATGTTTCACAGCTTCATTGTTGTTCGTTATCGTTGCGTGGTATTCCATTGTGTGGATGTACCATAATTTGTTTATCCATTTGTCCGTTGATGGGCACCTAGGTTGTTTCCATCTTTTTGCTATTGTGAACAGTGCTGCAATGAACATGGGTGTCCATATATCTATTCATGTGACGGCTCTTATTTCTCTAGGATATATTCCAAGGAGCGGGGTAGTTGGATCGTGTGGTACTTCTATTTCTAGCTTTTTAATGAAGAGTGAAATCGATTTGCAAAGTGGTGGTATCATTTTACATTCCCACCAACAGTGTATAATTGTTCCAGTCTCTCCACAACCTCTCCAGCCTTTATAATTTTGTGTTTTTTTGGATTACTGCTAGCCTTGTTGGGGTGAGATGATATCTCATTGGTGTTTTGATCTGCATTTCTCTAATGGCTAATGATCCTGAGCATTTCTTCATGTGTCTGTTAGCCGCCTGAATATCTTCTTTGGTGAAGTGCCTGTTCATATCCTTTCCCCATTTTTTAATTGGCTTATTTGTCTTTTTGTTATTGACGTTTTGCAGTATTTTGGAGATTTTGGAGATTAGACGCTGATCGGATTTGTTGTAGCCAAGAATTTCTTCCCAGTCTGTGGGTTATCTTTTTCCTCTTTTGGTGAAGTCTTTTGATGAAAATAAGTGTTTGATTTTTAGGAGCTGCCAGTTATCTAGTCTCTCTTCTGGTGCTTGTGCATTGTTACTTATGGCTCGTATTGTATTTAAGCTATGTATTAGGGCTCCTAGCATTGTCCCTATTTTTTCTTCCGTGGTCTTTATAGTTTTCAACTTTATATTTAAGTCTTTGATCCATTTTGAGTTCGTTTTTGTGCATGGTGTGAAGCATGGGTCTTGTTTCAGTTTTTTTTTGCAGATGGATATCCAGTTATGCCAGCACCATTTGTTAAAGAGGTTGCCTTTTCCCCAGTTAACGGACTTTGGGCCTTTGCCAAATATCACCTGCTCATAGGTGGATAAATTTATTCTGGATTCTCAATTCTCTTCCATTCGTCTATGTATCTGTTGTTGTACCACTACCAGCCTGTTTTGACTACCGTGGTGGTATAATAGCTTCTAAAATGAGGTAGTGTGAGATCTCCCACCTTGTTCTTCTTCTTGAGTAATGCTTTACTTATTCAGGGCCTCTTCCCTTTCCATATGAAGTTGGTGATTTGTTTCTCCATCTCATTAAAAAATACCTTTGGAATTTAGATTGGGATTGCATTGTATCTGTAGACTGCTTTGGGTAGAATTGACATTTTCAGTGTTGAGTCTTCCTATCCATGAGTAAGGTATGTTTTTCCAGTTATGCAGGTCTCTTTTGGTTTCTTGCAGTAGTGTCTTGTAGTTTTCATTGTATATGTCTTTTATGTCTCTGGTTCGATTAATTCCTAAGTACTTTATCTTCTTGGTGGCTATTGTAAATGGTATTGATTTGGTGATTTCCTCTTCGAGGTTCTATGGACTTTGTGAAATGCCTTTTCTGTGTTGATTGATAAGATCATGTGGTTCTTTTCTTTTGTTTTATTTACGTGGTGGATTATGTTGATTGATTTGCTAACATTGAACCATCCCTGAATGCCTGGTTTGAATATCACCTAGTCATGATGTATTATTTTTTTTGATATGGTGTTGAATTCTATTGGCTAGAATTTTGTTGAGGATTTTTGCACCTATGTTTATGAGGGATATTGGTCTGTAGTTTTCTTTTTTGTGATGTTTTTTCCTGGCTCTTGTATCAGGCTTATGATGGCCCTCATAAAATGAGTATAGGATTATTTGTTCATTTTCTGTGATCTGAAATAGTTTTGGTAGTACTGGTGTTAGCTCTTCTCTGACATTTTCGTAGCATTCTCCAGTGAAGCTGTCCAGGCCAAGGCTTTGTTTTACTGGTAGATTTCTAATTACCTCTTTAATATCCTCTCTTATTGTGGTTTTATTTAATTTTACTACCTTTGTGTTATCTTAGGTAGATAGTGTTTTTCTAGAAATTTGTCCATTTCCACTAGGTTTTCAAATTTACTTGAGAACAGTTTTTCATAGTACTCTGTTATGATCCTTTTTATTTCAGTTTGTTCAGTTGTGATATCACTCACCTCATTTCTTATTCAGGTTATTTGCTTCTTCTGTTTTTCTTTTTTCAGTTTGGCCAATTGTCAATTTTGTTGATATTTTCAAAGAACCAGCTTTTGATCTTGTTGATTCTTTCTATTATTTTACTATTTTCTATTTCATTTATTTCTGCTCTAATCTTTATTATTTTCTTTCTTCTGATGCTTGAGGGCTTCTTTTGCTATTCTCTTTCAATTCATTCAAGTGGTAAGGTTAATGTTTTGATTTTGGTCCTTTCTTCTTTTTTGTATTGTACTTTAGATGAAGGTTTACAGAAAAAAGTAGCTTCTCATTTAACAATTAGTAAGTTAGTATACATATTGTTGTGTGACATTGGTTGCCAACCCCATGACATGTCAACATTCTCCCCTTCTTCACCTTGCATTCCTCATTATCCACTTTCTTGTCCCATCCTACCTTCTCGTCCTTGCCTTTGGGCTGGTGTGTCCATTTAGTCTGCTTTGTTTTATGGACTTGTCTAATCTTTAACTGAAGGGTGAGCCTCAGGAATGACTTCATTGCTTAGCTAAATGGGTGTCTGGGGGTCATACTCTCAGAATTTCTCCAGTCTCTGTCAGACCAGTATGTCTGGCCTTTTGTGTGTGTGTGTGAGTTAGAATTGTGTTCTACATTTTTCTCCAGCTCTGTCCGGAAACCTCTATTGTGATCCCTGTCAGAGCAGTCAGTGTTCATAATCAGGCACCATCTAGTTATACTGGACTCAGTCTGGTGGAGGCTATAGTACTTGTGGTCCATTATTCATGTGAACTAATCTTTCCCTTGTGTCTTCGGTTTTCTTCATTCTCCCTCGCTCCAGATGGGGTGAGACCAGTGGAGTATCTTAGATGGCCACTCACAAACTTTTAAGACCTCAGATGGTACTCACCAAGGTAGAATGTAGAACATTTTCTTTATAAACTATGTTATGACAATTGAGCTAGATGTCCCCTGAGACCATGGTCCCCACAACCCTCCAGCCCAGCAATTTTGCCCCTCAGGGAGTTTGGATGTGTCTATGGAGCTTTCACCACCTTGCCTTGGACAACTAGTGCTGGCTTTCCCAGTATTGTGTACTGTCTTACCTTTAAATAAAGTTGCCACTTATCCAGTGTCTATTTAGTGTTTTTCCATCCCCACCCCTCCCCTCCCTCACAAACATCAAACATTATTTCTTTCTGTGTGTTAACCTTTCCATGAGTTTTTATGATAGTGGTCTCATACAATGTATATCCTTTTGTGATTGACATATTACACTCAGCATGATGACCTCCTGATTTATTCATGTTGTGAGATCCTTCGCAGATTCATCATTGTTCTTTATCATTACACAGTACTCCATTGTGTGTATGTACCATAGTTTGTGTATCCATTCATGTGTTGTTGGGCATCTAGGTTGTTTCCATCTTTTGCTACCGTGAACAATGCTGCCATGAACATGGGTGTGTCTATGTCCCTTCATGTGACTGCTCTTATTTCTCTAGGATGTATTCCTAGGAGCAGGATTGTGGAATCATATGGTATTTCCATTTGTAGCTTTTTATTGTTTGCTGAAATAGTCTTTATTTCGCCTTCATTTTTTAAAATATTTTATTGTACTTTAGATGAAGGTTTACAGAGCAAATGGTTTCTCATTAAACAGTCAGTACACATATTGTTTTATGACATTGGTTAACAAACCCATGACATGTCAACACTCCCTCCTCAACTTTGGAGGATTTTTTTTTTTTTTTGGTGAAAATATACATAGCCAAAGATACACGATTTCGAAAGTTTCTACGTGTACAATTCAGGGACATCGATTACATTCTTCCAGTTGTGCTGCTATCCTCACTCTCCTTTTCCAAATTATTCCATCACCATTATCTTCAACTCACTGCCCCTTAGGCTTCCCATCAAAACTTTTGAGTTGCTGTTGTCGATTTGATCTCACATAAATAACTCTTTTTTTTTTTTGTGCCTTAGATGAACGTTTGAAGAACACATAGATTCCTGTTAAACATTTAGTACACATATTGCCCTATGACGATGGTTAACAACACCACGACATATCAACATTTTCCCTTCTCAACCTTGGGTTCTCTATCACCACCTTTCCTGTTCCCTCCTGCCTTCTAGTCCTTGTCCCTGGACTGCTGTGCCTCATTAGTCCCATTTAGTTTTATGAGATTGTTCAATCTCTGGCTGAACGGTGAACTTCGGGAGTGACTTCACCACTAAGCTAAGAGGGTGTCCGGAGGCCATTCTCTCGGGGTTTCTCCAGTCTGTCACCCCAGTAAATCTGGTCTTTTTTTTGTGAATTAGAATTTATTCTACATCCTTTTCCAGCTCTGTCCAGGACCCTCTACTGTGATCCCGGTCAGCATAGTCAGTGGTGGTAGCCAGGCACCATCTAGCTGTATTGGACTCAGTCTGATGGAGACCATGATAGCTGTGGTCCATTAGTCCTTTGGACTTATCTTTTCCTAGTATCTTGTTCTCTTCATTCTCCCTTGCTCCCGAAGGTGTGAGACCAGTGGAGTATGTTAGATGGCTGCTCACAGGCCTTTAAGACCCCAGAAGCTACTCACCAAGGTAGAATGTAGAACATTTCCTTTATAAACTGTGTTATGAAAATTGCGCTAGATGTTCCCCAAGACCATGGTCCCCACAGCCCTCAGCCCAGCAGTTCGTTCCCTCAGGGAGTTTGGAAGTGTCTATGGAGCTTCCATGACCTTTTCTTTTACAAGTTGTGTTGGCTTCCCCAGTATTGAGTACTGTCTTACCCTTCACCAAAGTTACCACTTATCTATTCTCTATTTAATTCCCCCTCCACCCCTCCCATCCCTCGTAACAAAGATTGTTTCTTTTTGTGTGTAAAGTTTTACATGTGTTTTTACAGTAGAGGTCTCATACAATATTTGTCCTTTTGTGATAGACTTATTTCACTCAGCATAAGGTCCTCCAGTTTCATCCATGTTATGAGATGCTTCACAGATTCACCATTGTTCTTTATCATTGCATAATACTCCATTGTGTGTATGTACCATAGTTTGTTTATCCATTCATCTGTTGATGGGTATCTAAGTTGTTTCCATCTTTTTGCTATTGTGGACAGTGCTGCAATGAATATGGGTGTGCATATGTCTATTCGTGTGACAGCTCTTATTTCTCTAGGATATATTCCTAGGAGGTGGATTGCATTTTGGTAGTGCTTTTTTTTGTGGTGCTGACATTTTCTTTGTTCCTCTTACTCTCCTGTGCTGATTTCCTTTTGTTTGTGGTTTTTTTTTTAGATTTCTTTTGTTTTTGTAGGTTTTGTTTTTACTGAGACTTTGTTTTTCTTCTTTATTTTGATGAGTAGGTTTGTTAATTTTCTTTGTGGTTACCTTGAAATTTACGCGTATATTCTTAGATTTGAACCAGTCTGTTATTATTTGGTATCACCTTGCCTTCCTCTCCATTAGAAGGTGCTATACCTACACTGTTTATTCCCTCTTTTATTGTTCTGATGTTTTCATTTATAGATTAACCTCTCTCATTCCCTGTTGTGATTCTTTTGGTTTTGCATAGTCCTTAAGAGTTCATTTCCTAGGTTGGTATCTGGCTAGTACAATCTTGTGTCCTATAGTCAGCCTGTGGTCTGATATTGTTTCTTGTCAGATTGAAGTACTCCGTTTAATAAGTCTTGTAAACTTCATTTGGTTTTAACATAGTCCCTTAGTTTCTGTTTATCTGGAAATGATCTAATTTCACCATCATATCTGAACGACAGTTTTGCAGGATATATTATTCTTGGCTGCAAAGTTTTTTCCTTTCAAGGTTTTATATATGTCATCCCATTGCCTTTTTGCCTGCATGGTTTCTGCCTAATAATCCGAGCTTAGTATTATTGTTTCTCCTCTGTATATGACTTTTTATTTTTCTCGAGCTGCTGCTCTCAGGATTCTTTGTCTTTGGTTTTAGTGAATGTGATTATTATATGCCTTGGTGATTTTCTTTTAGGGTCTATCCTATATTGGGTTCATTGAGCTTCTTGGATGGCCAGCTTTTCATCTTTCATGGTATTCAGGAAGTTATCTGTCGGTGCTTCTTCAATGATCCTCTCTGTGTTTTCTGTTTTATCCCCCTGTTCTGGAACTCCAATCACTTGCAGATTTTTGCTTTTAATTGTAGCCCACATAATTCCTAGGGTTTCCTCATTTTTCTTTCTTCTTTTTTCTGATATTTCCTAAGACAGTGTTGTATCTAACTGTTTAATTGTATCCCACATAATTCCTAGGGTTTCCTCATTTTTCTTTCTTCTTTTTTCTGATTTTTCCTCAGTGTTGTATCCAACTGTTTGTCTATAATTTCGCTGATCCTGTCTTCCATCATTTCAAACCTGCTCCTCAGCCCTTGTATGACACTGTCCATTTCTAAAATCTTGTTGTTTATCTTTTGGATTTCTAATTGCTGTTTTTGTATGATTTCTAGTTGTGAATTTATTTTAGAATTTTGTTTCTGTATTATTTTCTTGAATTCTTCCATTTTTTGTCTCTATTTTCCATGAAATTGACTGCCTTTTCCATAAATTTGTTTATTTGTTCCTCATTTTTGTCTACTTCTTGCTTCAACTTTTGCATAATTCTGAATATTAGAGATTTGAATTCCCTTTCAGTTAGGTCTAGTGCCATTTCTTCTACTGGAAGGTCATCTGGTGTTTTATTTTGGATGCCTACTGGAACCAACCTGTCTTGTTTTTGTAAATGTTTTGATATTGTCTGCTGTCTTCAGGGCATTCAGTAGTTGTCTTCCTTTTTCATTGATTGTAGGTTTGTTTGTTTTGTCCTGCTTTTTTTGTTTTATTTGGTTATGTCTGAATAGGCAGGCTGTGTGTTCTTTGTTGCTTGCTTATCTGTGGGCATGATACTTTTCACCTCTTCTCCAATGGGCAGGGTCAGTCACTCAGGTATTGTACAGCAGGGCAGATCCAGCTGAAGGGGAGTTGCTGGGATGGGTTGTTTGTGACACGTACCAGGGTTGATAGTGTGGACCAGCAATCAGTGCAGGTTAGGTTCCAGTAGGCGATGCCTGTGCTGCTTGGGAGTGTGACATTCAGTGCACAATGCAGGTAGGCAGGAAGGAGGGGGTAGATTGCGATATGTGGAGTTAAGATGGGTATGGGAAAGATTAGGGAGAGGGGAGAGGAACAGGAGCCAAAAACATACACACAAACAAAAAAGAGTGCTAAGGGAGCTTGCTGTTGGAGTGGAGAGATGAGAGACTGAGAAATGGGGACAAACAAAAATGGAAAAAAGAAAAAAATGAATAAATCAAGAAACTGGAAATGAAGAAAGACAAAAAGGGAATAAGAGAGAGAACAAAACAAAACAGGAAACAAAAATACCAAAAACAAAAACAAGAAAAAGGAAATGTCCCCAGGGATCTCCCTGTGTCTTTGTGCAGAGTAAGGGAGTAGCTTCCAAGCTGCTTGGTACTGCCTGGCTAGAAGGGGCTCCCAAGCCAAGAAAAGGAAAACAAACTAATAAATCAAAACAGAACGAATCAGAGCAAACAAACAAAAAAGCCCCGGGGGTCCCACCAGCGTGGTGTCAGGGGCTGGGAAGCAGTTTCATTGTTGAGTGGTGTTTCTCAGCCTTTCAGGAAGAGGCAAAGATGGCGCATGGAGCCAGGTATTGAGAGAAAGGAGGGCAAAGTGGTGAGAAGTAAGAAAGAAGTCTAAAGAAGCATAAAATAGCAACACCAGCAGCCAACGAAAGGCACTCAGGTAGCCGGCCAGTGCAAGCAGGTGGAATCCCAGCAATACCAATGTGAAGCTATTGCTTCCTGGACAGAAGACTGTGGCTTCAGGAAGCAGAGGAGGCTAAGTGGGGTTGAAGAAGTGTGGGGGGTGGGAAAGCATATATCACTGGTTACCAGTTGTTCTGTCTCCTGCTGGAAGCTCTGTGAAGCTGCTTTCTCATACCCCTGGTTTGCTGATCTTTGATAGGTGTCCAAGAGGGCGGATCTCTGCTACGGTAGCTGATAGGGGACCTCTGCATGTATCTCTCCTCCGTCTCTGTTTTAGGTCAGTTTCTTATTCCATTCGGTGCTTTACTGAGTTCTTTATCTCTTCAATTGATGCTTGGGGTTTCAGGATTGACTTGTGACTCTGTCTGACTTACTTTTTCTGATCTTTGCTGCGGAGGGACCGTGTGGTGCTTCTGACTATAGTGCCATGTTGCCCGGAAGTGCATTTCTAGCTTTTCAAGGAAGCACCATATTGTTTTCTAAAATTGTTGTATGATTTTGCATTCTTACCAGCAGTGCATAAGTGTTCCAATCTCCACACAGTCCCTTCAACATTTGTTTTCTGTTTTTTTCATTAGTGCCAGAAATGTCAGGGTGAAATGGTATCTCATTATAGTTTTAATTTGCATTTCTCTGAAGGCAAGTGATCACTAGCATTTCCTCATGTGTCTGTTATTTGCTTCAATGTCTTCTTTGGTGAAGTGTATGTTCATATTATTTGCACATTTTGAAATTGGATTATTTGTCTTTTTGTTGTATAGGTTTTGGATTTTCCTGTAGATTTTAGAGATTAAAACTTTGTCAGATTTGTTATAGCCAATTTTTTTTCCCAGTCTGTAGGTTCTCGTTTTATTCTTTTGGTGAAGTTTTTTGATGAGCATAAGTGTTTAATTTTTAGAAGATCCCAGTTATCTAGCTTATATTCTGGAGTTTATGTGTTGTTACTTATGGTTTGTAACCTGTTAATGCCATGTATTAGGACTTCTAACATTGATACTGTTTTTTCTTCTATGATCTTTATAGTTTTTTGTTTTATCCATTTTGAATTAGTTTTTGTGTATGATGTGAGGTGTGAGTCCTGTTTCATTTTTTTACAGATAGTCATCCAGTTTTGTCAGCACTATTTGTTAAAAATACTGTCTTTTCCCCATTTGATGAGTTTTGGGCCCTTGTTGAAGATCAGGTGACCGTAGGTGGATGGATTTACATCTGGGTCCCTAAGATTTTTCCATCGGTCAATGTATCTGTCGTTGTACTAGTACCAGGCTGGTTTGACTCCCGTAGCTGTGTAGTAGGTTCTGAGATCAGGTACTGTGTGTCCTCCTACTTTCGTCTTCTTCAATGCTGCTTTACTTATCTGGGGCCTCTTCCTATTCCATATAAAGTTAATCATTAGTTTTTCCACCTCTTTGAAGAATGTTGTTGGTATTTCAATCAGGATTTCATTGTAGTTGTAAATTCCTTTGGGTAGAATTGACATTTTCACAATGTTGATTCTACATATCCATGAGCATGGTATGTTTTTCCATTTATGTAGTTCTATTTTTGTTTCTTGCAGTAGTGTTTTGTAGTTTTATTTGTATAGATCTTTTACATCCCTAGTTAGATTTATTCCTAAGGATTTTATTTTTTTAGATGCTATTATAAATGGTATTGTTTTCTTGATTTCCTTTTCATCGTTCTCTTTATTGGTGTATAGGAGTCCTACTGATATTTGTATGTTTGTCTTATATCCTGTTACTCTGCTGAATCTTTCTGTTAGTTCTAGTATTTTTCTAGTGGAGTCTTTTGGGTTTTCTATGTACAGTATCATATCATCTGCTATTAGGGACAGTTATACTTCTTCATCACCAATTTGGATGCCCTTTATTTCTTTTTCTTTCCTTATTGCCCTAGCTAGGACTTCCAGCACAATGTTAAACAAGAGTGTATATAAAAGGTATCCTTGTCTTTGTCCTGTTCTCAAGGGGAATGTTTTCAGCCTCTCTCCATTAAGAATGATGTTGGCTGTTGGATTTGTATAGATTATTATGTTGAGGAATTTTCCTTCTACACCTATTTTCTTGAAAGTTTTTATCAGGAATGGGTGTTGGATTTTATCAAATGCGTTTTATTTATTTTATTTTTTTTTAGATTCAGCTGAAAGAGTTTAGTATGCTTATTTCTATTAATTTTTTTGAGTCTTGATTTTCTTTTAATTGTGCTTCAGGTGAAGGCCTACAGAACAAAGAGTTTCTCATGAAACAGTAGTACACATATTGTTTTATGACATTGGTTAACAACTCCACAACATGTCAACCCTCTAACTTCTCAACCTTTTTTTTTTTGGTGAAAATACTCATAGCCAAAGATACACCATTTCAAAAATTTCTACATGCACAGTTCAGCGACATTGACTATGCTCTTCCAATTGTGCTGTTATTCTCACTTAAGATGAAGGCTTACAGAACAAAATAGTTTCTCATTTAACAGTTACTACACAAGTTGCCCTATGACAATGGTTAACAATCTCACAACACATCAACAATATCCTTACTCAGCCTTGGGGTCCCTATCACCAGCTTCCTTGTCCCCTTCTGCCTTCTGGCCCTTGTCACTGGACTACTGTACCTCATTAGTCCCATTTGGTTTTATGGGGTTGTCCACTCCCAGGCTGAACGGTGAACCTTGGAGGTAACTTCACCACTGAGCTAAAAGGGTGTCTGGGGGCCATACTCTCAGGGTTTGTCCAGTCTCCTTTAGGCCAGTAAATCTGGTCTATATTTCGTGAGTCAGAATTATGTTCTACATCTTTCTCCAGCTCTGTCCAGAACCCTCTGTTTTGATCCCGGTCAGAGCAGTGAGTGGTGGTAGCCGGGCACCATCTAGCTGTACTGGACTCAGTCCGGTGGAGGCCTTGGTAGCTGTAGACAATTAGTCCTTCTGACTAATCTTTTCCTTGTATCCTGTCGAATGCGTTTTTTGCATCAATTGGGATGATGGTATGATTATTTTGTTTTATTTATGTGATGGATTAAGTTGATTGATTTTCTAATGTTGAAACATCCTTGCATACCTGGTATGAATCGTACCTGGTAGTGGTGTATTATTTATTTGATATGATGCTGTATTCTATTGGGTTAAATTGTGTTAAGAATTTTTCGTCTATATTCATGAGAGATATTGGTCTGTAATTTTCTTTTCTGTGGTGTCTTTGCCTGATTTTTGTATCAGGTTTATGTTTGCTTAATAGAATGAATCTGGCAGCATCTCCTCCTTTACTATGTTATGAAATAGTTTGAGTTGTACTGGTGTAAGCTCTTCTCTGAATGTTTGGTAGAATTCTAAGGTGAAGCCATCCACGCCAGGAATTTTTGTTGTTGGAGTTTTTTAATTACTGTTTAAATCTCTTCTTTTGTTAATGGTGTGTACAGATGTTCAATTTTAGTTTGTGTTAATTTGGGTAGGTAGTGTGTTTCTAGAAATTTGTTTCCTCTAGATTTTCAAAATTGTTGGTGTATAGTTTTTCATAGTACTCTGTTATTATCCTTTTTATTTCTGGTGGATCTGTTGAAATGTCCCTCATTTCATTTGTTATTTGGGTTATTTACATCCTCTCCTGTTTTTCTTTTGTCAGTTTGGCCAATGGTTTGTCGATTTTGTTAATCCTTTCAAAGAACCATCTTTTGGTTTTGTTGATTCTGTCTATTGTTTTTCTATTCTCTGTTTCATTTCTTTCTGCTCTGATCATTATTATGTCCTTTCTTCTGGTGGCTGTGGGCTTCTTTTGCTGTTTTCTTTCTATTTGTTAGAGTTGTGTAGCTAATGTCTTGATTTTGTGTCTTTCTTCTTTTTGGATGTGTGCATCTATTGCTATAAATTGACCTCTGAACACTGTTTTTGCTGGGTCCCAAAGATTCTGGTATGATACGTTTTCATTGTCTTTTCATTCTAGAAATTTTTTATTTTATTCTGTCTTTGATTTTTTCTATTACCCTGTGGTTTCTAAGCAGGGTGTTACTCAGTTTCCATGTATTTGGCATTTTTCCTTTCTCTTCCTGTTGTTAACTTCTACTTTTATGGCTTTGTGATCAAAGAAGATACTTTGTATAATCTCAATGTTTTGGATTTTGTTGACAGTTGCTATGTGGCCTAAGATGTGGTCTATTCTGGAGAACGTTCCATGTGAGTTGGAAAGGAAACGTGTACTTTGCAGCTGTTGGATGGAATGTTCTATATATATCTGTGAGGTCAAGTTGGCTGATTGTGGACTTTAGATCTTCTGTATCTTTGTTGAGTTTCCTTCTAGATGTTCTGTCCTTTAGTGAGAGTAGTGTGTTGGAATTTAGTATTATTGTGGAATTGTCAATTTCTCTTTTTTCACTGCGGTTAGAGTTTGTTTTATGTATTTTCTATTATTTGATTTTTGATAAATTTATGTCTTTTTTCTAAGGTGTGTCTCTTTTAGACAGCATATTTATTCGTCTTAATTCCTCATCCATTCTGTCACTCTCTGGCTCTTTATGGGTGCATTGAAATCATTTATGTTCACAATTATTGATAATTGTGTGTTTATTGCTGTCATTTTGTAATTTTTTTGAAGCTGACTTTTTCTGTGCTCCTTTTACTCTCCTGTACTGAATTCCTTTAGTTTGTGCATTTTTTTTGTTTCTTTCATTTTTGCTGATTTTGTGTTTAATGAGACTTTATGTTTTTCTTCTTTATTTTGATGAGTACGTTTGTTAAATTTCTTTGTGGCTACCTTGCATTTTACCTTTATCTTCCTAAGTTTGAACCAGTCTTTTATGCTTGATATCACCTTGACTTTCTCTCTATTTGAAAGTTCTATGCCTGCACTATTTATTTCTTCTTTTATTGTCCTGACATTGTTGTCATTTACAAATTAATGTTTCAGGTTCCCTATTGTAAATCTTTTAGGTTTATTTTTAATTCTTGCAAGTTCATTACCTAGATTGAAATCTGGCTGTTGTTTTCTTGCATCCTAGATTCAGGCTGTTGCTCAATGTTGGTTCTCTTAAGGACTTCCTTTAATAATTATTTTAAGTTTAGTTTTATTTTTACATATTCCCTTAATTTCTGTTTATCTGCAAATGTCTTAATTTCACTATCATATTTGAGTTAGGGTTTTGCAGGATACATTATTATTGGTTGGCAATTTTTTTCTTTCAAGGTTTTATATATGTCATCCCATTGTCTTCTTGCCTACTTTGTTTCTGCCAAGAAATCAAAGCTTACTCTTGTTTCCCCTCAGTATTTGACTTTTTATTTTTCTCGAGCTGCTCTCAGGAGTCTGTCTTTAGTTTTAGCGAGTGTGATTCTGCTATGCCTTGGTGATTTTCTTTTGGGAGCTATCCTATAAGGGGTTCTTTGAGCTTCTTGGATGGTCAGCTTTTCATCTTTAATGATATTAGGAAACATTTCTGTCAGGAAATTCAATGATCCTCTCTGTGTTTTCTGTTTTCTCACCCTTTCTGGGACTCCTATCATGCACAAATTCTTGCTTTTGGTTGTATTCCACATCCTTCTGAGGGATTCTTCATTTTTATTCTTTATTTTCTCCGATTTTTCCTCAAAGTGATATCCAAAGATTTGTCTTCAGTTTTGCTGATCTTGTGTTCCGTTGTTTGAAACCTGCTCCTCAAACCTACTATGACACTGTCCATTTCTAAAATCTTGTTGTTTATCTTTTGAACTTATAATTGCTGTTTTTGTATGATTTCTAGTAGTCTTTTCCACGATTTTTGTGTTATTTTTTCCTCATTTTTGTCTGTTTTTTTCTGTCATCTCTTGGATAACTCTTAATATTAGACATTTATATTTCCTATTAGGTAGTTCTGGTGCCTTCTACTGGAAGGTCATCTGGTGTTTAATTTTGAACACCAATTGGAACCATCCTGTCCTTTTTTAAAAAATATATTTTGATATTGTCTGCTGTCTTCGGGAGATTCAGTCATTATTTTCTTACATTTATTGATTGTAGATTTGTCTCATCCTGCTGTTTTGTTTCATTTGGTTAATTCTGAGCAGGCGAGCTGGACGTTCTTTGTTGTTTATCTGTGGGCATGATACTTCTCACCACCTTGTCCAATGGTCAAGGCCTGTTGTTCAGCTATGGTGCAGCCGGGCAGGTTAGTGGAGGAGGAGGGCTGAGATAGGCCATTTTTGCCATGTACTGGGGCAGACAGGGTGGGGCCAGTGGTCAGTGAGATAGGCAGGAGGGGGGGAGATGTGATGTGTGGAGCTAAGTGGATGTGGGAAAAAAGAGAAAAAGTAGAGAGAAACAGGAAAAAAAAGTGCAGAGGGAGTCTGCCATTTGAGTGGTACACAACCAGGGAAGCCATGTGCTGGTGGCTTTCTAGACAGGTGGTGTGGCACAACCCATCAAGAAGGGACAAATATGGCACATGACGCTAAGTGGGCTGGAGAAAGAAAAGTATAGAAAAGAGAGAGAGATAAGAAAAGAAGAGACAGAAAAAGGCACACCCGGCCAAGTCGTTGGGAGAAAAGAAAAGAAGGATAGTAGAAAGAGACAAGAAACTCAGAAAAAAGAAGAAAAAAGTGCCCAAGGGAGCCCAACAGAAGCAGAACTCCCAGCCAAGCATTGCTGCACAGCCCATCAGGAAGGAAAGGAGGAGGTGGGGCCAAGATGGTGGAATAGTCAGACGCTTCTGGTGGACCCTCTTACAACAAAGACCCCAAAATGCAAGTGATTCGATTGTATATGGCAATCTGGGAGCCCTGAACATCAACAACAGAGTTGGGGAACAGGACTGAGTAGCACGGTGAGGGAGAGACGGTTCAGAAGCAGCAAGGAGGTGCCAGACCTGACCCAGCGAGAGCCTGAGCCCTTCAGGCCCGATCAGCTTGGGGGTTAGCAGTGAGACAAGCAAGCAGCGGTGCTCGGGAGGCATGTTTTCCACACGGAGAGACCCAGGGCCAGAAAATCTACATGGCCACCCAGAAGCAGTGAGAAGCAGCCTCATCTGTGAAAGATAAGTATTTGCGTATTGCCTACCATCCGGATCAAAAACACCCCCCTTAGGGAAAAACCTCTCTCCCATTTACCTCCTCACTCCCTGCTCTGCATTGGGTCCTGGACGGACTTCAGCAATTGCCCAGTACACTAGACCAGAAGTAGCCATTCTCCCTACCTTGGAGAGTGAACAAATTAACAAAAGGGAAAAAATAAACCGCCTGCTCCTCTAAGCCAGGAACCCAGGGTAGGCACAGCTCCTTTGCCTAGGAAAAAGTACAAGGGATCCATGGACTTTGAGTGTCTTTCCACGTGCATAGACTTGTGTGAGCCCATCTCAATAGCATAGGCCCTCATTACTGCAGTACAAGGTATATACTGGAAGTCTAACTTCAACTGTTTCAGCTGTGAAGTGGCAGGTTCTTAACTTTGACACTTCTCTGCCCATTAAGCAGGGTCTTCACGTACCTATATCAGGGGCCTGAGGACTGGTAGCTCCACCCATGCAGCTAGCCACCTGTGATATGGGCCCATGAATAAGAGGGGTCTCCCAGTCCTTACAACCAACAACATTAGGTGCTCATAGTCCAGCGACAAAACCCACCCACCTACATGCTCTAGGGAGGAGGGAGATGCCTTCCTCCTGGACACTCGGGGGCAGCCGTCAGCCCCCTGCCTTGCTCAGCATGTGTCCCCCTGCTGCAGCCAGATGCTGGTGCCTACACCAATCACCCGTTCCAGTCTAGGACTGTAAGTGAGAGCCTACACCACACATTTGGTCACTGTATACCTGGGCACCTGAGCTGAATCCATACAGGAGGAATGGGTGGACTCCTGAGCTCACATACCTAGTAACAAATCCAACCACATGGTGACAGGACATTAGAGCTTCAAAGGTGCCAATAATCAAACTAGCTCATATGAGCAGCCTATTTGGGCATATCAAAACAAAACAAGAAGCTAGGACACAGTAAGCAAACATAAAATAAATAAATATAACAACTTATTGATGGCTCGAAGACAACAGTCAACATCAAATAACATACAGAAGCAATCCATGATTGCTTCATCAAGCTCCCAAAATAAAAAATCTAGAAATTTTACAGAGGAGGAGAATTTCTTGTAATTATTGGAGGCAGAATACAATAGATTAATACACAGAACTCTTCAAGAAATTAATCAAAATGCAGAACACGCAATAGAGGGAATTAAAAAGATTGGAGAAGAGCATAATGACAAATTTAACAGGCTACAAGAATCCATAGAGAGACAGCAGTCAGAAATCCCAAAGATTAAAAATAAAATTTCAGAATTAGACAACTCGATAGAAAGTCATAGGAGCAGAATTGAAGCAATGGAAATCAGAATTAGTGAGACTGAAGATAAAGCACTTGACACCAACTTATTTGAGGAAAAATCAGATAAAAAGATTCTAAAAAAAAATGAAGAAACCCTAAGAATTATGTGGGACTCTATCAAGACGACTAACCTACGAGTGATTGGAGTACCAAAACAGGGGGGGATAACAGAAAATACACAGATAATTGTTGAAGATTTGTTCACAGAAAACTTCTCTGATATCATGAAAGATGACATGATATCTATCCAAGATGCTCATCAAACCCCACATAAGATAGATCCCAAAAGAAAGTGACCAAGACATATTATAACCAAACTTGCCAAAACCAAAGATAAAGAGAGAATTTTAAGAGAGACTAGGGATAAACAAAAAAGTCATCTACAAAGGAGAGTCAATAAGAATAAGCTCGGACTACTCAGCAGAAACCATGCAGGCTAGAAGGCAATGGGATGACATATATAAAGCCTTGAAGGAAAATAACTGCCAGCCAAGAATTATATATCCAACAGAACTGTCTCTCAAATATGATGCAAAATTACGGCATTTCCAGATAAACAGAAGTTCAGGGAATTTGCAAAAACCAAACCAAAATTACAGGAAATACTAAAGGGAGTCCTACAGTTATATAATCAATAACATTAGATAACAACCCAAGACTAGAATACAGGACAGAGTGACCAGATGTCAACACACATAGGGAAGTCCCAAAAGGAAATCAAAGCTAAAACACTGAAAATAGGGAAACAGAGGACAGTATGTAAAAGATGACACCATTAAAATAAAAAAGAGGGACTTAAAAATGTCGGCATAGATTTTTCATATGGAGGGGAAATCAAGGCAATATAAAGAAATAAAAGACTGGTATAAACTTAGAAAAATAGGGGTAAATATTAAGATAACCACAAAGGAAGCTAATAATCCTACATAACAAAATAAAAAAGCTAAGAAAATATAAAGACTCAGCAAACACAAAATCAAGAACAATTTAAAAAGATGAAAAGAAAACAGAGAAAAATGACTCAACCCAGAAAATTAAGTGAAGCAAAGAAACAGTGAAAAACACACAAAAAGGACATCAAAATGACAACAAAACTCATACCTATCAATAATTAGGCTGAATGTAAATGGACTAAATTCACCAATAAAGAGACAGAGAGCGTCAGATTGGATAAAAAATCCGTCTATATGCTGCCTACAAGAGACAAGCCTTTGACTTAAAGACACAAACTAAACTGAAAGAATGGAAAAAATATATCGAGCAAACAACACTCAGAAAACAGCAGGAGTGACTATATTAATCTCTGACAAAATAGACTTTAAAGTAAGATCTACCACAAAGGATAAGTAAGGACACTATATAATGATTAAAGGGTCAATACAACAGGAGGAAAAAACTATAATAAATACTTACACACACAACAACAGGGCTCCAAAATACATAAAACAAACTCTAAAGCACTGAAAAGGGAGATAGACAGCTCCACAATAGTAGTAGGAGACTTCAACACACCACTTTTGGTGAAGGACAAAACATCCAGAAAGAAGCTCAACAAAGACAAGAAAGAGCTAAATGCTACAACCAGCCAACTTGATCTCATAGACATATACCGAACACTCCATCCAACAAGAGCCAAGTATAATTTCGTTCCCAATGCACATGGAACATTCTCCAGAATAGACCACATAATAGGCCATAAAGTAAGCCTTAACAAAATCCAAAGCATCGAAGCATTACAAAGCATCTTTTCTAAACATAAAGCGATCAATGTAGAAATCAACAACAGAAAAAGCAAGGAAAAAAATTAAACACATGGAAACCGAACAACACCTTGCTCAAAAACTACAGGGTTATAGAAGAAATTAAGGATGTAATAAAGAAATTCATAGAATCAAATGAGAATGAAAACACATCCTACCAGAACCATTGGGACACAGCCAAACCAGTGCTCAGAGGTCAGTTTATAGCAATAAATGTACACATCCAAAAAAAGTGGCCATTAATCAAAACATTAACCCTGCAACTGGAACAAGTAGAAAGAGAGCAGCAACAGAAGCCCTCAGGCGCCAGAAGAAAGGAAATAATTAGCATTCGAGCAGAATTAAATGAAATAGAGAATATAAAAACAATTGAAAGAGTTAACAAGTCCAAAACTGGTTCTTTGAAAAGATGAACAAAATTGATAAACCATTGGCCAAACTGACAAAAAAAAAAAAGGAGAGGAAGCAGATAACCCATATAAGAAATGAGATGGGTGATATCACAATAGAGCCAACTGAAATTAAAAGAATCATAACAGAATACTATGAAAAATTGTACACAAACAAATTTGAAAACCTAGAGAAAATGGACAATTTCTAGAAACTCCCTAACTAACACAAACAGAGGTAGAACAACTAAATAAACCCATAACAAAAGAAGAGATTGAAAAGGTAAATAAAAAACTCCCAACCAAAAAAGCCCTTGCCCGGATGGCGTCACTGGAGACTTCTACCAACGTTTCAATACTACTAAAGGTATTTCAGAGCATTGAAAAAGATGGAATACTCCCAATCTCATTCTGTGAAACCAGCATAACCCCGATATAAAAACCAGGCAAAGACAGAACAAAAAAAGAAAATTACAGACCAATGTCCCTCATGAACATTGACACAAAAATCCTCAACAAATTTTAGTGAAGAGAATTCACAACATATCAAAAAAATTATTCATCATGATCAATTGGGATTTATACCAGGTATGCTGGGACGGTTCAACATTACAAAAACAATCAATGTAATCCATCACATTAATAAAACAAAAGACAAGAACCACATGACCTTATCAATTAATGCAGAAAAGGCAGTTGACAAAGTCATTCATGATAAAAACTCTCAAGAAAATAGGAATAGAAGGGAAATTCCTCAATATAATTAAGGGCATTTATACAAAGCCAACATCCAACATCATCCTAAATGGAGAGAGTTTGAAACCATTTCCCTCGAGAACGGGAACCAGACAAAGATGCCCTTTACCACTAGTCTTAATCAAAATTGTGCTGGAGGTCCTATCCAGAGCAATTAGGCTAGAAAAAGAAATCAAGGGCATCCGACTGGTAGGGAAGAAGTCACAGTATGTCTCTTTGCCAATGATATGATCTTATACACAGAAAATCCCAAAGAATCCACAAGAAAACTTCTGGAACTAATAGAAGATTTCAGCCAAGTTTCAGGATACAAGATAAGCATACAAAAATCAGTTGGACCCCTTTCCACCAACAAAGAGAACCTCGAAGAGGAAATCACCAAATCAATACCATTTACACTAGCCCCCACGAAGATAAAATACTTAGGAATAAATCTAACCAGAGATGAAAAAGACCTATACAATGAAAACTACAAGACACTACTGCAAGAAACCAAAAGAGACCTGCATAGCTGGAAAAACATATCTTGCTCACGGATAGGTAGACTCAACATTGTGAAAATGTCAATTCTACCCAAAGCGATCTACAGATACAAAGCAAACCTGATCCAAATTCCAACAGCATTTTTTATGAGATGGAGAAACAAATCACCAACTTCATATGGAAAGGGAAGAAGCCCTGAATAAGTAAAACATTACTCAAGAAGAAGAACAAGGTGGGAGGCCTCACACTACCTCATTTTAGAAGCTATTATACTGCCACGGTAGTCAAAACAACCTGGTACCAGTACAACAACAGATACATAGACCAATGGAAGACAATTGAGAATCCAGACACAAATTTATCCACCTATGAGCAGCTGCTATTTGGCAAAGGCACGAAGTCCATTAATTGGGGAAAGGACAGTCTCTTTAACAAATGATGCTGGCATAAGTGGATATCCATCTAAAAAACTGAAACAAGACCCATACCTCACACCATGCACAAAAACAAACTCGAAATGGATCAAATACTTAAATATAAATTGAAAACTATAAAGACAATGGAAGAAAAAACATGGACAATGCTAGGAGCCCTAATACATGGCAGAAACACAATATGAACCATAAGTAACAATGCACAAGCACCAGAAGAGAGACTAGATAAATGGGAGCTCCTAAAAATCAAACACTTATGCTTATCAAAAGACTTCATCAAAAGAGGAAAAAGACAGCCTACAGAATGGGAAGAAATTTTTCACTACAACAAATCCGATCAGCATCTAGTCTCTAAAATCTATAAGATAACAGCAAAATCTCAACAACAAAAAGACAGATAACCCAGTTAAAAAATGGGCAAAGGATATGAACAGGCACTTCGCCAAAGAAGATATTCAGGCGACTAACAGACACATGAAGAAATGCTCACAATTGTTAGCCATTAGAGAAATGCAGATCAAAGCTACAGTGAGATATCATCTCACCCCAACAAGGCTAGCAGTAATCCAAAAAACACAAAATAATAAACGCTGGAGAGGTTGTGGAGAGACTGGAACACATATACACTGTTGATGGCAATGTAAAATGGTACAACCACTTTGGGAATCGATTTGGCTCTTCCTTAAAAAGCTAGAAATAGAAGTACCATACGATCCAGCTATCCCACTCCTTGGAAATTATCCTAGAGATTTAAGAGCCATCACACAAATAGATATATGCACACCCATGTTCTTTGCAGCACTGTTCACAATAGCAAAAAGATGGAAACAACCTATGTGCCCATCAACGGACAAATGGATAAAGAAATATGTATATCCACACAATAGAATGCTACTCAATGATAAAGAACAACAGTGAAGCTGTGAAACATCTTATAACATGGTGGAATCTGGGGGGCATTATGCTGAATGAATTTAGTCAGTCACAGAAGGACAAATATTGTATAAGATTGCTATTATAAGAACTCAAGGAAAGGTTTAAACACAGAAGAAAACATTCTTTGATGGTTACCAGGGTGGGGAGGAAGGGTGAGTGTTATTTACTAACTAGATAGTAGATAAGAATTATCTTAGGTGTGGGGAAGGACAGCACAAACTACAGGGGAAGTCAGTACAACTGGACTAAACCAAAGCTAAGAAGTTTCCTGAATACAATCAAACACTTTGAAGGACAGAGTAGCAGGGGTAGCAGTCTGGGGACCATGGTTTCAGGAGACATCTAGGTCAACTGGCATAACAAAGCTTATTAAGAAAATGGTCTGCATCCTACTTTGATGAGTGGCGTCTGGGGTCTTCAAATCTTGCAAGCGGCCATCTAAGATGCATCAATTGGTCCCAACCACCTGGAATAAAGGAAAGTGAAGAACACCAAAGACACAAGGAACGTATTAGCCCAAGAGACAGAAAGGGTCACATAAAGCAGAGACTTCATCAGCCTGAGACCAGAAGAACTAGATGGTGCCTGACTACCACCAATGATCTCCCTGACAGGGAACAAAACAGAGAGGCCCAGATGGAGCAGGGGTAAGGTAGGGTGCAGAACTCAAATTCTAGTAAGAAGACCAGACTTAATGGTCTTACTGAGACATTCTCTATCGACACAAAGCTAAAACAATTTCCGAGGTCACCTCTTCCGACAGTGATTGTACTGGACTGTGGGACATAAAGTGATACTTGTGACGAGTGTACCTCTTAGCTCAAGTAGATACAAGGGCCTCAACAGGCAGCTTCTGTCCAGAGGTGAGATGGGAAGGCAGAGAGGGTTAGGAGATGGTTGAATGTGCATGGGGAAAAAGGGTGGAAAGGAGGAGTGTCCTGTCACAGTATGGGGACAGCTATTCGTGTCACATAACAAAGTATGGATAAATTTTTGTATGAGAAAAATGAAAAAATTAAAAAAAGAAGAGGGGATGGCACATGGCAGCAGGTGTTCAAGAGAAAGGAAAGGAAGGAGGTGAGAGAGAGAAAAGTAACCAAAAGAAGCCAAAAAAAGGAACAACAGTGACAAAAAAAAAAAAGGCACTGAAGGTGCCAGCCAGTGTGGGCAGGGTAAATCCAAGTGATCGGGAGCGGGAGTCTCCCTGTTGCAGCAACCACGGCCTGCTGGAAAGTGGTGGAGGCTTAGGGGGAAGAACGATGGGTGGTGGGAAAGTGTGTATCACTGGTTACCGGGTGCTCTGTCTCGTGCTGGGAGTTCTCTGTAGCTGCTTTCCAGTACTTCCTGTCTGCCGTTTTTGGTGGCTGAGGGGTCCATCCATCCATTTTTCCTATCCTTTCCTGCTTTCTCGTCATTGCTTTTGGGCAGGAGTTGCCCATTTGGTCTTGTATACATGATTGAAGTAACAAGCACATTCTTCACATGTGTTATTGTTTGTTTTATAGACCTGTCTAATCTATGGCTGAAGGGTGAACTTTGGGAGTGGCTTCAGTTCTGAGTAAAAAGAGTTTCCGGAGGCCATAGTCTTGGGGGTTCCTCCAGCCTCTGTCAGACCAGTAAGTCTGGTCTTTTTTTTGTGTGTGTTAATTTGAATTTTGTTCTACATTTTTCTCCTGCTCTGTCCAGGACCCTCTATTGTGATCCCTGTCAGAGCACCAGTGGTAGCCAGGCACCATCTATTTCTTCTGGGCTCAGGCTGGTGAAGGCTGTGTTACTTGTGGTCCATTAGTTATTTGGACTAATATTTCCCTTGTTTCTTTGGTTTTCTTCCTTCCCTTTTGCTCCGAATGGGATAGGATCAGTAGATATATCTTAGATGGCCACTTGCAAGCTTTTAAGACCCCAGATGCTGCTCACCAAATTTGGAAGTAGAATATTATCTTTATGAACTATGTTATGGCAGTTGACCTACATGACTCCAGGGATTATGGTCCTCAGTCCTCAGCCCCAGTAACTCAGTCCCTCTGGGTGTTTGGATGTATCTATGCAGCATCTATGACTTTGCCTTGGTCAAGTTGTGGTGACTTCCCTTATATTGTGTACTGTCTTTCTCTTCGCCAAGTGAACACTCATCTCCTATCTAGTTAGTGATTTCCCCTTCCCAACCTTCCCCTCCCTCATAATAATAAAAGATTGTTTCTTTCTGAGGTGTAAACTCTTTTTTGAGTTTTTATGATAGTGGTCCCATTCAGTATTTGTCCTTTTGTAACTGACTTATTTAATTCAGCATAATGCCTTCCAGATTCATCCATGTTGTGAGATATTTCACGGATTCATCATTGTTCTTTATAGTTTGGTAGTATTACATTGTGTGTATGTATCATAATTTGTTCATTCATTCATCTGTTGATGGGCCCTTAGGTTGTTTCCGTCCTTTTGCTATTGTGAATAATGCTGCAATGAACATGGGTTTGCATATGTCTATTCGTGTGATGGCTCTCTTATTTCTCTAGGATATATTCCTAGGAGTGGAGTTGCTGGATTGTATAATATTTCTATTTCTAGCTTTTGAAATAAGTGCCATATTTGTTTTCCATAGTGGTTGTACCATTTTACATTCCCGCCACCAGTGCATGAGAGTTCCGATCTCCCCACAACTTCTCCAGCATTTGTTATTTTGTTTTTTTGATTAGTGCTAGTAATGTCAGGGTGAGATGGTATCTCAAGGTAGTTTTGATTTGCATTTCTCTAATGGCTAGTGATCATGAGCATTTCTGCATGTGTCTTTTAGCCTCCTGAAAGTCTTCTTTGGTGAAATGTTTGTTAATATCCTTTGCCCATTTTTAATCCGATTATTTGCATTTTGCTGTTGAGGTGCTGAAATATTCTATAACTTTTAGAGAATAGACCCTTGTTGGATAAGTCATAGCCAAAATTTTATTCCTAGTCTGTAGGTTCTCTTTTTACTCTTTTGCTGAAGTCTTTTGATGTGCTTTACTGTTTAATTTTTAGGAGCTCCCAGTTATATAGTTTATCTTCTGATGTTTGTGCATTGTCAGTTATGGTTTGTATTGAATTCATGCCACATAGTAGGGCCCCTAGAGTTGTCCTTAGTTTTTCTTCCATGATCTTTATGGTTTTAGGCTTAATATTTTGGTCTTTGATACATTTTGAATTGGTTTTAGTGTATGATGTGAGGTATGGGTCCTGTTTCATTTTTTTTACAGATGGACATCCAGTTTTGCCAGCACTATTTATTAAATAGACTATCATTTCCCAATTTAATGGACTTTGGACCTTTGTCAAAAATCAGCTGACCCTAGGTGGATGGATTTAAGTCTGGCTTCTCAATTCTGTTCCATTGGTTTATATGTCTGTCATTGTACCAGTACCAGGCTGTTTTGACTACCGTGATGTGTAGGAGGTTCTGAGATCAGGTAGTGTGAGGCCTCCTACTTTGTTATTCTTTTTCAGTAATGCTTTACATAGCCTCTTAGCTTTCCATATAAAGTTGCTGATTAATTTTCCATCTCGTTAAAGAATGCTGTTGGTATTTAGATTGGATTGCACTGTATTTGTAGGTTGATTTATGTAGAATTGACATTTTCACAATGTTGAATCTTACTCCTATGAGCATGGTATGTTTTTCTATTTATGTAGGTCTCTTGGTTTCTTGCAATAGTGCTTTGTAATTTTCTTTGTGTAGGTCTTTTACGTCCCTAGTTAGATTTATTCCTAAATATTTTACTTTTTAGGATCTATTATAAATGTTGTGGCTTCTCTAATTTCGTTTTCGTAGTTCTCTTTATTGATGTATAGGAATCCAACTGATTTTTTTTTATGTTTATCCTGTATCCTGCTACTCTGCTGAATCTTTCTGTTAGTTCCAGTAGTTTTCTTGTGAAGTCTTTAGGGTTCTCTATGTACAGTATATATCATCTGCAAATAGAGATAGTTTTTCTTCTTTCTTTCCAATTTGGAAGCCCTTCATTTCCTTTTCTTGCCTTATTTCTCTAACTAGGACTTCCAGCATAATGTTAAATAGGAGTGGTGATAAAGGGCATCCTTGCCTTGTGCCCATTCTCAGGGGGAGTGCGTTAAGCCTCTCTCCATTGAGAATGATGTTGGCTGTCGGTTTTGTATAGATGCCCTTTATTATGTTGAGGCATTTCTATTTCTATTTTGCTGAAAGTTTTTATCAGGAATGATTGTTGTACTTTATCAAATGACTTTTCTGCATTGATTGAAATGATCAAGTGTTTTTTCCTTTTGTTTTATTTACGTGGTGGATTCTGTTGAATGATTTGCTAATGTTGAACTATCCTTGTATATCTGATGTGAATCACACTTGGTCCTGGTGTATTATTATTTTTTTGATATGATGCTGAATTCTATTGGCTACAATTTTGTTAAGAATTTTTGCATCTGTACTCATGATGGATATTGGTATGTAATTTTCTTTTTTGTGGTGCCTTTGCCTGCCTTTGGTATCAGGTTTATGCTGACATCATAGAATGAATTCTGGAGTATTCCTTCCTTTTCTCTGCTCTGAAATAGAGTAGTACTGATGTGAGCTCTTCTCCGAATATTTGGTAGAATTACACAGTGAAGCCATCCGGGCCAGGGTTTTTTTCCTTGGGAAATTTTTTACTTCTTCTCCAATATCTTATTTTGTTATAGGTGTGTTCCCATTTTTCATTTCAGTTTGTTTTAGTTTAGGTAGGTAGTTTGTTTCTAGAAATTTTCCCATTTCCTCTAGGATATCAAGTTTGTTGAAGTACAGTTTTTCATAGTATTCTGTTATGATCCTTTTTATTTCAGTAGGGTCTGATGTAATGTCCCCCACTTCATTGCTTATTTGGGTTATTTGCTTCCTCTCCTATTTTTCTTCTGTCACTTTGCCAGTGGTTTCTCAGTTTTGTTGATCTTTTCAAAGAATGAACTTTTGGTCTTGTTGATACTTTCTATTGTTTTGCTGTCCTCTATTTCATTTATTTTTGCTCTAATCTTTACTATTTCCTTTCTGCTGGTACCTGTGGGCTTCTTTTGCTTTCCTCTTTCTATTTGTTCGAGTTGTAGTGCTTATGCTTTGATTTTAACATATTCTTCTTTTCCTTTTTTTTTATTTATAATTTTTTATTGTACTTTCAATGAAGGTTTACGGAACAAACTAGCTTCTCATTAAACAGTACACATTATTTTATGACATTTGTTAACAATCCGTGACATGTCAACACTATCCCTTCTACCTTAGGTTCCCCATTACCAGTTTTTGTGTCCCCTCCTGCCTTCTAGTCTTTGCCCCTGTAATGGTGTGCCCCTTTAGTCTCATTTTGCTTTATGAGCCTGTCTAATCTTTGGATGAAACCTGAACCTCAGGAGTGACTTCATTACTGAGCTAAAAGGGTGTTTGGGGGCAATACTCTTGGCGTTTCCCCAGTCTCCATCAGGCCAGTAAGTCTGGTTTTTTGTGAGTTAGAATTTTGTTCTACGTTTGTCTCCAGCTCTGTCCAGAACCCTCTATTGTGATCCCTGTCAGAGAAGTCAGCAGTGGTAACTGGGCACCATCAAGTTGTACTGGACTCATTCCAGTGGAGGCCTTGGGTAGTTGTAGTCCATTAATCCTTTGGACTAATCTTTCCCTTATGTGTTTGGTTTTCGTCATTCTCCCTTGCTCCAGATGGGGTGAGACCAGTGGAGTATCTTAGATGGCCACTCACAAGCTTTGAATACCCCAGATAGTACTCACCAAAGTAGAATGTGGAACATTTTGTCTATAAACTATGTTATGCCATGTGAGGTAGATGTTCCCAGAGACCATGGTCCCCACAGCACTCATCCCAGTAACTCAGCCCTCAGGGAGTTTGGATGAGTCTATGGAGCTTCCATGACCTTGCCTTGTACATGTTGTGCTGGTTTCCCAAGTACTGTGTAGTCTTACCCTTCACCAAAGTTATCACTTATCTATTGCCTATTTAATGTTTTTTCCATCCCCACCCATTCCCTCCCTCATAACCATCAAAGACTGTTTCTTTTTGTGTGTAAACCTTTTAATGAGTTTTTATACTAGTGGTCTCATACAATATTTGTCCTTTTGTGATTGACGTATTTCACTCAGCATAATGCCCTCCAGATGGTGGGAGTTGCTTTGCAGATTCATCCTTCTTCTTTATTGTTTCACAGTACTCTATTGCATGTATGTACCATAGTTTGTTTATTCATTCATCTATTGATGGGCATCTAGGTAGTTTCTAGCCTTTTGCTATTGTGAAAATGTTGCAATGAAAATGGGTGTGCATATGTCTATTCGTGTGACAGCTCTTATTTCTCTAGGATATATTCCTAGGAGTGGGATTTCTGGATCATATGATATTTCTATTTCTAGCTTTCTAAGGAAGTGCTATATCATTTTCCAAAATTGTTGTACCATTTTGCATTCCGACCAGCAGCACATAAGAGTTCCAATCTCCCTGCAGCCTCTCCAACATTTGTTATTTTCTGTTTATTTTTTTTGTATTCGTGCCCATAATGCTGGGCACGAATGGTATCTCATTGTGGTTTTGATTAGTGTTTCTCTAATGACTGGTGATCTCCAGCACTTCCTCATGTGTCTGTTAGCCACTTGAATGTCTTCTTTGGTGAAGTATCTGTTGATTTCCTTTGCCCATTTTTTAAATCAGATTATTTGTCTTTTTTTTTTTTTTTGTAGAAGTGTAGGATTTTCCTGTAGATTTTAGAGATCAGACCTTTGTCAGACTTGTAACAGCCAAAATCTTCTTTCCCAGTCTGTAGGTTACCTTTTTACTTTTTTGGTGAAGTCTTTTGATGAGCATACTTGTTTAATTTTTAGAAGATCTGAGTAATCTAGCTTATCTTCTGGAGTTTGTGTGTTGTTAGTTATCATTTTTATCCTGTTAATGCCATGTATTAGGACCTCTAGACTGACCGTATTTTGTCTTCTACGAGATTTATAGTTTTTGGTTTTATATTTAGGTTTTTGATCCATCTGAAATTACTTTTTGTGTATACTGTGAGGTATGGGTCCTGTTTCATTTTTTTGCAGATGGACGCCCAGCTTGCCAGCACTATTTGTTGAAAAGGTTGTCTTTTCCCCATTTGATGGACTTTGGGCTCTTGTTGAAGATCAGGTGGCTGTGGGTGGATGAATTTACATCTGCGTTCTCAATTCTGTTCCATTGGTCAATGTATCTGTCATTGTACCAGTACCAGGCTGTTTTAACTACTATAGCTGTATAGTAGGTTCTGAGATCAGGTACTGTGAGGTCTCCTACTTTATTCTTCTTTTTCAATAGTGCTTTACTTATCTTGGGCCTCTTCCCTTTCCATATAAAGTTAAAGATTAGTTTTTCCATCTCTTTAAAGAATGTGGTTGGTGTTTGAATCAGGATTGTATTATATTTGTAGATTGCTTTGGGTAGAAATTTCATTTTCACAATGTTGAGACTACCTATCCATGAACATAGCATGTTTTTCCGTTTATGTAGATCTCTTTTGCTTTCTTGCAGTAGTGTTTTCTAGTTTCCTTTGTATAGGTCTTTTACCTCCCTGGTTAGATTTATTCATAAGTATTTTATTTTTTAGGGGCTATTATAAATGATATTGTTTTCCTGATTTCCTTTTCATTGTTCTCTTTATTGGTGTATAGGAATCCAGCCGATTTTTGTATGTTTTTCTGGTATCCCGCTACACTGCTGAATCTTTCTGTTAGTTCCAGGAGTTTTCTCCTGGAGTCTTTTGGGTTTTCTATGTATAGTATCATATCATCTGTGAATAGGGACAGTTTTACTTCTTTATCACAAATTTGGATGCCCTTTATTTCTTTTTCTTGCCTTATTGGTCTAGCTAGGACTTCCAGCACAGTGTTAAATAGGAATGATGATAAAGGGCATCCTTGTCTTGTTCCTGTTCTCAAGGGGAATGTTTTCAGCTTCTCTCCATTAAGAATGATGTTGGCCGTTGGTTTTGAATAGATGCCCTTTATTATGTTGAGAAATTTCCCTTCTATACTTATTTTATTGAGAGTTTTTATCAGGAATTGTCAAATACATTTTCTGCATCGCTTGAGATGATCATATGTTTCTTTTCTTTTATTTCTGTGGTGGATTACATTGATTTATTTTCTAATGTTGAATCATCCTTGCATACCTGGTATGAATCCCACTTGATCATGGTGTATTTTTTTTTTGATATGATGCTGAATTCTATCGGCTACAATTTTGTTGAGAATTTTTGCATCTATATTCATGAGATATATTCATCTGTAATTTCTTTTTTGTGGTGTCTTTCCTGGTTTTGATATTAAGGTTATGATGGCTTCACAGAATGAATTCGGAATTATACTTTCCTTTTCTATGTTCTGAAATAGCTTGAGTAGTACTTGTGTAAGCTCTTCTCTGAATGTTTGGTAGAATTCTCCAGTAAAGCCATCTGGGCCAGGGCTTTTTTGTTGTTGTTGTTGGGAGGTTTTTTTTTTTGTTTTTTGTTTTTTGTTTTTTCATTTTTTGTTTTTGACATTTTCAATCTCTTGTCTTGTTATGGGTCAGTTCAGATTTTCAACATCATTTTGTGTTAGTTTGGGTAGGTAGTGTGTTTCTAGAAATTTGTCCATTTCTTCTAGGTTTTCGAATTTTTTGGAGTATAGTTTTTCATAATATTCTGTTGTGATCCTTTTTATTTCAGTTGGCTCTGTTGTAATGTCCCCCATTTAATTTCTTATTTGTTTTATTTGCATCCTCTCCTGTTTTTCTTTTGTCAGTTTGGTCGGTGGTTTGTCGACTTTGTTGATCCTCTCAAGGGACCAACTTTTGTTTTTTACTGATTCTTTCTATTGTTTTTCTATTCTGTACTTCATTTCTTTCTGCTGTGATCTTTATCAGTTCCTTTCTTCTTGTGGTTATGGGCTTCTGTTGCTGTTCTCTTTGTATTTGTTCAAGTTGTGGCCAATGTTTTGATTTTGTCCCTTTCTTCTTTTTTGATGTGTGCACCTACTGCTATAAATTGTCCTCTGAGGACTGCCTTTGCTGTGTCCCAGAGGGTTTGGTATGATGTGTTTTCATTCTCATTTGATTCTAGGAATTTTTTTATTCCATCTTTGATTTCTTCTATTACCTAGTTGTTTGTAAGCAGGGTGTTATTCAGTTTCCATGTAATTGATTTTTTCCCTTGCTCTTCCTGTTGTTAATTTCTACTTTGATCTTGTTGTGATCTGAGAAGATACTTTGTATTATCTCAGTGTTTCAGATTTTGTTGATGGTTGCTTTGTGGCCTAAGGTGTGGGCTATTCTGCAGAACATTCCATGTGAGTTGGAAAAGAATGTGTACTTTGCAGCTGCTGTGTGGAGTGTTCTATATATGTCTATGAGTTCAAGTTGGCGGATTGAGACTTTTAGATCTTCTGTATTTTTGTTGATTTTCTTTCTAGATGTTCTGTCATTTACCAAGAGTGGTGTGTTGAAGCCGCCTATTATTATTGTGGAACTGGCAATTCCTGTTTTCAGTGCTGTTAGAGTTTGCTTTATGTATTTTGGAGCTCTATCATTGGGTGCATAGTTGTTTATTATGGTTAAGTCTTCATGACGGATTGTCTCTTTAATCATTATATAGTGTCCTTCTTTGTCTTTTATGGTGGATTTTGTTTCAAAGTCTGTTTTGTCTGAGATTAGTATTGTCACTGCTGTTCTTTTTTGGTAGCTGTTTCCTTGATATATATATTATTTCCTTTCTTTGATTTTTAGTAAATTTCCATCTTTGTTTCTAAGGTGTGTCTCTTGTTGACAGCATATTGATGGATCCTTTTTTTATCCATTCTGTAACTCTCTGTCTCTTTATGGGTGCATTTAATCCATTTACATTCAGTGTAATTATTGATAGGTGTGAGTTTATTGCTGTCATTTTGTGGTGCTTTTTTGTGGTGCTGACGTTTTCTTTGTTCCTCTTACTCTCTTGTGCTGTGTTCCTTTTTTGTGGATTTTTTTTATTTCTCTTGTTTTTTGTAGGTTTTATTTTTTCTGAGACTTTATGTTTTTCTTCTTTTTTTTTTTTTTTTTTGGTTTTAACAAAGAGAAGTTTATTTCCTCACAGTCAAAGTAAGCTAAAAGTCCAAATTCAGGGCGTCAGCTCCAGTGGAAGTCTTTTTCCTCTCTGTCGGCCTTCTTCTCTTCAGTGTACCCCTGGACTAGGAGCTTCTCTGTGCAGGGACCCCGGTCCAAAGGACACGCTCTGCTCCCGGCACTGCTTTCTTGATGGTATGATGTCCCCCTGTCTCACTGCTCACTTCTGTCTTTTATATCTCAAGAGATTGCCTCAGGACACAATCCAGTCTTGTAGATCAGGTCCTGCCTTACTTACACAACTGCCACCCATCCTCCCTCATTTTTCTTCTTTATTTTGATGAGTAAGTTTGTTAACTTTTTTGTGGTTACCTTGAAATTTACCTTATCTTCCTAGGTTTGAACCACTGTATTATTACTTGGTATCGACTTGCCTTCCTCTCCATTATAAAGTTCTATGCCTACATTATTTATTCCCTCTTTTATTGTTCTGTTGTTATTTACAGATTAACGTCTCTGGTTCCTTTTTGTAAATCTTTGGGTTTTGAATAGTCCTTGAGAGCTCATTTCCTAGGTTGATATCTGTCTGCTGTGATCTTGTGTCTGTCATCTTATGTTGTTTCTTCTCAAACTGAAGGTCTCCCTTTAGTAATTCTTGTAAGTTTTGTTTGGTTTTTACATACTCCCTTAATTTCTGTTTATCTGGAAATGTCATAATTTCACCATCATATTTAAAGGAGAGTTTTGGAGGATGCGTTATTCTTGGTTGGAAACTTTTTCTTTTAAGGTTTTATATTTGTCATCCAATTGCCTTCTTGCCTGCATGGATTCTGCCAAGTAATCAGAGCTTAAACTTATTGTTTCCCCTCTCTAGGTGACTTTTCATTTTTCTTCAGCTGCTCTCAGAATTCTTCGTTTGTCTTTTGTTTTAACGACTGTGATTATGATATGCCTTACTGATTTTCTTTTGGAGTCTATCCTATATGGGGTTCATTGAACTTCTTGGATGGCCACCTTTTCATCTTTCATAATATTATTGAAATTTTCTGTCAGCACTTCTTCAGTGATCCTCTGTATGTTTTCTGTTTTCTTCCTCTGTTCTGGAACTCCAATCACACACAAATGTTTGCTTTTGATTGTATCCTACATCGTTCTCAAGGTTTCTTCATTTTTATTCATTCTTTTTTCTGATTTTTCCTCAAAGTGGTATCCAAGTATTTGTCTTCAGTTTTGCTGATCCTGTCTTCCATTGTTTCAAACCTGCTCCTCAGACCTTATGTGACACTGTCCATTTCTGAAATCTTATCTTTTGAATTTCTAATTGTTATTTTTGTATGATTTCTAGTTGTGAGTTTATTTTGACAATATGTTCCTGTGTTATTTTCCTGAATTATTTCATTGTTTTGTCTGTATTTTCCATGAATTTGTCTGCCTTTTCTAGGCATTCGTCTAATTTTTTCTCATTTTTGTCTGATTTTTGCTTCAACTCTTGGATAGCTCCGAATATGAGAGATGTGAATTCCTGATCAGGTAGTTCCAGTGCTTTTTCTTCTACTGGAAAGTCATCTGGTGATTTATTTTGGATGCCCACTGGAACCATCCTGTCCTTTTTTATGTATGTCTGCTGTCTTCAGGACATTAAGTAGTTATTTTCTTAATTTATTGATTGTATATTTGTTTGTTTCATCCTGATTTTTTGTTTTATTTGGTTATGCCTGAGCAGGCAGACTGTGCATTCTTTGTTGTTTGCTCGTATGTGGGCAGGATAATTTTCACCTTCTTGTCCAATGGGCAGGGCCAGTTGCTCAGGTATGATGCAGCAAGGCAGGTCCAGATGAAGAGGAGGGGCTCAGATGGATTGTTTGTGGCACTTGCTGTGGCTGACCAGGCAGGCCAGGGGTCAGTGCAGGGCAGGTTCTGGTAGGCCATTCCCGCGCTTCTTGGGGGTGTGAGGTTCAATTCTTGCTGCAGATAGGCAGGAGGGGGACAATTGTGATATGTGAAGCTAAGTTAGTTATGGGAAAGAAGAGAGAGAGGAGACAGAAACAGGAGCCAAAAAAAGTGCTGAGGGAGCCTGCTGTTAGAGTGGAGAAATGAGAAATCGATACATGAAGAAAAATAAAGAAAAAGAGAAAAAATAAATAAAATTTAAGGAAAAGAAAGAAATTCCCCCAGGGATTCCACCGGTGACCAAGGAAGTGGCTCCCAGGCCTCGGGGCATAGCCCATCCAGAAGTACAGAGATGACACACAGTAGCAGGTATTCAGGAGACAGGAAAAGAAATAGAGAGAGATGAGAAACTGAGAAATGAAGAAAAACAAAAAGGAAAAAATAATAATAACAAATGAAAAGGAAAGAAAAGCCCCCAGGGATCCCATCAGCGCAGCTGAGCAGACTGGTGATGTGGCTCCCAAGCCTCGAAGTACAGTCCAGCTAGAAGGAGCAAAGATGGCACACAGCACCAGGTATTCAGGAGACAGGAAAAGAGGGTAAGTAGAGAGAGGTGAGAAACAGAAATGAAGAAAGAGAAAAAGAAAACATAATAATAAAAAGAAAAAATATATACCCCCAGGGATCCCACTGGTGCAGCTGTGCAGACCTGGGAAGTGGCCCCAAGCCACGTAGTACAGCCCAGCTAGAAGTGGCAGAGATGGCACACAGTGCCAGGTATTCAGGAAACAGGAAAAGAAGGTAAGTAGAGGAATACAAGAAACCAAGAAATGAAGAAAAACAAAAAGGTTAAAAAGAAGGAGAAAACAAAAAAGAAAAACAGAAAAGCCCCCAGGGATCCCACCAGTGTGGTGGCTCGGACCAAAGAAGCAGCTCCCCAGCTGAGCAGCTCTTCACAGCGTGTAAAGAAAAAGCAGAGATGGCACACGGAGCCAGGTGATCTAGAGAAAGGAGTGGGAGGAGGTGAGAGGCAGGAAAGAAACCAAAAGAAGCCAAAAAAAGCAACACCAGCAATAAAAAAATGGTACTGAAAGAGCCAGCTGATGTGGGTGAGGCAAATCAAAACGGCACGGAGCCAATGTCTCCTGGCTGAGTGACTGTGGTCTGCTGGGAAGTGGCAGAGGCCAAGCAGGGGGAAGAAGAATGGGGTGTAGGAAACCACGTATCGCTGGTTACAGGGTGCTCTGTCTCCTGCTGAGAGTTCTTGAAGCTCCTTTCCTGTACTCCCTGTCTGCAGATGTCTGACAGGGGTCCTGGATGGCGAATCCGTGCTGCATTAGCTGAGAGGGGACCTCTGCTCATATCTCTGCTCACTCTCTGTTCTCTGTTTCTTATTCCATTTGGTGTTTGGTTGAGTTCTTTATCTCTTGATTTGATGCTTAGGGTTCCAGGATTGACGTTTGTCTTTATTTTAGTTTTTTGAGTCTTTGCCGTAGAGGGATGTTGTGACTCTTCTGTCTATAGCACCATGTTCCCTTTCTTCTTTTTTGATGTGTGTGATTATTGCTATAAATTGACCTCTGAGTACTGTCTTTGCTGTGTCTCAAAAGTTTTGGTATGATGTGTTTTCATTTTCATCTGATTCTAGGAATTTTTTAATTCACTCTTTTATTTCTTCTCTTACCAACTTGCTTTTAAGCAAGGTGTAAATCAGTTTCTATGTATTTAATTTTTTATCATTGCTCTTCCTGTTATTGATTTCTTCTTTTATGGTGTGATCAGAGAGAACGATTTGTACTATTTTGATGTTTGGGATTTGATTGAGGTTTGCCTTTGGCCTAAAATGTGGCCTGTTCTGGAAAATGTTCCATGTACTGCTTTTGGGTGGAGTGTTCTATATGTGTTTATGAGGTCCAGTTGTTTGATTTTGTCCTTTAGATCTTCTGTACTTTATAGAGTTTCTTTCTAGATATTGTGTCCGTTACTGCAAATGATGTGTTGCAGTCTCCTACTGTTCTTGTGGAACTATTTCTCTTTTCAGTGCTGTTAGAGTTTGTTTCATGTATTTTGGAGCCCAATTTTTGGGCACATAGATATTTATTAAGGTTATGAATTCCTGATGAATTTTCCCTTTAATCATTATATAATGTCTTTCCTTGTCTTTTATGGTTGATTTTACCATGATGTCTATTTTATCTGTAAATTGTATTGCCACTCCTGCACTTTTTTGGTTAACATTTGCTTGATATATTTTTCCATGTTTTGGTTTTTAATAAATGTATGTCTTTGTGTCTAAGATATGTCTGTTGTAGATAGCATATTGATGGATCATGTTTTCTTTTTAAATCCATTCTGCCATTCTCTGTCTCTTTATGGGTGCACTTAAACCATTTACATTCAGTGTGATCATATTGTTGTGCATTGCTTTTTTTGTTGTTGTGCTGATGTTTTCGTTGCTCCTCTTACTCTCCTGTGCTGAATTCCTTTTGTTTGTGGATGTTTTTCTCTTCTTTCATTAAGGTATATTTTGTGTTTACTGAATATTTATGTTTTTCTTTACTTTTTTTATTCTGATGAGTAGGTTTGTTAACTTTTCTTGTGTTTACCCTGAAATTTACCCTCAACTTCCTAAGTTTAAACCAGTCTTTTTTCACTTGTTATGGCCTTGACTTCCTCTCCCTTTGAAAGTTCTATACCTACATCGTTTATTCACCCCTTTTATTGTTTGACATTGTCATCATTTACAGATCAATGTCTCCGTTTCCCTTTTTAAGTCTTTAACTTTGTTTTATTATTGAGAGTTTTTTACCTAGGTTGTTATCTGGCTGATACTGCCCTGTGTCCTAGACTCTGGTTGCTGTCTGATGTTGTTGATTCTGTAACCAAAGATCTCCCTTTAATATTTCTTGTGAATTTGGCTAGATTTTTGCAAATTCTCTTAATTTCTGTTTATCTGCAAACATCCTAATTTCACCATCGTATTTGAGAGATAGTTTTGCATATTATTCCTGGTTGGAAGTTTTTTTTCTTCTTTAAAGGTTTTATATATGTCATCTCATTGCCTCCTTGCCTGCACAGTTTCTGCTGAGTAATCAGAGTTTAGTCTTATTGTATCCCCTTTGTAAATGGCTTTTCATTTTTTTATAACTAATCTCAGGATTCTTTCTTCGTCTTTGGTTTTGGCAAGTGTGATTATGATGTGTCTTGGTGACTTTCTTTTGGGGTCTATCCTATGTGGGGTTCATTGAGCATCTTGGGTGGTCATATTTCTTCTTTCTTGATATTAGGGAAGTTTTCTGCCAGCAAAACTTCAACAATCTTCTCGTTGTTTTCCATTTTCTCTCCCTGTTTTAGAACTATGATCATACACAAAATTTTGCTCTTGATTATGTCCCATGAAATTCTTAGGTTTTATTCATTCTTTTCTCTGATTTTTCATCAAAGAAAGTGCCATCCATGGATTTATCTTCAATCTCTGATTCTCTCTTCCATTGTTTCAAATTTGCTGCTAAATTCTTCTACTGAGTTGTCCATCTCTGAAATTTTGTTGTTTGTCTTTTGGATTTCTAGCTGCTCTTTTTGTATAATTTCTAATTATTTATTTTCACATTTTACTCTTGTATATTTTCCTGACTTCTGTTGCTTTGTTTTTTTTCTTGATTTTGGCTACATTTTCATTGTTTTGTCTGTGTTTTCCAATATTTCGTCTGTTGTTCCCTTGGTTTTGTCTGTGTTTTGATTGATCTCTTTCTTAATCTCTTGGAGAGCCCTAAATATTAATCTTTTGAATCTCATATCAGGTAGTTCCACTGTCTTTTCTTCTACCAGAAGGTCATCTGATTCTATATTTATTTATTTATTTATTTTGGTCACTTGCAGGAGCTATCTTGTCCTGTTTATTTATATGCTTTGATATTGTCTGCTGTCTCCAAGACATTAAGGTATTATTGTCTTTACTTATTGATTGTATGTTTGTTTGTTTCATCCTCTTTTTTTATTTTTTTGATATGTCAGGTTGGGGAACCGACATGTTGTGCTGCTTGCTTGTCTGTGGGCATGATAGTTCTCATCACCTTTTTTGGGCGAGCAGGCAAGCAGCAAACAGGGCAAGCCCACTTCATTGTACACTGGTTTGGCGAGGTGGTTGAGGGCTGAATGAGTGGGTGTGGTTTGCCTCCTGATATTGGTCCAGCTGTGTGGCAGTGTTCACAGCCCCTCACCAGATAGGTAAGGTTGTTGGATGGGGAGTTGTACAGACTTGCTTCCCACCATTCAGCAGCTGGACAAATGGTGGGATGGGGGAGGGCAGTGTGGGGTCCTGTGTGTCAGCAGACTGAGCACCAGGTATGCTCTAGCCACAGTGGCACATCAGGGTCCAGTGGGGGGTGCATAAGGCAAGTGCTCTGTCTCCTGTTGGAAGCTCCATTAAGTTGCCTTCCTGTACTCCCTGTCCAGGGTCTTTGCTGGCTGTGCTCTAAGATGGTGAAGATTTGTCCCATTAGCTGGCAGGGGACCTCCGCTCTTTAGTTCTGCTCATTCTCTGTTCTCTATCACTTTCTTCTTCTGCTTGGTGCTTGATTTAGTTCTTTATCCCTATAGTTGATGCCTAGGGTTCCACAAATGATGTTTATATCTCTTTTACTTAGTTTTTTGGGCCTTTGTTCCAGACAGACAGCATGGTACATCTGTTTATAGCGCCATGTTGGCTCTACCTCCCCTCCTTTCTCTCTTTTCCTCACTTCTTGGGTTGAATGTTTAGCTTGTTTGTTTTTAATCTTTCTCATTTCCTGATAACTATATTTGAAAACCATAAATTTCTTTTTAAGTACCCTTCTAGTTGTACCCTATCAATTTTTCCTTGGAGTGTTTTATGCAATTATAAGTATTTATTTATTTATTTTTATTTCCTTTTCAAGTTAGAATTGATTGTATGCTACGTAGTCTCCAAACATTTTGAATTTTTATACTCCTTTTATTTTGGAAACTTTCAAACATACACAAAAATAAAGAGAATAATATGATGCCCCCATGTTTCCATCATCTAGCTTCAACAATTATTAACATTATACCAATCTTATTTCATCTATTTCCAGCTGTCTTTTTTTATACATTTTAATGGCATATTTAAAATCAAATCCAAGTAAATATTATTTTATCTGTAAATACTTCAGCATGTATCTCTACCAAGTAAGATATTTAAAAAAAACATAACCACCATGCCATTATCTCCTTTTATTCCTTTATATCATTTAGTTTCTAGCCCATTTTCAAATTGCCCTGATTGCCTCAAACCTGGCTTTTTACAGTAGCTTTGTTTTAATTAAGATCAAAACAGTGTGCATTGGAAAAGAATGTGTACTTTGCAGCGGTTGGATGGAGTGTTCTATATATGTCTATGAGGTCAAGTTGGCTGATTGTGCCCTTTCGGTCTTCTGTGTCTTTGCTGAGTTTCTTCTTCGTTGTTCTGTCCTTTACTGAGAGTGGTGTGTTGAAGTCTCCTACTATTATTGTGAAACTGTCAATTTCTCTTTTCAGTGTTGTCAGAGTTTGTTTTATGTATTTTGGAGCTCTGTCATTGGGTGCGCACATGTTTATTATGGTTATGTCTTCATGATGGATCATCCCCTTAATCATTATACAGTGTCCTTCTTTGTCTTTTATGGTGAAATTTGTTTTAAATTCTATTTTATCTGAGATTAGGATTGCCACTCCAGCTCTTTTTTGGTAGTTTTTAGCTGATATATTTTTTTCCAAGCTTTGAATTTTAACAAAATCACACCTTTGTTTCTAAGGTGTGTCTCTTGTAAACAGCATATCGATGGCTCCTGTTTTCGTATCCATTCTGTGACTCTCCGTATCTTTATGGGTGCATTGACTCCATTTACCTTCAGAGTAATTATTGATAGATGTGAGTTTGTTGCTGTCATTTTGTAGTTTTTTTTTTTTTTTTGTGGTGCTGACGTTTTCTTTGTTCTTCTTACTCTCCTGTTCTGAGTTACTTTTGTTTGTGAATTTTTTTAAATTTCTTTTGTTTTTGTAAGTTTTGTTTTTGCTGAGACATTATGTTTTTCCTCTTTATTTTTATGATTATGTTTCTGAACTTTCTTTGTGTTTATCATGAAGTTTACCCTTATCTTTCTAAGTTTGAAGCAGTCTATTATTACTTGGTATTGACTTGCTTTCCTGTCCATTAGAACGTTCTATACTTACACCATTTATTCCCTCTTTTAGTGTTCTGTTGTTGATGTCATTTACTGATTAACTGCTCTGATTCCCTGATATATTTCTTTTGGTTTTGGATAGTCCTTGAGAGTTCATTTCCTAGAACGGTATCTGGCTGGTACGATCCTGCGTCCTAGATTCTGCTTGCTAAAGTTGTTAGTTCTCAGATCGAAGTACTTCCTTTAATAATTCTTTTCAGTTTGGTTTGGTTTTTACATATTCCCTTAATTTCTGTTTATCTGGAAATGCCCTAATTTCACCATCATATTTGAATAAGAGTTTTGCAGGGTATATTATTCTTGGCTGGCAATTTTTTTCTTTCAAGGTTTTCTATATGTCATCCCATTGCCTTCTTGCCTGCATGGTTTCTGCTGAATAATCTGAGCTTAGTCTTATTGTTTTACCTCTGTATGTGACTTCTTGTTTTTCATGATTTGGTCTCAGGATTCATCATTTGTCTTTTGTTTTCATGAGTGTGATTATGATATGCCTTGGTGATTTTCTTTTGGGGTCTATCATATATGGGGTTCGTTGAACTTGTTAGATGGGCAGCCTTTCATCTTTTATGATATTGGGGAAGTTTTCTAACAGCAGTTCTTCAAAGATCCTCTCTGTGTTTTCTGTTTTCTCCCCGTTCTGGAACTCCGATCACTCGAAAACTTTTGCTTTTGATTGTATACCACATAAGTCTCAGCGTCTCTTCATTTTTCTTTGTTCTTTTTTCTGAGTTTTCCTCGAACAAAGTTGTATCCAAATGTTTGTCTTCAGTTCCACTGATCCTGTCTTCCACCGTTTCAAATCTACTCCTCAGCCCTTCTATGATCTTGTTGTTTATCTTTTGGATTTCTAATTGTTGTTTTTGTATAATTTTTAGTTGTGAATTCATTTTGGCATTTTGTTCCTTCATTATTTTCCTGAATTCTTCCATTTTTTGGCTGTATTTTCCATGAATTTGTCTGCATTTTCCATGAATTTGTCTATTTTTTCCTCATTTTTGTCTGTTTTTTGCTTCATCTCTTGGATATTTCTGAGTATTAGAGATTTGAATTTCCTATCAGGTAGATCTAGTGCCTTTTCTTCCACTGGAAAGTCATCTGGTGTTTTATTTTGGACACCTACTGTAACCATCTTGTCCTGTTTTTGTAAATTGTGTTGATATTGTCTGTTGTCTTCGAGGCATTCAGTAGTTATTTTTCTTGTTTATTGATTGTAGATTTGTTTGTTTTGTCCTTTTTTTATTTGTCTGTGTCTGAGCAGGCGGGCTGTTGTTCTTTGTTGTTTGCTCATCTGTGGGCATGATACTTTTCACTTTCTTCTCCAATTGGCAGGGTCAGTCCCTCATGTATGGTACAGCAGGGCAGGTCTAGCTGAAGAGGTGTTACTGGGATGGGTTGTTTGTAGCACTTACTACAGCCACCAGGGCAGGTCAGTAATCAGTGCTGGACAGGTTCCAGTAGGCTGTGCCTGTGTTGCTAGCTGGTGTGATGTTAAGCACAAAGTGCAGGTAAGCAGGATGTAGGGGGGAGATTGTTATGTGTGGCGCTAAGATGGATATGGGAGAAAGGAGAGAGGAACAGGAGCCAAAAAACATAAAAACACAATGAAAAAGAGTGCTAGGGGAGCTTGCTGTTGGAGTGGAGAGATGAGAGACTATGAAATGGAGAAAAACAAAAAGGGGAAGAAGACAAAAAAAGAAAAGAAAAGAAAAGAATGAATAAATAAAAATCAGAAAGAAAAAGAACAGCAAAGCTCCCAAGAATCCCACTGGTGCAGCTATGAGGTCTGGGGAAGTTGTTCTCAGGTGTTGCAGTACAGCCTGGCTAGAAGGCATAGAGGTCTTCCACTCCAGGTATTCAGGGAACAGAAAAAGAAGGAAGGTATAGAGAGACGAGAAACTGAGTAATGAAGAAAGACAAAAAGGTAAGAAGACGGAAAAGAAAACAAAACAAATTTAAAAAAAGAACAAGAAAATCCCCCTGAAAAAAGAAAAAAAAAACACAAAAAAAGAAATGCCCTCAGGGATCCCTCTGCACATCTGTGAAAGTCAAAGGGGTAGAGTCCAAGCTGCGCAGCACCGCCAGGCCAGAACGAACTCCCAACTCTTGAAAAGGAAAAGAAAACAATCAAACAATTCAAAACAAGTAAGCAAACAAATGCCCCAGGATCCTACCAGCGTGGCAGCCCAGACCGGGAAGCAGTTCCACACTTGAACGGAGCTCCGCACCCTCTCAGGAAGAAGCAAAGCTGGCACACGGAGCCAGGTATTCGAGCAAAAGGAAGGAGAGGTGATGAGAGGTAAGGAAGAAATCAAAAGAAGAAGAAAAAAGCAACCCCAGCAGCAAACAAATAGCACTCAGAGAACCGGCCAGTGTGGGCAGGTGGAATCCAAGCAACTGGTGTTTCCCTGAGAAGAAAATGTGGCCGTGGGAAGAAGAGGAGGCTGAGTGGGGGTGAAGAAGTGTGGGGGGTCGGAAAGTATCTATCGCAGATTACCGGTTGTTTTGTCTCCCGCTGGAAGCTCCATGAAGATACTTTCTCGTACCCCCTATTTGCTGGTCTCCGATAGGAGTCCAAGATGGCAGATCCGTGCTGTGTTAGCTGATGGGGACCTCTGTATGAATATCTCCTCCCTCTCCATTCTCTGTCAGTTTTCTCACTCCGTTTGCTGCTTGGCTGAGTTCTTTATCTCTTCATTTGATGTTTTAGGGTTTCAGGATTGCTGTTTTCTCTGTTTGGCTCAGTTTTTTTGATCTTTGCTGTGGAGGGACGACGTGGTGCTTCTGCCTAGAGTGCCATTTTGCCAGAAGTCCTCTCCAACTATAATTCTTATTGGAAATTTTACTTCCTGAAGTCCTATCAGTGGTTGCTTGGTATATTTTGAGCCTGTATTATTAGGTACATATATGTTTATAATGGTTGCATCTTCTTGTTCTACTCATCCTTTTGCTAGTGTATACCCAGAGCGATTTCCATGCTTTATAACTTGAGTGAGTAAATTATGATGGCATCCACTGAAATGAGGATGAGGGGGATATAGGGAGACACTAGGTTTTGAGAGGGGAACAAGAGGTCTGTGAACAAAGTCGTAAGCAGATGAATATGTACATCTTAAGCACAAGGGTGGGGAAAAGTTTGGCCTGGAGATATACAAATGGGAGTCATCAACATATAGATGATATTTAGTGTAATAGGACTGAATGAAATCACCTGGAGAGAGTGTGTTGAACAAAGAGGGACCAGGACTAATTTCTGGGGAACTGCAGCTTAAGGTGACTAGAAGGTAGGAGGAATCAAGGAGAGTGATGTCATGGAAACAAAGAAAGGAGAGAGTTATGAAAAAAGGAGATTGTGGTCCCATCTGTCATGAGATGATGAGAAGTGGCAGGGGTTTGGAAAAAAATAGTAACCACTGTTTTTTGTGGTAGACAGGATAATGACTTTCCAAAGATGATCACATCTTAATCTCTGAACCTGTGAATATGTTTTTACGTAGTAATGAGCCACCACATGTCTGTCACTTTGTTGTACTGTGGTGGCTTACTTGTTGCTGTGATACTGGAAGCTGTGCCACAGGTATTTAAAATATCAGCAGGGTCACCCTTGGTAGACAGGTTTCACCATCCAGACTAGGAGGAAGGACCTTGCAGATGTCAGATGGATCATGGTTGAAAGCAGAGAACACCAGAAAGATGTTTACTTGTGTTTTATTGATTATGTAAAGGCACTGGACTGTGTATCATAACAAATTATGGATAACTTTGTGAAGAAAGAGAATTCCAGAATGCTTAATTGTGCTCATGAGGAACCTGTACTTAGACCAAGAGGCAGTTGTATGAACAGAAGAAGGGGATACTGAGTTGTTTAAATTCAAGGAAGGTGTACATCAGGGATGTATCATTTCACCATACTTACTCAATCCGCATATTGAACAAATACTCTGAAATGTTAGACTACATGAAGAAGAACGGCACATCAGGATTGGAGGAAGATTCATTAACAACCTGCGATATGCAGATGACACAACTTTCTTTGCTGAATGAAGATCAAAGACCATAACCTTCAGTTTTCATTACACCTCAACATAAAGAAAACAAAAATCCTCACAACTGGACCAATAAGCAACATCATGATAAACGGAGAAAGGATTGAAGTTGTCAAAGATTTCATTTTACTTGGATCCACAATCGACGCCCATGGAAAGTAGTAGTCAAAAAATCAAACAATGCATTGCACTGGGCAAATCTGCTGCAAAAGATCTCTTTTAAAGTGTTAAAAAGCAAAGACGTCATTTTAAGAACTAACATGCATCTGATCCAAACGATGATGTTTTCAATCGCCTCATATGCACGTGAAACCTGGACAGTGAATAAGGAAGATCAAAGACGAAGACGAATTGATGACTTTGAATTATGGTGTTGGTGAAGAATACTGAATATGCTATGGACTGCCAGAAGAACAAACAAATCTGTCTTGGATGAAGTACAGCCAGAATGCTCCTTAGAAGCAAGGGTGGCAAGACTCTGTCTCACATACTTTGGACGTGTTATTAGGAAGGATCAGTCCTTGGAGAAGGTTATCATGCTTGGCAAAGTAGAGGGTCAGCAAAAAAGAGGAAGACCCTATACTAGATGAATTGACACAGTGACTGCAACAATGGGCTCAAACATAACAACAATTGTGAGGATGGCGCAGGACCAGGTAGTGTTTTGTTCTGTTGTACATAGCTTTGCTATGAGTCGGAACTGACTCCATGGCAACTAACAACAACAACAACATAGCAATGAAGGATATAGAGATTACAGACACAATTAAGGTTGTTAATCTGCTGACTTTACGGTAGGGAGATTAATTATCTGGTGCAGCCAATATAAACATAAGTGTCTGTGTAAGTGGAAAAGGGAGGCAGAAGAGGAGGTCAGAGTGATGAGGTGTGAAAGAACTTGACCTGCAATTGCTGGCTTTGAAGATGTAAGAATAGGGCCAGGAGCCAAAGAATGTGGGCAGCGTTTAGAAACTGGAAAAGGCAAGGCAACAGATTCTCCTCTAGAGCCTCCAGAAAGGAACACAGCCAGGCCAACACCTTGATTTTGGATCATTTCAGATTTCTGAATTACATAACTGTAAGATAATAAGTTTATGCGTGTGTGTTTTAAGCTACTAAGTGTGTGACAGTTTTTTACAGCAGCAATAGAAAACTAATACAGAATTAGACCATGGTGGTTACTGATGACCTTGACTACAGTACAGTGTTTGTAGCGTAAGTTAGGTCAACTGGACCAAGGAGTGAAAGGGAAGTGTGGACGTGAAGGTAGGGAGTGACAACAACTTTTTTTTAGAATTTTGCTGTGAAGGACAGTAAAAATAAATGGGATTTAGTAATTGGAATTGAATGTGGGATCAAGGGAGGAAGTTAAAATATGCTATTCCAAGACTGTGCTGTCTAATATCATAGCCACCAGTCACATGTGACCATTTAAATGTAAATTAATTAAAATTAAACAAAACTAAAAATTCACTTTCTCTGTTGCACTAGCCACATGTGCTGTACTAGCCACAAGTAGTACAGCGCTGTCCAAGATAGTAGTCACATGTGGCTAGTGACTACTATATTGGACAGCACTGTAGTACACCATGCTCATAAGCTAATCTCAATGATCGAGTAGAGGGAGAGAGATTGATGATGTGGAAGAGAGAGATAATGAACAAAGGATTAAAATAATTGGAAAGTGGAGAAGGAATAGGATCCAGAACATGAATGGAGGGGATTGATAAATGATCAGAGGAGAGATGTTTTATCATTTGTAGCTGGAAGAAAAGGAAGAGGGTGTAGATCACAGAAGTTTGCAGATGCTGCAGTGGAATGATGAGAAAGTTGTCTTCTGATGGTGTCTGTTTTCTGATTCTCATATTAGGCAAGGCCATCAGTGGTATTGTCGGTTTGTCGTACTGTGGGGGCTTACACATTGTTCTGATGCTGGAAGCTATGCCACCGGTATGCAGATACCAGCAGGGTCACCTGTGGTGGACAGGTTTCAGCTGAGCTTCCAGAGACTAAGACAGACTAGGAAGACGGACCCGGCACTCTACTTCTGAAAAGAATTAGCTAGTGAAAACCTTACGAATAGCAGTGGAACATTGTCTGATATAGTGCCGGAAGATGAGCCACCCAGGTTGGCAGGCACTCAAAAGATGACTGGGGAAGAGCTGCCTCCAAAAACAAGAGTTGACCTTAATGACGTGGATGAAGTCAAGCTTTCAGGACCTTCATTTGCTGATGTGGCATGACTCAAAATGAGAAGAATCTGCAAACATCCATTAAAGATCAGAACATGAAATGTACAAAGTATGAATCTAGAAAAATTGGAAATAGTCAAAAGTGAAATGAAACATATAAACATCGATATCCTAGGCATTAGCGAGCTGAAATGGACTGATACTGGCCATTTTGAATCATACAAGCATATCGCCTACTATGCCGGGAATGACAACTTGAAGAGGAATGGCGTTGCATTCATTATCAAAAATAACATTTCAGGATCTATCCTGAAGCACAATGCTGTCAATGATAGGATAACATCCATACACCTACAAGGAAGACCAGTTAATACGACTACTATTAAAATTTATGCACCAACCACTAAGGCCAAAGATGAAGAAATTGAAGATTTTTACCAGCTTCTGCAGTCTAAAATTGATTGAAAATGCAATCAAGATGCATTGATAATTACTGGTGATTGGAATGCCAAAGTTGGAAACAAAGAAGGATCCGTAGTTGGAAAATATGGCCTTGGTGATAGAAACGATGCTGGAGATTGGGTGACAGAATTTTGCAAGACCAACGATTTCTTCATTGCAAATACCTTTTTTCACCAATATAAATGGCGACTATACACATGGACCTCACCAGATGGAATACCCGGGAATCAAATTGAATACATGTGTGGAAAGAGACAATGAAAAAGCTCAATATCATCGGTCAGAACAAGGCCAAGGGCCGACTGTGGAACAGACATCAATTGCTCACATGCAAGTTCAAGTTGAAACTGAAGAATATTAGAACAAGTCCACAAGAGCCAAAGTATGACCTTGAGTATATCCCACCTGAATTTAGAGACAATCTCAAGAATAGATTTGATGCATAGAACACTAATGACCAAAGACCAGACGAGTTGTGGGATGACATCAAGGACATCATACATGAAGAAAGCAAGAGGTCATGAAAAAGACAGGGAAGAGAGAAAAGACCAAAATGGATGTCAGAACAGACTCTGAAACTTGCTCTTAAAAGTCAAGCAGCTAAAGCAAAAGGAAGAAATGATGAAGTAAAAGAACTGAAAAGATTTCAAAGGGTGGCTTCAGAAGACAAAGTAAAGTATTATAATGACATGTGCAAAGAGCTGGAGATAGAAAATCAAAAGGGAAGAACACGCTCAACACTTCTCAAGCTGAAAGAACTGGGAAAAAAAAATTCAGGCCTCGAGTTGCAATAGTGAAGGATTCTACAGGGAAAATACTAAACGACCCAGGAAGCATCAAAAGAAGATGGAGGAATACACAGAGTCATCATACAAAAAAGAATTCGTCAACATTCAACCATTTCAAGAGGTAGCATATGATCAGGAATCGAAGGTACTGAAGAAAGATGTCCAAGCTACACTGAAGACATTGGTGAAAAACAAGGCTCCAGGAAGTGATGGAATGTTAATTGAGATATTTCAACAAACGGATGCAGCTCTGGAAGGCTCACCTGTCTACGCCAAGAAATTTGGAAGACAGCTACCTGGCCAACCAATTGGAAGATATCTGTATTTATGCCTATTCCCAAGAAAGGTGATCCAATTGAATGTGGAGATTATCGAACAATATCATTAATATCACACGCAAGTAAAATTTTGCCGAAGATCATTCAAAAGCAGCTGCAGCAATATATCGACAGGGAACTGCCAGAAATTCAGGCCGGATTCAGAAGAGGACGTGGAACCAGGGATATCATTTCTGATGTCAGATGGATCCTGGCTGAAAGCAGAGAATGCCAGAAGGATGTTTACATGTGTTTTATTGACTATGCAAAGGCATTGGACTGTGTGGATCACAACAAATTATGGATAACATTGCGAAGAATGGGAATTCCAGAACACTTAATTGTGCTCATGAGGAAACTCTACATAGATCAAGAGGCAGTTGTTCGGAAAGAACAAGGGGATATTGTATGGTTTAACGTCAGGAAAGGTGTGCGTCAGGGTTATATCCTTTCACCATACCTATTCAATGTGTATGCTGAGCAAATAATCCAAGAGCCTGAACTATATGAAGAAGAACGAGGCATCAAGATTGGAGGAAGACTCATTAACAACCTGCGTTATGCAAATGACACAACCTTTCTTGCTGAAAGTAAAGAGGACTTGAAGCACTTACTGATGAAGATCAAAGACTATAGCCTTCAGTATGGATTACACATCAACATAAAAAAAAAAAAACAAAAATCCGCACAAACGGGCCAATAAGCAACATCATGATAAATGGAGAAGATTGAAGTTGCCAAGGATTTCATTTTACTTGAATCCACAATCAACACCCATGGAAGCAACAGTCAATAAATCAAAAGACGCATTGCATTGGGCAAATCTGCTGCAAAAGACCTCTTTAAAGTGTTGAAAAGCAAAGATGTCACCTTAAAGACTAAGGTGCACTGACCCAAGCCATGGTATTTTCAATCACCTCATATGCATGCGAAAGCTGGAGAAGGAATAAGGAAGACCTAAGAAGAACTGACGCTTCTGAATTGTGGTGTTGGAGAAGAATATTGACTATACCGTGGACTGCCAAAAGAATGAAGAAATCTGTCTTGGAAGAAGTACAACCAGAATGCTCCTTAGAAGCGAGGATGTGAGACTACCTCTTACATACTTTGGACATGTTGTCAGGAAGGATCAGTCACTGGAGAAGGACATCATGCTAGGTAAGTACAGGGTCAGAGGAAAAGAGGAACACTCTCAATGAGATATATTGACACAGAGGCTGCACCAATGGACTCAAGCATAACAACAATTGTGAGCATGGTGCAGGACCAGGCAGTGTTTTGTTCTCTGGTACATAGGGTCGCTATGAGTTGGAACTTACTCGACGGCACCTACCAACGGCAACAACATCAGTGGTATGGAAGTGGATTTCCTGGGCTAGGAGGTTTGAAGGAAAAGCATAATGTTCGAAATTGTTTCAAAAGGTTGAAAAAGATACCTTCTTTTTTTTATTATTTTTTATTTTATTTTTTATTGTTGTAATTAAATGAAGTTTACATTTGAAGTTAGTCTCCCATACAAAAATCTTTTTTTTTTACATACATTGTTATGAGACCCCAACCACTCACTGCATTTCGCGACAGCACACTTCTCCCCTCCGCCCCTGATTCCCCATGAACATTCAACCAGCTCCTAACTCTCTCTGCCTTCCCATCTCACCTCTGGACAGAAGCTGTCCCTTT